>NC_091727.1:2248125-2585000 GCF_042477335.2 Ovis canadensis
ATGAGATGGCTGGGTGGCATCACCGACGCGATGGACATGAGGAAGAGCGAGCTGTGGGAGACGGTGACGGACAGGGAGGCCTGGTGTGTTGCAGTCCATGCTAAGAATTGGACACGACTGGGCGATTAAACAAGCACCTCTTCTTCAAGGAGATAACCGCCGTTGGGTCCTGACCATCATCTCTGGACTGAGAGAGGCTCTTTTCCTTCTAACACTTCCGGAATTGAGGGGGACAGTGCTAACAGATCCAGCTCTGTCTCCAGCCTTCCTGTCTCTTAAAGGCAGGGTTCTTAACATCATTTTAAAATCGGCTGAGGGGGTGACTTCTCTGGTGTTCCCATGGTTAACACTCTGTGCTTCCAACTGCCAAGGCTGGGGGTTCCATCCCTGGTTGCGAAGCTAAGATTCTGCAGGCTGGTAGGGCGCAGCCCCCCAAAACAATTAAAAATAAAACAATGAAGTGAGAGTGTTCCTTCTTCAAAGACCAGTACGCCAAACAGATAACATGGACTCTGAGCAAGGTGTGCTGGGCAGACCTCTGTTCTCACTCACATTCTCATCATCTGGGTCACCCACCACCCATGATAATTTGTTGCCATCTATGGTATGACCTGGGCCTCCCTTGTGGCTCAGCTGGTAAAGAATCTGCCTGCAATGCAGGAGACCTGGGTTCGATCCCTGGGTGGGAAGATCCCCTGGAGAAGGCAAAGGTTACCCACTCCAGGATTCTGGCCTGGAGAATTCCATGGACTGTGGAGAATCTCCCACAGTCTGTGGGGAGACTGTGGGAGATTCTGCGGAGAATCTCCATAGTCCATAGGGTCGCAAAGAGTCAGACACGACTGAGCGACTTTCACTCACTCACTCATGGTGTGATAGGGTTTGTCATAGACCAGCACTGAGGCTTAGAAATAAAAGGTCATTACATTTTCTAGCGGCCGTGTTAAAACAGTAAAAATGAACATGTGAGACTAACTTTAAAGTATGTTATTTAACTGACCGTGCAGCGTTCAAGGGCTTCCCAAACACCACTGAAACAAGTTCACATAAAAGTGTTAATGAAATACTCTCTCTTTCATAGTATCTCAGAATAGGATTCTCTGAAATAACATCAGAACTCTTGTAAAACGTTATTTCTCCATCACTGGTAAAAATATGCTTATCATTGCATACATGCGCATTAAGTAGCTCCATCCTGTGTTGACTCTCTGTGACCCCGTGGACTGTAGCCCTGCAGGCTCCTCTGTCCATGGGATTTTCCAGGTAGGAATACTGGAGTGGGTTGCCATGCCCTTCTTTAGTGGGTCTTCCCGACCCAGGGATTGACCCTATGACTCTTGCGTTGCAGGCAGATTCTTCACCATTAGCCACTGGGGAAGTAATGATAATGTTTATCATTACAGAGTTTTAAATATTAGATTATAAAACTAATTCTTTTTTTTTCCAATTTGTATTTTTCTTTTAAAAAAAATTTTATTTTTTTACTTTACAATACTGTATTGGTTTTGCCATACATTGACATGAATCCGCCACAGGTGTACATGAGTTCCCAACCCTGAACCCCCCTCCCACCACCCTCCCCATATCATCTCTCTGGGTCATCCCAGTGCACCAGCCCCAAGCGTCCTGTATCCTGTATTGAACCTAGACTAGTGATTTGTTTCTTACACGATGGTATACATGTTTCAATGCCATTCTCCCACATTATCCCACCCTCTCCCTCTCCCACGAGTCCAAAAGTCTGTTGTTTACATCTGTGTCTCTTTTGCTGTCTCGAAAGCACCTTTGCTTCTCAGGTGATCAATCAAATATTCAGGAGAGACTAAAAACGTAGGAGCAGGAAGCAACATTTTTATCACACGGACGGATCTTTCTTTAAAAACAGAATATACAATTTTTCATTTAACAACTAAGTTGTGATGTAGTTTTCCCACAAGGATTTGAAGAAATAAGGCGTACAGAATCTTGTGAATTTTGATTTCTGAGAATCAGAGGAGAGTTCATTGTGGAGCTTCCTACAAATGCAGATAAATACAATGAAAATCAAAGCATCTATGAATACATCACTGAACAAGAAACTGGTGTTAAGTCATTTGTGTTTTTTGTAGGCTTCTTGCAGTGGATATACGAATTTTTAAAGTATATATTAAAAAACAAACA
Source organism: Ovis canadensis (assembly GCF_042477335.2). Classification (NCBI taxonomy): domain Eukaryota; kingdom Metazoa; phylum Chordata; class Mammalia; order Artiodactyla; family Bovidae; genus Ovis; species Ovis canadensis. The sequence continues at coordinate 2,250,286 of NC_091727.1, forward strand.
AACAACAAATACAGGGCTTCCCTGTTGGCTCAGTGGATAAGAACGTACCTGTTAATGCAGGAGACACGGGTTCAGTCCCTGGTCCAGGAAGATTCCACATGCAGGGGAGTGACTAAGCTCATGGGCCACAACTTCTGAAGTCCACGTGGCATTAAAGCCTGTGCTTCACAACAAGAGCAGCATTGAGTCCCAAGTGATGGCAGCACTTTCTATTCATTGACTCGGCTTGGAAAACAAATCAAGCTAAGTCCACGATAACAATGCATTTAATGCATTTCATGTAAACTTTTTCTGCAATCCTTTTTTCAGATGATTAATGCCTGGCTTAGTGAGTACAGTGGAGGAGGAGATGGCAACCGACTCCAGTATTCTTGTCTGGAGAATTCCATGGACAGAGGAGCCTGGTGGGCTAGAGCCCATGGAGTCGCAAAGAATCAAGACTGAAGAATCAAGGCATTAGTCAACACCTAGTGAGTGCAGGAATTGTCAGTCGAGCAATGTATTTGCTAACTAACCAATTTTAGCAAATTAAAAGTCAATCCTACAGGAAATCAACCTGAATATTCATTGGAAGGACTGCTGTTGAAAGCTCCAATATTTTGGCCACCTGATGCAAAGAGTCAAGTCATTGGAAAAGAGCCTGATGCTGGGAAAGATTGACAGCAGGAGGAAAAGGGGGGGACAGACGATAAGATGGTTGGATGGCATCACCTACTCAATGGACATGAGTTTGAGTAAACTCCGGGAGTTGGTGATGGACAGGGAGGCCTGGCGTGCTGCAGTCCATGGGGTCGCAAAGAGTCGGACATGACTGAGCAACTGAACTGCACTGATATATTTATGTATTTATATACACACATACACAACTAAGTCATTTTGCTATACAGAAAAATCCTGGTATGACCTCAAAAATGTATGTGAAATCAAATACACACACAGGGTGAGACATTCTCAACGTACTGTTGACCAAAGATTCTTAACACATTAGCACATCTTTTGTTACCCAAACATTTTTGACTGAACGCAGATCAATACATTTTTGGAGAGTGAGACAATTGACGTCCCTGTGAGAAGGTGTTAGAGTTTAAAACTGATCGAGTTCAAAATTGATACCGTATGTAATGTTGTTAACATCCACATTTTGCTCCACTTGAGTTTTGTACCAACCTTGTGCATACTATACACATGAAATTACCAAAAAATGAGGCATTGTGAAACTTTGAAGAATTATTTTTTGTGAACGTTCTCATGCTTTCTCTGCCTGTCTGAGCAACAAATAGAGTGGTGTCTCAGAAGACGACAGCTCTTCGGAACATAGCTCTGATTCAGATGATGCAAATGTTACTCCAACAAAAAGGCAAAAACCGTTGGCGATGGATTCTGATATGGAAAGGGAACAAGAAACAGAGGTTGATGGAGAGTGTGCCAGCTATAATTACTGAATGTGATAACAAGTGTTACTGAAATAACAATTAATTTACGGCCAGCCAAAATAAAAAAATTGCCCGCCACAGGCTTTAGTTTCTGCCTAAACACCCTAGTCGATAATGAGTTGACAGACATAAATGCTGTGTAAAAAGTAGCAAATGTGACTGGATTCGTTTGAGGAAATATGCATTTAAATAATGTGATTTTATGATATCAGAAAAGTGAGCTTCATTTTCAAGAAGTGTGATAATAAAACTGCTGCCAGGGAGGAAAGTGAAGTGAAAATCACTCAGTCATGTCCGACTCTTTGCAACCCCATGGACTATACAATCCATGGAATTCTCCAGGCCAGGATACTAGAGTGGGTAGCCTTTCCCTTCTCCAGGGAATCTTCCCAACCCAGGGATGGAACCCAGGTCTCCCACATCGCAGGTGGATTCTTTACCAGCTGAGCCACCAGGGAAGCTCTCAAGAATCCTGGAATGGGTAGTTTATCCCTTCTCCAGCAGATCTTCCTGACCCAGGAATTGAATCGGGGTCTCCTGCACGGCTGGTGGATTCTTTACCAACTGAGCTACCAGGGCAGCCCCCAGGCAGGAAGGAGTCTTTTCCTTTTGGGAGATGGAGTACTAATGTATGTCGGGAATGAGATGCTATGACGTATTTACTTGACTTGGTTACGATGATGTTTCTGTAATACACCATACCACACATCCATGTGTTTATACATGAATACTCTGTTTCTAGCCCAGAAGTGGATCTCCCTCCAGTGGGCATTTTTTATTCTCTTCAGACATTTTTCTATGGGGCAGGGGCCCCATTCTACAGGTTTCCAGTTGCCAGAAGCCACCAGGCATGCTGACCCCTCTGCAATGCCCAGAACAGCCCGACAGAACAGATTCACCTGCCTTTATCTACCCATCCATCCAGCTATCCATCAATCACCTGTCATCTAATATCACCTGTCATCTTATATTACCTCTCTCTATGGCAGTAGTTTGCAACCAGGCAAAATATTCCTTCCGTAGACACGCTAGGTGATGCCTACAGACATTTTTATAGTCACAAACAGGAAGACCTATCGGCACCTGGCGGACAGATACCAGGGACACCGATCCATACCCCTCAGCGCACATGACGCCCGTGTATCCCCACATATGACAGCAAAGACTTTAGCACTCTACTCATCTCTCTGTCTGGCCATCTATGTATATGTCTACATAGCTATGGCTCTGTCTCCAGTATCTGTTATAAGTCTAGTATCATTTATCTCTTATCTATCACTTGGTAGCTCAGATGGTAACGAGTCTGCCTGCATTTCAGGAGACACATGTTCGATCTCCGGGCCAGGAAGATCCCCTGGAGAAGGGAATTGCTAACCACCCCCCCTCCACAGTATTCTTCCTGGAGAATTCCATGGACTGAGGAGCCTGGCCGGCTACAGTCCATGGGGCTGCAGAAACTCGGAGGCGACTTGGTGACTAACGCTTTTACTATCATCTATGTATCTGTTTATCTGTCTATGATCTTATCAAATAATCAATTCACATACATATGTATGTATCTAGTAGCAATTATGGGGGAATGTTAACTTACTCTAGAAACTATCTGATGCCTGTTCAATGCAGTATTCCTTTGAGGTTTATTCAACTTTTAAAATTTAAGCAATTATCAAGGCAATTCTTGGCTCCAGAAAAATAAAAATAAAAAAACACTCATAAAGCAGCTTAGGTGGCCACTGAGAGAGGAATGGAATAAGATGTAATCACAGACACAAGTAAAGAGTGGAATATTGCTCAACCATAAAAAAGGGTGAAATAATACCATTTGCAGCAACATGGACGGACCGAGAGAGGGTCACACTAAGTGAAGTCACAAAGGGAAAGCAAATATCGTAGGACATCTCTTAGATGTGGGATCTAAATGTGGGACATAAATGAACTTATACACAAAACAGAAGCAGACTCATAGACGGGGACGACAGACTCGTGCTCGCCAAGGGTGGGGGCGGGGGTGTTGTGGACGTATGGAGTGGAAGTTTGCGATTAGCAGACTGCAAGTTATGACATACAGGATGTGCAAAACATCAAGGTCCCACAGCACAGCACAGGGAACTATATTCCATACCCTGTGATTCAGCCATTGAAGAAAAGAATATGAGAAAACAATGTGTCTATGTGTAGAGCTGAATCACTTTGCGGTATAGCAGAAATTAACACAACGTTCAAAAAATCAACCCTAACTTTTTAAAGAAGAAGCCCTTATAAAAAACATATGCCATGAAGACAGAGTGTAAATGCAGACAGCAGTAATAAGTGTCTGCTATGTCAGGAAAATCAGATTATTTGGGACAGCTGGCATGCTGAGCAAATAGGAAGCACCCCAGAAGCTCCGGATCTGGGGCAAACACCATTAAATAACCACAAAATAAAATAGCTGCCACTTTGGTTTCCAGAAGTCAGAACATAGAACAAAGGTCCTGTAAGAACACCATACATATTTCAATCAAAGTGTGCCAGAAATAGGACCAAAGGAACGCTACCAGGCTTCACCTTGAACAGACCTGCAGCAACACGGAGCAGGAAAAGAAATAACTGGTATTGACTGGACCTTGGAAAAGCAATCTCTGCCTTTCTTTTTCTTTCTTTTTTTTTTTTTTTTTGAGCACAGCTGAACCCAATTGAAGATATCCAATAGTTTCAGGGGACAGAATAAGGAAAGATTTTTTTCTTACAAAAATAAAAAAAAAATTACAAAAGATCTAAACGTATTCAGAAGCATAATGTAAAGCATAGATGAAAGCCTGTTTCTACTAGTACAGAAAAGAAATCCTAAATTAGAACAATTCTGTACGTTATATTGCTAAGCTGATAATTGGATGCCCTTAAGAGAAGGGTCCTGAAGCAACTGAGACAAGTGCCTCAAGTTGCCAAGATTAGGGACCTTCCCTGGTGGTCCAGTGGCTAAGAATCTGCCTTCCTGTGCAGAGGGTGTAGGTTCAATCCCTGGGTAGGCAACAAAGACCCCACATGACGCAGAGCATGTAAGACCCCCACACCAGGACTACTGAGCCTGTGATTTGGGCCCCCGTGCCACAACCAGAGAGGAATGCATGCACCCCAAGGAAGACCCAGTGCACTGGGTAAATAAAATAAATTAAAATAAATTAAAAATTGGAGAAGGAAATGGCAACCCACTCCAGTATTCTTGCCTAGAGAATCCTGCGGACACAGGAGCCTGGTGGGCTGCTGTCCAAAGGGTCGCACAGAGTCGGACATGACTGAAGCCACTTAGCATAGCATAGCAAGTGAAACTGGAGATATTTCCAACATATGACTCTAAACTAGCGATTGAACTTCCATACATTCTGTATATGTGGGTTTTCGAGGACTCTGGGTAAACGCTGATTGGGCAGCAATGTTTCCTGGCTTATCCAGCTAATGTGCGTATTCATGTGCTTATGCCATTTGGGAGTGAAAAACGGAACTACGTGACTTTTTATTAAAAAGTGGACATAAGCGAAAAATCATGATTTGAATAAGGAGTCTACCCCGGTGGCTCAGCAGTAAAGAGCCTACAGTGCAGGAGACCCAGGTTCAGTCCCTGGGTTGGGAAGATCCCTGGAGGAGGGCATGGCAACCCACTCCAGTATTCTTGCCTGGAGAATCCCATGGACAGAGGAGGCTGGCGGTCTACAGTCCATGGGGTCGCAAAGAGTCAGACACTGAAGCGACGTAGCACACACACAATGAGGAATCTCAAATGTCTGCTCATACATGTATAGCTGTCATACCAAGAAAAGGACATTGCCACCACTCAAAAAAAAAAATCACCTTCTTCTCAATGTCCTTATTCTCAGAAGTAACCACAGGCATTCAACACTCTGGGTTAGCTCTGCCCTGTCTTTTTTGTTTTAAGGCTCAAAGGGGACCTTTATTAGTCAAAATAAAAACCATTACAATCAACACATTTTTCACTAATGAGAAATAAGTTGGTTTATTCCTACAGCAGACATGAGTCTGAGTGAACTCCAGGAGTTGGTGATGGACAGGGAGGCCTGGTGTGCTGCAATTCGTGGGGTCGCAAAGAGTCGGACACGACTGAGTGACTGAACTGAACTGATTCCTATAGCATAAAAAAATTGATTGTTTGGGGATTCTATGTACTTTTAGAAAGAATTTTCTGCATCCTGCAGGTTGTGGAATCTCCCCTATCTTGAAACGTGTACGAACACATACAGTAGACATTATGTTTTGCTCATCACTGGAGAATGTGCTGGAATTCATCCACTTTGCATCTACAAACCAGTTTTCCCCTTGAAGTAGCAATGTATTTGACCATGTGAAAACTATTACAACCTGGTTGTCCATTTTCCCATTGAAGTACATCTGGGTGCTTTTATTTTGAGGCCATTGAGAAAAAAATATTGAATTCATGAACAATCAACTTCTTTAAATTTTCTTAGTTTGATCTGAAAATTTTTTATATGGACTTTTTTTTTTTTTAAGTTTTCAATGAATTCTGTGACAGTATTGCTATTGTTTTATGTTTTGGGATGTTGGCCACGAGGCATGCGGGATCATAGCTCCCTGACCAGGGATTGAACTAGAAGGTGAACGCTTAAGCACTGGGCCAACAGTGGAGTCCCGAAACTTTCTAATTTTGAGACGGAGACACACGACAAGCTGTGAAATGGATACAGAGTCGCTTGTATCTTACCCAGCTTATCAAAGGATAATATCTCATTACTATAGTACAGTATCAATACCAGGACCTTGAAATTGATACAATACTCTGTTAACTAGACTACAGATTGTATTCAAATGTTAAAGCACTGAGTGTATGGGCGGGGAGTGGCTTCCCAGTGGGCTCAGTGCTAAAGGATCTGCCTGCCTCACAAGCCAGGAAGATCCCCTGGAGGGGGGCAGGGCACACCACTGCAGTACTCCTGCCTGGAGAATCCCATGGACAGAGGATGGGGTCTACAGTCCATGGGGTCATTAAGAGTCGGACACGACTGAGTGACTTCACTTTGCATTGGAGAAGGAAATGGCAGCCCACTCCAGTGTTCTTGCCTGGAGAAGCCCAGGGACGGGAGAGCCTGGTGGGCTGCAGTCCATGGGGTTGCTAAGAGTCAGACATGACTGAGCAACTTCATTTTCATTTTTCACTGTCATGCATTGGAGAAGGAAATGGCAACCCACTCCAGTGTTCTTGCCTGGAGAAGCCCAGGGACGGGGGAGCCTGGTGGGCTGCCGTCTATGGGGTCGCACAGAGTCAGACACGACTGACGCGACTCAGCAGCAGCAGCAGCAGGAACAGCAGGTGAAAAATTAGTGGATTTTACATATTTTTATATTTCTCTGAAAACATTTAAAGAAACATTTTCCTCCAGGTCTCGCTTTGCTTACAAGCAATAGATTTTAACCCATTTTAATTTCAATTTGTTCCAGTTCAAAATACCTTTAAAATTTCCCTAAGGACATTCTCTTTTGATCAAAATGAACTCAGAAGTGTGTTAACTCCTAAATATGTGGAGAGTTTCTACAAATGCAATGTTCGTCAACTTCTCATTTAATCCCACTGTGATTTATAATTAGGATGAAATCCAAGAAAATGTTTGATTCAAGCAAACAAACAGAAAACCCCAGCAAAAGCAAAGAATGCTATTTAAAAGTTGAAGAGAGATTAGGAGAGAAATATAGAGAACATATATTCCAATTTTTGAAAAATGCCTGGCAAACTTTCAGGTGACTGTCTTATCAAGACTATGAAAAACCTTGAGCTTGATAATAGCGTAAATAAATTACAATGCAGCAGTTTGTGGATGATCTCCAGAAAGTGATGAGACGCGTATTTTACAGTTTGTTATCAAACTGCTGGAAAATCCTTAGGGTTGCAAAGAAAAGGTATTTTCCCCTGCTTTTCCCCCATTTCACATGACTATCCACGGCTTGCATCAATCCAAAAAAGGCATGATCACGCCATAAAGTTTTAGCTTGCTTGGAGCAATATTTTACCTTCTTGAGAAAGCCGAAATGACCAGCCAAATTACAATGAAAATCAAACCAACAAAGGGTAAAAACCTGCCTCTCATTTCTCAAAGGCAGGAGGGTAAAGTGCTCGTTTCACCGCTCGTTAAATCCGGTCCATAGATGCGTGACATGAAGGAAAAAGGAGTTTAGTAGCATCTGGCGAGAACAGAGCATGGCCGAGGTATTGCATGTCATTCCACTTACACATTTCAAGATGACCACGGAGAAACCGTCTAATCAAAGCGATGATTCTTCCAGGAGTCGTGTGTGGATGTGAGTTGGATCAAAAAGAAGACTGAGCATTGAAGAATTGATGCTTTTGAACTGTGGTGTTGGAGAAGACTCTTGAGAGTCCCTTGGACTGCAAGGAGATCCAACCAGTCCATCCTAAAGGAGACCAGTCCTGGGTGTTCATTGGAGGGACTGATGCTAAAGCTCCGATCCTTTGGCCACCTGATACGAAGAACTGACTCACTGGAAAAGACCCTGATGTTGGCAAAGACTGAAGGCAGGAGAAGGGGATGACAGAGGATGGGATGGTTGGATGGCATCAGCGACTCGATGGACATGGGTCTGAGCAAACTCTAGGAGTTGGTGACGGACAGGGAAGCTTGGAGTGCTGCAGTTTATGCAAAGAGTCAAACATCACTTAGTGCCTGAACAACAACAAGGAATAACCATAGTGAGTCCATCCAAAAGCCACCAAACCTGTTAAAACGACTGGTCGCTGTGCTTACAGAGAAACTGAGAGATGCTCCATCTAAGGACAGACTGTGTGGTTGTGAAAACTGTCCTTGAGGAGAGGGAAAAGTCTGGGGAGGCTGACTCCTGGAGTCCATTTCTAAGGCAGACCTCCGTAGCATCCATTTCCCTCCAGCTGTGACCCTGAGAAATAACTCCAGAATACAGACTGAAGCCAGCCAGAAAGAGTGAAACAAATATCGTCTATGAACACAGGTATCTGGAATCTAGAAAAACGGTACAGATGAACCGATTTGCAGGGCAGAAGTAGACACGAAGGCACAGAGAACCGAGTTGTGGACCCAGGGGGAGAAGCAGAGTGTAGGATGGATGAAGAGTGTAGCCCTGACCTATATATACCACTGGGTGTAAAAGGTGGCTTTGTCCTGCTATTTCCTTCTGCGGCTGCACGGTTCTGCTGTGACCGTGATTCAGTTCCTTTTTTAGCCTTTGGCGTGAAAACCTTGTACAAGATGCAAACCTATCGTGACAACTTCAGCGCCACATGCTCTGAGTCTGTGGAAAGTTTTTGCATCCTCGCCCCACGCCTGCTCGGTTCTGAAGGCAGCAACAGGGCAGTTGAAATTAAACCCAGGGTTGGAGACAGTGTCTGTCTGCAACAGTCCCTGAAAGGCAGCGAGATTATCCATTTTGGGTCCAAGGCGTTGTAAATATCAGCAGTCTCTTAGAGTGATTGTGTTGTGCTTGGTCACTTGTTTTTGTCCAACTCTTTGCAACTCCATGGACTGTAGCCCGCCAGGCTCCTCTGTCCATGGGATTCTCCAGGCAACAATACTGGAGTGGGTTGTGATGCCCTCCTCCAGCGGATCTTCCCAGGGATCGAACCCAGGTCTTCCACACTATAGGTGGATTCTTTAACGTCTGAGACACCAGGGAAGACCCTTAGAGACTGGGACCCTCAAATGAAGCTGTGCTGAGGAGTCAATTGTGATGTCAGCTTCAATGAGCCCTTTTATCTCTTCCTGTACGTAATAATGTGTGTATCACTAAATCTATGAGGTTCGAGGTGAAACTGGCCAAATACCTCATTTACTTTGACTCGGACACTTATTGCTTTACCCTACATGTACCTTGGAGCAGGAAACGGCAACCCACTCCAGCACGTTTTCCCTGGAAAATATCGTGGACAGAGGAGCCTGGTGGGCTACAGTCCAAAGGGTTGCAAAGAGGTAGACACAACTGAGTGTCTCAGGAGCAAACGTGAACCAATATTCAAAGCATTAGGACAGTTTGTCAATTATGAAAAAATTGGGGTCATTAGTTATAATGAATGGAAAACTGTTCCCGGGTGAAAACAGCCAGAAGTCTGGGTTGGGACTCATGGCATATGGAATATTATGGCATGGATCAGTATGATATAGGCTGTGTTGGAAGTGTTAGTCACTTATTCATGTCTGACTGTGTGACCCCGTGGACTGCAGCCCGCCAGGCTCCTCTGTCCACGGGATTCTCCAGGCAAGAATACTGGAGGGGGTTGCCACTTCCTTCTCCAGGGGATCTTCCTGACCCAGGGAGAGAACCTCAGTCTCCTGCACTGCTGGCAGATTCTTTACCATCTGAGCCACCAGGGCTCAGATACAATGTTATGATACATGCTATGATACAATGTGTATCAGAAATAAATGTACTACTATGGGAAAGTAAATGGCAACCCACTCCAGTATTCTTGCCTTGGAAAACTTCCATGGACAGAGGAAGCTGGCGAGCTACAGTCCACAGAGTTGCCAAGAGGGGGACACCACTGAGCAACGAAATCACCACCACCACTTGGATTACTGTGGTACAACATAGACCTAAACAGGTTCAAGTCATCCTCTTTGTCTAAATCTGGATCAAGAATACTAGCGTAATTCCCGGCAACAATTGATTCTGTTTCTTTTCATATGAAACAGAACTGATCAGCCGCTCAGTCGTGTCCAGCTCTTTGCCACCTGTTGGACGTTAGCCCACCAGGCTCCTCTGTCCATAAATATTTTTCAGGTGAAAATAGAGGAGGGGGTTGCCGTTTCCTCCTTTGTGGCACACATGTAGTGAAGCAGTATGTGTCCACAGTGAAAGGAAATGAGCCATCTGGCAGTCCAGTTTCACCTTGATAAATTTAACACATCAACTCTTTCCTGTTTATATACAAGACTGACTCATTATCACGGGCTTACTCAGTGGCTCAGTGATAATCTGCTTGCAAGGCAGAAAACACAGAAGGCAGGGGTTCCATTCCTGGGTTGGGAAGATCCCCTGGAGAAGGGAATGGCGACCCACTCCAGAATTTTTGCCTGGAGAACCCCAGGGACACAGGAGGCTGATGGGGTGCGGTCCAAAGGGTCACAAAGAGTTGGTCACAACAGAAGTGACTTAGCACACACACACACAAACACACACATTCATGTTACTAGTAGTATTCCAATTTGTAGATGAGGAACTTGAATCTCACAGTGTAACATTTTCATCTAGCTAGTAAGTGACATCTCAGTGCGGGAGTTCTTACCAAGAATTCTGTGCTCTGACGAGAATTACCTACTGAATTACATATTAAATGACAGAGTTAATGATACATTTCTAAAATTCGTTATGCTGACAAAAAAATGATGCTTTTGAACTGTGGTGTTGGAGAAGACTCTTGAAGAGTCCCTTGAACGACAAGGAGATCCAACCAGTCCATCCTATGGGAATTCGGTCCTGAATATTCACTGGAAGGACTGCTGTTGAAGCTGAAACTCTAATCCTTTGGCCTCCTGATGCGAAGAGCTGATTCATTTGAAAAGACCCTGATGCTGGGCAAGATTGAAGGCAGGAGGAGAAGGGGATGACAGAGGATGAGATGGATGGATGGCATCACCAGTCCAATGGACACGAATGTGAGTAAACTCAGAGTTGGTGATGGACAGGTAGGCCTGACGTGCTGCAGTCCATGGGGTCACAAAGAGTCGGACACGACTGAGACTGAACTGAACTGACTCAATGCTGACTATGGATCTTGTGGCCATTAGAACTCCATAGGAACTATACTTTTAATAAACTGGTACTCTTAGACAACGTGATTTAAGAAGCTAATGCAGGCCTGGTGGCTCAGGGGTAAAGAATCTTCCTGCAAATCCTGCAACTAGAGAGTAGCTCCCATGTAGCAACAGAGACCCAGTGTTAAGAAAAGCTAATCCAATCAATCCTAACAATTTAAAAAAAGAAAAAAAAAGATGCAATCCTCTTTCTACTGTCATGGAAGGTAATTCCACTGTCTTCCCAAGTTAAGACACCAACAACTCAAAAACTGTAGCAAAGGAAAAGATTGGAATTGACTCCATGACTATTTGCCCTCCAGTGGACATGGCTGGCCGTGGGCAGTGCGGAAGTCTTAGGTTCTACCTGAGCCATTTCCAGCCACAAAGCAATTCTTGGCCAATGTTCCAGAGTCCAGTTTTCTGATAAAGTTCAGAAATAACCAGTCATTTCCCCCTTTGTATTCAATGTATCTGCAGTGCCATTTTACCACGTAGGGTTCACTGGTAGCTCTGAGGGTGAAGAATCTGCCGGCAATGCTGGAGACGGCGATTTGATCCCTGGGGGTCAGGAAGATCCCCTAGAGAAGGGAACAGCACCCACTCCTGTATTCTTGGTGCTGCCCTGGTAGCTCAGTGAGTAAAAATCCGCCTGCGATGCAGGAGACTCGGCTTCGATCCTTGGGTGGGAAGATCCCCTGGAGAAGGAAGTGGCAACCCACTCCAGTGCTCTTGCCTGGGAAATCCCAAGGACACAGGAGCCTGTTGGGCTATGGTCCATGCGGTCGTGAGAGTCGGACACGACTTTGAGACTAAAGCACTGCCACCAGCACCAGAATTCTTGCCTGAGAAATCTCATGGACAGAGGCGCCTGGTGGGGTGCAGTCCATAGGGTCCCGAGAGTCCAACACAGCTGAGCAACTTTCACTTCAAGCACTGTCTTAGACAGTGGGTGGGAAATGCAATCTTTACAGGGAGCCTAAAATCGACCTCTTATAAAAGCAGAGGGAACAAACGGGAACGTCGCACGGCCATGATCTTTACTACTGCGTCTTAAAGGGCATGGCCATCTAGTCCCAAGCACCGAGCAAGGCAGGGTTTAAGGAAAGCGTCGTGTAGAAGTATGCCAAAGGGGAATGATATTCCAAAACACAAGCTGAGTCTTCCAAAAATCACGTCAACACTCCAGGATCACATTTCTTCTGACAACCGTGTTTTTCTTTTCTCCCTGTCTCACTTGCTTTCCCTGCCTGCTTCCTTGCATCTCTCGAAGACTCTCTTTCTCTCTCGATCTTTCCTAAATAGAGCACGTAGCGATCTTTCCTAAATAGAGCACTTAGCGACATTCTCTGTGATTGTTGGCCTCATCCTTTACAGATTCTGCTCAAAACACCTACCCATCAGTCACAACAAGAGGGCTTGGCACTTACCTGGTGGTTCAGTGGCTAAGATTGTACATTCCCAGTACAGGGGGCCCAGGTTCACTCCCTTGTCAGAGAACTAGATCTTACACTCTGCAACTAAAGCTTCTACGTGCTGCAACGAAGACCCAGCTCAGCCGAGTAAATATTTAAAAAGAAAAGAAAATGGCGGTGCTGGGCAAGCCAGTTCTTTCCTCCATGGATATAATTCAAGCTGCATGAGACAGAGTCAACACAGTCTGCCCTGAGACATCTCTAACATAGCTATCCCTTCATCCTCCAGTGCAGTAGCCTTGGGGTGTTCTCATAAACTGATTAGGGTTTCTGGGTCAGGAAGAGCCCCTGGAGGAGAAAATGGCAAATTGCTCCAGTAATCTTGCCTGGAGAATCCCACAGACAGAGGAGCCTGGCAGGATACACTCCCTGGGCTCCCAAAGAGTTGGACACAACTGAAATGACTTAGCACGCACGCATGCAAACACAGCTTCACAATTCAGACTCTGGCATTTAGCGGGCTCCTGCTGGACCACCATGCAGGTTCCTTTAACACCCAAGTGTGTTCCCTTTCACGTTGTATTGGAGGAAGCGAAGCCCACACACTCTCCGTATGTCCTTCTTATTTACCTACTGTCCCCTTTGTGACCCAGGATCCACGTTACCTTTAGTCACCGTTGCTCCTGAGGCTCCTCTTGGCTGTAACAACCTCTCAGAGCTTCCTTTGTTTTTGGAGATCCTGAGACTGAAGAAGGACCTGGCAAGTATTTTGTAGAATGTCTGTTCCTACTGGGATGTGTTTGAGGTTATTCTCACGACTAGATTGGGTTATAGCTTTTATTTTGGAAGGAAGACTTCAAAGGCATCACATTCTATCAAGGGAATACATGACCTACAGGTCTTCCAGTGGGGCTAGTGACAGACTCTGTGGCTGAGGTCTTAGCTCTTGGGTTTCCTAGCTCTTAAGTTACTTGCTAACTGCTTTCCTTGTTTCAACCACTGGAAGAGACTCACTCGCCACAGCCTGTCAGTAAGGAGTTAGAAATTCTATACCACATCCTCAAGTGGGGAGTCATTCCATAAACTACTGGGAGTTCTTTTGTGCCTCTGTGTTTGAGCTTCACTAATCATATGATGAGATGAGATGGTTGGATGGCATCACCTACTCAATGGACATGAGTTTGAGTGGACTCCGGGAGTTGGTGATGGACAGGGCAGCCTGGCCTGCTGCAGTCCATGGGGTCGTAAAGAGTCGGATGCAACTGAGCAATTGAACAACAATCATATATTTATATGTCTTAAACGTGGGTAACGCCGACTGCCATATGTCAACTCAGAAAAAATTATTCAGTACACGCCTGCATTCCTTATTCCACTCACATGGTCTGATCTCTGCGGAAGAGATAAGACATTTAAAACCAGAGTTCTGGAGACTTTCCTGGATATTCGAGGGTTAGGACTTTGCCTTTCAGTAGACGGGGGTTTGGGGAACCTAAGATCCCACATGGCTGGAGGCCAGAAAACCAGAACATAACAGCAGCAATGTTGTAACAGATTCAATAAAGACTTTAAAAATGGTGCACATCAAAAGAAACAAAAATCTTTAAAAAACGTGTGTGTGCTCACTTGCTCAGTCATGTCAAACTCTTTGCAATTCCATGGACCGTAGCCCGCCAGGCTCCTCTGTCCATGGGATTTTCCAGGCAAGAATACTGGAGTGGGTTGCCACGCCCTCCTCCAGGGGATCTTCCAGACCCAGGGATGGAACATATGTCTCCTGTGTCTCCTGCATTGACAGGCAGGTTCTTTATCACTAGCACCACCAGGGAAGCCCAGATACACACTAGAAATTCTGAAGACACCGTAACAACGGCACCAAGCATCCTGAGACCATACAAGATTAGAGGGGAGGGGAGATGTGATTCTTGGCTAGATGGTAAAGATATGTGAGATTCACAGTAACTAGAGGGACCATCCCATCAGTGTCCCAAACGATCCTGTCTTTTACAAAGTCTCAGTTATCTTTCCGCCCTTCTGGTGCTGTGGCTTTCTGTAGGCAGCATGTTTAGGGTCACCAGATCTCACACACACACACACACACACACACACACACACACACATCATAAAAATCAGTAAACTTTGAGACTGTACACAATAGGGGCCTGACCCACAAGGTCAGAAATGCTACCTGTCAATAATCAGAGAGAATCTTACTAAGAAAGTAGGAAATCTAGACTGAGTGGCAATCTTTCACTTTTTTTTTTTTTTGCTAATCATATACACATCTTTGATTCAGGAAATCAACCCTGAATATTCATGGGAAGGACTGATGCAGAAGCTCCAATCCTTTGGCCACCTGATGCAAAGAGCCGACTCATCAGAAAAGACCCTGATGCTGGGAAAGATTGAGGGTGAGAGGAGAAGGGGATGACAAAGGATGAGACGGTTGGATGGCATCACCGACTCAATGGAAATGAATTTGAGCAAACTCCAGTAGTTGGTGAAGGACAGGGAGGCCTGGCGTGCTGCAGTCCGTGGGGTCACAGAGTCGGTCATGACTGAGTGACTGAACTGATACCCATCTTGTATTGCCATTAGTAACATTACTGGACATCCCCTGGTGGGTCCAGTGATTGGGAATTCGCCTGCCAGTGCAGGGGACACAGGGTCAGTCCCTGGTCTGGGAAGATCACACAGGCTGAGAAGCAACTAAGCCTTGTACCACAATTATGAAAGCTTTGCTCTATATCCGGGGAACCACTACAAGAGGAGCCTCTGAAATGAGAGGCCTACACATCCCAACTAGAGAATAGCCCCTGCTCGCCGCAACTAGGGAAAGTCCACACGCAGCAATGAAAACCCACAGCAGCCAAAAAAAAAATTCTTTTAATAAATCAATTTTAAAAGTAACCTTGCTATACAGAAAAGGATCAGTGCTTTTCTAAACAAACGAGGAATCTGCTTTCTCCTATGAAACACTACTGCCTGAAAGAACAATGATAATAATTAAACATTTTTGAAATAGTTTCATGGCAGTCATTTCTATAATAAATGACTTCCCCGGCTGTCGGAAAAATTACATTAAGCAGTTCATTAAGCTAAAATGTCAAGGAATTTTGCAAATATTTAGTTTGTGCATTGTATCTGCCAAACACTGGGTTAACACCTCAGAGACACAACACACACACACACACATGAAAGCAATAATCTATCCTAGGAGAGTTCCCTGGAGACAGTGGCTAAAACTCCATGCTCCCAATGCAGGCCGCTGGGGTTTGATCCGTGATCAAGGAACTAGATCCCACATGCTGCAAGTGAGGCCCGGCACAGTCAAATAAATAAATAAAAATAGATATGAATTTAAAACAAAATAATCTATCCTCTTTTACTGTAAGATGGCTTCTGACGTTCTCCGAGTTTTTGTCATGAATGAGAATTAACGCTCAAGTTTTGCCCAACAGAGCTTATTAAGTCAATCCTCAAATTGAGTTTACCACGTCATTTGGAGGGAGCTGAAATTCAAGGGAAGTTTAATTGCCTGTTTTCCAAAGAATACATTGCTCTTGGGGCAGGATCACTCACTTAGGTGGGAAGGAAAACACAGTGGAATGTAATCTCTGAAGGACTTCCCTGGGGGCTCAGAGGGTAAAGAATCTGCCTGCAATGAAGGAGACCTGGGTTTGATCCCTAGGTCAGGAGGAGGGCATGGCAACCCACTCCAGTACTCTTGCCTGCAGAATCCCACGGACAGAGGAGCCTGGCGTGCTGCAGTCCATGGGGGTCGCAAAGAGTTGGACATGACTGAGCAACTGAACTGAGCTGAATTGATGGCTGATTGATAATGTTGGACAGCATAAACCAACACCACATTGTAAAGCAATTATCCTCCCATTAAAAAAAATTTTTTTAATCTAACTTTAAAGACACTGGCATGGACTTTCCCTGCTGGTCCACTGGCTAAGAATCTGCCTGCTAGTGCAGGCAACAATCATTTCGATCCCTCGTTTGGGAAGATTCCACGTGCCATGGCACAACTAAGCCTATGTGTCATGAGCACTGAGTGTGTGCTCTAGAGCCCGTAGTCTGCGACAAGCGAGGCTACCGCAGCGAGAAGCCAGGCCGCCACAATTAGAGAATAGTCCCCGTTTGCTGGAACTAGAAAACCAGAAATAAAATCACCTGCACAGCAATGAAGACCCAACACAGCCAAAATTAACACAAATTACTTAAAAAAGAAGCAATGGCATGTACATTAGCACCCAAACTATGAAAATACTTAAGGATGGATCTAGAAAAATAAGTGCAACAAGATGGGTATGAGGAAAGTTACAAAATCAGACAGGAAGAAAACCAAAGAGCCAAATACATGGACATATGTCCCATGTGTGCGGGTAGACCATCTCAATACTGCCAAGATGTCAGTTCTTTCCACTTTGCTCTTCAGATCTAAAGCAATCCCAGGGAAAATTTCAACAAGGCCTGTTTTGCGGACATCAATTTTGTCGTTGTTCAGTCACTAAGTCGTGTCCAAGTCCTTGTGATCCCAGACTACAGCCCACCAGGCTTCCCTGTCCTTCACTATCTCTTGGAGTTTTCTCAAACTCATGCCCATCGAGCCGGTGATGCCATCCAGCCATCTCATCCTCTGTCGTCTCCTTCTCCTCCTGCCCTCAACCTTTCCCAGCATCAGGGTCTTTTCCAACGAGTCAGCTCTTCACATCAGGTGGCCAAAGGATTGGAGCTTCAGCTTTAGCGTCAGTCTTTCCAATGAACACCCAGGACTGATCTCCTTTAGGATGGACTGGTTGGATCTCCTTGCAATCCAAGGGACTCTCAAGAGTCTTCTCGAGTACCACCGTTCAAAAGCATTGTTGATGATGCTAAAGTTTATATCACTGAGAAATAAAATTTATCCACATCTCACCAGACTTTCTCCCAGATAATTCCAAATCCAGAATCAGATTTTACTTTTTTCTTTCCTTCTTTTCCTTCCTTCCCCTGCCCTCTTTTCCCCCTCTAAAGAAGCAACATTTTGTTTCTTTTTTGAGGGGCACAAAACCCTCTTCCCCTAAATATATCCATGGATTTCTCTGATACTTAATTCCAGAGTCTGCCTCCCAGAACTCACATATTCACAGAGAACTCCTGTCTGTCTTGTAATAACACTTAAGCATCAACAAATCTCTACACCAGGGGTTAGCAAACTATTTCTATAAAGGATCAGGTATTGACAGTACCTCTTTTAAGCTTCACAGGTAAGGCTGTCTGTCAATGTTTTGAAAGGTTTTAGCACTTTTTTGAGGTCAAAGTTACATACCATATGATTCACCCATTCTCAGGTATGGTTCAGTGTTTTTTTAAAGTTAATCTATATCACCATCTAGTCTTCACTATTTAAATCCAGCTGACTTCCCTGGTGGCTCAGACGGTAAAGCCTACAATGAGGGAGACCAGGGTTCAATCCCTGGGTCGGGAAGATCTGCTGGAGAAGGAAATGGTAACCCACTCCAGTACTCTTGCCTGGAAAATCCCATGGACTGAGAAGCCTGGTAGGCTACAGGCCATGGGGTCGCAAAGAGTTGGACACGGCTGAGTGACTTTACTTTCACTTTTCACTTAGAACATTTACATTCCTATGAAAAGTCCTCTCGTGCCCATATTCAGGCGATTGCCCTTCCAACTCAGGCAACTGCTATTCTCTAGGGGGGGGAAAATGCCTTTGCCTACATGTCAAATGAATGGAATCATATGCTTTTTTTTTTTTTTTTTTTTTTTGCCCAGCATACTGTTCTTATGGTTCATCCAGCTGTAACATGTCCCTGTGAGGTGCTCCTTTCTTTGCGGAATAGGATTCATTCAGATGGACATACCACAGTGTATTCATGCAGCGATGAACATTTGGGATTTTTTCCAGCTTCCAGCTATCAGGAAGAATGCTTTGAACTTTGGTCAAAAAGTATAAATGGGCAGTTAGGAGATGAATAAGTTCCGGGGAACTGATGCCCAGTGCTGGGGTTAGAGTAACAGACACTGTGTTGTTTTACTTGAAAGCTACTACAAAGTTGCTGTTGTTCAACTGCCAGGATTCCCTCTCCTTCACCATCTCCCGAGGCTATCTTTAAAAAAAAAAGAAATAAAGGGAGGTGGTGGAGGGCTTAGGGAGTGCTATGATGCAAATCCTCTTGCCAGGTATAAATGTATCAAATCATTAAACTGTGCCACTTAACCTCACACAATGAGGCATGTCTGACAAATCACAAAAGTTAACTCCCATGTGTCAATGCAGGCATCCATGGCCGATGCACGCATGAATGAGTATGGCTCTGTTCCAATAAAACTTTGTTTGCAAAAGCGAGACAGGGGCCATATTTGCCCAAAGGGCTGTTTAACTGTCTTGCCTCTAGCTGTTAGCCACATTCTTGAGTGCCTGGAAATAGGAAGCCGTACAGCCACGCCATATGCATCTATCTGTTAATGCCTCTCTCTTCACATAACCTTGAACCCTGTTAGGGCAAGACAGCGTTTTGTTGGATAATTTTCCAATGCCTTGCTAGCTCCTAACACAACAGGCACAGAATAAATAGCTGTTAAATGTATGCTTGAGTTCGCTCAGCTGTGTCCAACTCCTTGCAGCCCCGTGAACTGTAGCCCACCAGGCTCCTCTGTCCATGGGGATCCTTCAGGCAAGAATGGAGTGGGTTGCCATTCCCTTCTCCAGGGGATCTTCCCAACCCAGGGATCGAACCCAGGTCTCCCTCTTTACAGGGAGCTTCTTTACTGCCCAAGCCATCAGGGAAGCCGCAGTAACTAATAAGTCATACTCATTAAGCCCAAGAAAGAGAACTAGGCCTAATTGTCAGAATTTGATTCAACACTCACGACGGCAGTACTCTGACGATAAAACAATCAACAACGCAATAGGATTCTTCTTTTTGAGCTATATTTCTTTCACAAGGATTTAGAGTCATTCAATACGATTCAGTTGGTGAATTATATCTCTCTCTCCAATGTAAAGGTTTTCTTCTTTTTGTTCAGTGGCTAAGTCATGTCAGACTCTTTGCAACCCCATGGATTGTGGCAGGCAAACTCTTAAATTTTCCAGTTACTCTTAAGGCATTCTAGAAAATCATTTGCATGTTCAGAACATCATCAGAAAAGAAATACTGTTAAAACTGCCTTGATGTTTACAAGGAATAGATAACAGGAATGCCACTGGGTTTAAATGACATTTTCCCAGGAACTTATAAGATGATGAAGGCAATGAATTTAAGCATTAACTGTCATTATTAACATTCCCTTCATCTCTAATATGGTTAATTTAGGGATGTTCTACAGCGACGTATTCCCAAGCCAAAACAATTTCTTTTTAAGAATATATTCCAAATGCCAGATGCATAATTCTTTTTCGGAAATATACTCCTGACAAAGCAATGGAATGCTCTTGCCATTCCGAATAGCTTTTGAAACCCCAGCTCAGACCTTAAAAGGACTGACTCATGGCTCAGATAAACGCAATAAAATTGAATTGAATTAACAAAATGATACCCAGAAGGGAAAATAAGGCTGCCTGTGAATAAGTATATGTTACACAGTGGGTAATTCTTGGTCAAGAAGTGTAATTTATACTCTGTATCAACTTGCTTTTATGGCGTTTTTGAAAGTTCAAGGTTACAGGCAGATTCCTACATAAGCAGCCCAAATTCTCCACCCTTTCTCATCCATGCTATCGTGCTAATAATTCATGGCAATATTTGGAATGAAGGTCTTTATTTTGAGGTATAAATGGGTTGGTGACATAATTTAGCAGTCATTCGGGGACAGGTCTGTGGGTGCAAGGAATGAGCAATAATTGTATGGAGCACTTATCATGATTTAGGGTCTGCAAGAATGAAGGTTTACTGTTAAGTAAAACCAACCTGTCCTCATGTTAGAAAGCTATGAATATGATAATAAATTGGTATTACATAAAATAACACGTGCATGCTCAGCTGTGTCTCTTTATCAACTCACGCACTGTAGCTCACCAAGCTCCTGTGTCCATGGGAGTTTTCAGGCAAGTGTGCTGGAGTGGGCTGCCATTTCCTTCTCCAGGGGAATCTTCCCAACCCAGGGATCAGGCCCAGGTTGTGTGAATTGCATCGCAGGCAAATTATTTACCCACTGAGCCACTGGAGAAGCCCACGTAAAATAATGCCTCCAGAACAGCGCCGAGTTTAAGGAAAAGAAACAAAACAAAAAGGGCGTTTGGGGAAGAGTGGATATGTGTCTAGGTATGGCTGAGTCCCTTCAGTGACCAGCTGAAACCATCCCAATGTTGCTAATCAGCTGTTGTTCAGTCGCTCAGTGGTGTCTGACTCTTCGCGACCCCATGGACTGTAGCCCACCAGGCCACTCTGCCCATGGGATTCTCCAGGCTAGGATACTGCAGTGGTCTGCCATTTCCTCCTCCAGGGATTAAACCTGCATTTCCAGCATCGCACCACTGAGATAGCTGGGCTTCTCACTACTCGGCTATACCCCAACATAAAATAAAAACGTAAAAAGAAAATAAGACATCTGTGAAGGGTTGTCTATCAACTGTTCAGAGATAATGAAACAACGTGTTTACAAATTGAGTCAACAAACCAAAAAAATAGGAAAATCGCTGATCAGCTTCAAAGTGCCAGGAGAACTGCCAATCTCACTCCTGGGCATACATCCAGAGAAAAACATGACCTTAAAGAATGCAGGCACCCCGGTGTTCACTGCAGGCCTGTTTACAATACCCTAGATATGGAAGCAACCTCAACGTCCATCACTGGAGGAATGGATAAAGATGTGGTTCAGATCAGTTCAGTCGCTTAGTCGAGTCCGAATCTTTGCAACCCCACGGACTGTAGCACGCCAGGCCTCCCTGTCCATCACCAGCTCCCGGAGATTACTCAGACTCATGTCCATCGAGTTGGTGATGCCATCCAACCATCTCATCCTCTGTCATCCACTTCTCCTCCCACCTTCAGTCTTTCCCAGCATCAGGGTCTTTTCCAATGAGTCAGCTCTTCGAATCAGTTGACCAAAGTATTGGAGTTTCAGCTTCAGCATCAGGCCTTCCAGTGAATATTGAGGAGTGATCTCCTTTAGGATGGACTGGTTGGAACTCGTTGCGGTCCAAGGAACTCTCAAGAGTCTTCTCCAACACCACACAGTTCACAAGCATCAATGCCATGTGTATACAATGGAATATCACTCAGCCACAAAAATGAAATAATGTCATTTGGAGCTGCACAGATGGACTTAGAGATGGTCACACCAAGTGACATCAGACAGAAAGACAAATGTCTCGTGAGACCAATTATATGTGGAATCTAAGTGATACACATGGACTCATTTACCAGACAGAAACAGAGTCACAGACGTAGAAAACAAATGTCTGGTTACCAGGGGGATAGGGGTGGGGAGCAGAGGGGTAAATTGGGAGACTGGGGTTAGCGTACACATACTGCTTCGGTCGTGCCCGACTCTTTGTGACCCCATGGACTGCAGCACCCCAGGCTTCCCTGTCCATCACCAAATGCCGGAGCTTGCTCAAACTCATGTCCATCACATCGGTGATGCCTTCCAACCATCTCATCCTGCGTCACCCCCTTCTCCTCCTGCCCTCAATCTTCCCAACATCAGGGTCTTTTCCAATAACTTCAAATCTACACATTTCCTTCTTAATTTACAAGCACTATTTGGGACTAGTATATATGGGCAACTAACTTGATGTCAGATATGGGGTTGGAAGTTAATATCCAACACAATGCAGGCAAATAAGAACCTGGACCATTGAGCTGACATTTTTCTTCCAGGCTGGCAGTTCTTATCAGAGCTACTTAATTGGAATTGCTAACCTAATTATTGGAGAAGGCAATGGCACCCCACTCCAGTACTCTTGCCTGGGAAATCCCATGGACGGAGGAGCCTGGTGGGCTGCAGTCCATGGGATTGCAAAGAGTCGGACACAACTGAGCGACCTCACTTTCCCTTTTCACTTTCATGCATTGGAGAAGGAAATGGAAACCCACTCCAGTGTTCTTGCCTGGAGATTCCCAGGGACGGGGGAGCCTGGTGGGCTGCCATCTATGGGGTCGCACAGAGTCGGACACGACTGAAGCAGCTTAGCAGCAGCAGCAGCAGCAGCAGGCATAAGGTAAATTTTAGTAGCTCAGCATCTCTGACTCTTTGTGACCCCATGGACTGTAGCCCACCAGGCTCCCCTGTGCATAGGATTTCCCAGGCAAGGATACTGGAGCGGGTTGCCGCTCCCTTCTCTATTGCCACTACTGTAATATATAAGACAGATAACTAGTAAGGACCTCCCGTACAGTGCAGGGAGCTCTACTGTACACACTGTAATGAGCTAAATGGGAAATGAGTCTGGAAAAGAGGGAATAAACATATACAGATATACAAGACTGATTCACTGTGCTGTATACCTGAAACTTACCCGATGTTGTAAATCAACTATGCTCCAATAAATATTAAAAAAATAAAAATAAAGAAGAGACATGCCTTTTGGAAGGTTAAAAATGACAGCATCAGACCTACCAGAGGAACGCTGTCTCGTGCTATGAGGACACCGTTTATTAGAATGACACGCAGAGAAAGCGCCCTGTGCAAACGTGGGTTCCAAGCGCATTGGTGAGCTGAAGTGTGCTCCAGGCAAGAATAATGGTGACAATCTTTGAACAGTGACGATGGCTCTTTGAGACCGACACAATCCGCCCCCTGCCATCTGTTCCTCTCGAATGGCGGATTCATCGTTTCCCGAAGAAAAAGCCACAGAGAAGATATTTCTTCAATGAATCCTCAGTTCAAAAATTAAAAAAAAAAAAATCACAAAGAAAACTGTTGATAAATTTTAAGTGACGCAGGGCTTCCTTTGACAAGCGTGGAATTTTCTTTCTTTGGGTGTCAGATGAATCCTTTGGCGAGGCCCCGTGATTCAGCCTGTGTGAGGTATAGAAGTGGATATGCATTTCTACATAATACTCTCCTTTCAGAATGGGGAATGCTGTCCAATTTCACAGGATTTCTAGTTTCCGCTAAGGTTCTGGAAAGAGCTCACGGGCAATGACCTCAATCAATATGATTTCAACAGGTGGCCTGGCCATCAGTCACCTACGTCTGATAAGAGCAGTTGGCCAGAGGATGATGATCAGACAGAAGGCAGCTAGAAAGAAATGAAACGCCCGAGTCACTCTAGAGGGGAGGATTAATTGCCCAAGACAATGTCACCTCATAGCTGATCTAGACTTCATTTCCGTTACTCAGTCGGACTTGATGTTCCTATAGAAGAAGAGAAGATAAAATACCCTTGCATTTTTTTTTATTGTCTCATATCTTTCTATTATTATGCTACCTGAGTAAATCTTCTTACCAAGTGGCAGGCTTCATATTACTTCTACCACGTACAGTATTTTAGGCTTCTGTTCATGCTATCATCACTTCACAATGTCTTGTGTGATAGTGCAATGTGTTATCTCAATTTAAAAGGCAGTAATATGTGCAGCCCAGATGATTCAATATCAAAAAACAACTCTTAAACATTGGGGCTTCCCTCAGAGCTCAGTTGGTAAAGAATCTGCCTGCAATGTAGGAGACCCCGGCTTGATTCCTGGGTTGGGAAGATCTGCTGGAGAAGGGATAGGTTACCCGCTCCAGGATTCCTGGGCTTCCATGGTGGTGGGCACAAGACCTCAATAGACGTTTCTCCAAAGAATACATACAGATGGACAACAGGTCCGTGAAAAGATGCTTCGGGTCATTAGTCATTAGAGAAACGCAAATTAAAACAACAACGAGGTTATCAACTCCCACAGGTCAGAATGGCCATCAGCAAAAAATCTACAAACAATAAATGCTGGAGAGGGTGTGAAGAAAAGGGAACCCTCCTACACTGTTGGTGGGAAAGTGAACTGAGGCAGCCCCTATAGAGCACAGCACGGAGGTTCCTTTAAAAACCGAGCCAGCATATGATTCAACAATCCACTCCTGGACGTATATCCAGACAATAGTATAAACCAAAATGATACAGGCACCCCAGTGTTCATAGCAGCACTATTCACAATAGCCAGGACATGCAAACAACCTGTCTACTGAGCGATGAAGGCCCGAAGAAGAGGTGCTACCCATCCACAGTGGAATAGGACTCGGCCATAAACAAAACTGAAATGATGCTGTCCACAGCATGGACTTCGAGACCGTCACACTGAGTGAAGTCAGTCACACAGAGACAGACAAGTATATAATATCACCTATACATGAATGGCACCCCACTCCATTACTCTGGCCTGGAAAACCCCACGGCGGAGGAGCCTGGTAGGCTGCAGTCCATGGGGTCGCTAAGAGTCGGACGTGACTGAGCGCCTGAATGGAACTGATTATAATACTCAAATCTGGAACTTCCCTCATGGTTCGAGGGCTGAGACCCTGAGCACCCAATACATGGGACCTGGGTTCTATCCCTGCTCAGGGAAATAGATCCCAGATGACGCAATTAAGCGTGTGCATTTCACAACAGAATCAAAGAAATCAATGCCAAAATAGTAGCATCTGAATTGTGTCTACAGTTATCACTGGATCCAAGTTAACACCTTAGATTTTATAAATGGCACCAAGGTTAAATAAAGGGTATAGTTCAAGAAAGCTGAATGAAAGCAAACTCCCATTACCCCATTTCCTGTCAAAAATCCACACAATCAAAAAAAAAAAAAAGAAAAAACAATTTAAACGTCTCTTTAGAAAACAGAGTGACCTATGCTTGGTGCAATTTCTGAGATCTGTTTATCTTTGCAAAGTTCTGTGTTTTCTATCTTGGCAGCAATACCAGGCTGATAATTTAAGTTAAACTGTGGCTGAGGACTGGGAATTCAAGTCTATTTAAAGACTTTGTCTTCTGGATACCACAAACATCCTGACACTTGCTGGTAACTGGTTTTCTTGCCAGCTTGAACAGCACACACATTACTAACATTTTGACCTAACCAAAACGGCAAAACAAATGAAAGTTAAAAAAAAAATAACCAAAGACCACAACAGAAGATTTTAAATTAAAGGGGGAAAAAAACAATCAAGACACCTTAAACTCCCATTCCATCAAGGAAAGCCTAATCATTTCACCATGCAAAGTGGATCTAAACAGGGAATATGAACCATTTGTTTTCATGAAGAGTAATGAAGCTCTTTAAATTCAGATTTATGGCATAGTGTGGAAAATGGGTCCTTACCTTCACCTCATGTGATGGCAATCACCATTTGTCATGGTTGAAAGAAAAAAATGGTTGTGATCTGTCTTAATTCAACACAGAGATGGCAGGAAGGTATTCAGTCTCTGGATACTTCCAAAAATGTGAGTGGCCACTTCCTGTTACTCACGTGTTATGGAAATCAGTAGAGCTTGGATAAGACGAGAAAAGGAGATGGGCTAAAATTGCACCAGACACACTTCTGACCTTGGGATGCCGAGGGTACTCAACATTTCCAGCGTTCGTCTGTTATAAACACTAGTCACCATTCCATATTTCATCCAAAGATAAAAAGTCAGCATTTTTCCCTTTCACACTGAATGCATTACTAGATGGGGTTTTTTTTTTTTCCCCTGTGCTCTTAGAATTTCACTCCTGTGCATGCCTCTGATTTTTATTTCTCAGGAGACAAAGAATGAGTTGATTGCATACTCAGCTTTTTTTTTCCTCTACATCTGAGATTCAGTCAAGGAATATGTATATTAAAGTATCCAATAAGGTAAATAAAGTATCCGATAATGTCAAAAACCCTGGAAGAGCTTTGGCAACAATTTCTGCTCCTTAGGAACACTGGAGAGGTAAGCAGTCTGCTGTTTGAGAACTTGATCCTGACCAGGAGAAAGAGAACCTCAGAAGGTAAGTATGGTTTTCCCAGTAGTCATGTAAGGATGTGAGAGTTGGACCGTAAAGAAAACTGAGCACCAAAGAATTGATGCTTTTGAACTGTAGTGTTGGAGAGGACTCTTGAGAGTCCCTTGGACTGCAAGGAGATCCAACCAGTCCATCCTAAAGGAGATCAGTCCTGAAGAATTGGAAGGACTGATGCTGCAGCTGAAACTCCAATCCTTTGGCCACCTGATGCAAAGAACTGACTCACTGGAACAGACTGTGCTGCTGGGAAAGATTGAAGGCAGGAGAAGAAGGGGGCAGCAGAAGATGAGATGGTGGGATGGCATCACCGACTCGGACGTGAGTTTGAGCAAGCTCTGGAAGTTGGTGATGGACAGAGACGCCTGGTGTGCTGCAGTCCATGGGGTCGCAAAGAGTCGGACACAAAACCAACGGAACAACAGTCAGGTAGAATTTAAGGCATATTCACAAAAAGTAGCAACCCCAATAAATTGAACATCAATAACAGAATTTATCAAGCCTCCAACATTGTACAGGTATGATTGAAAGGAATGTGTTCATTATAATGGGAGGTATTATGCCTTAGTGAATTTAATGCTATAAAGTATAAGGAGAAATTGAAGACTCTAAGCTCTCACACAATGATGAGAGAATCTGAGAGGTGGTGAATTCACCTTTCTCCTGCTTGCTTATCTATCTAGAATTCTGACTTTGCTATTTTCTACTCCTGTTTATTAGACGACACTGTGGGTCTTATGGAGAAGGCAATGGCACCCTTATCCAGTACTCTTGCCTGGAAAATCCCAGGGACAGAGGAGCCTGGTGGGCTGCAGTCCATGGGGTCGCTAAGGGTCAGACACGACTGAGCAACTCACTTTCACTTTTCACTTTCATGCACTGGAGAAGGAAATGGCAACCCACTTCAGTGTTCTTGCCTGGAGAACCCAGGGACGGTGGAGCCTGGTGGGCTGCCATCTGTGGGGTCGCACAGAGTCGGACACGACTGAAGCGACTTAGCAGCAGTAGCAGCAGCAGTGGGGCTTAGCTCAGACATGAGATATTTGAAGGCCATACAAAACTGAGGGCTTCCTTGGTGGCTCAGTGATAAAGAATCCGCCTGCCAACGCAGGAGACACAGGTTTGATCCCTGGGTTGGGAAGATGCCCTGGAGGAGGAAATAGCAACCCACTCCAGTATTCTTGCCTGGAGAATCGCATGGACAGAGGAGCCTGGAGGGCTATGGTACATGGGTTCACAAAAGAATCAGACACAACTGAGCGACTTTCATTTTTCATTGTAAGAACCTGGAGAGTCACAAATTAATGATAGAATTGCCCTTTTTCTGATGTAGCCAAATTCCTGAAAGGAACATGTTAATCTCTCAGTCGTGTCTGACTGTTTGGGACCCCATGGACTGCAGCCCACCAAGCTCCTTTGTCCATAGAATTCTCCAGACAAGAATACTGGAGTGGGTTTCCTTCCCTTCTCCAGGAAGCCAAATTCTTAGGCATTTCCGATTGTCCCCTCTTTGTCAGATGGTTTCGTTCAAGCTCTTTTTTCTTGTCCCGGGAGATAAGGTTATGCTACAAGCAGTACTAGTCACTGTTATCTCAAGGCCACTAAAATTTCCTGTGGAATTAAAGGGGACACAATTTCCGTGGAAGATAACAGTTTGCTGTGCAATTTAGGAGACAACGTTCTCTGCTGCTACACACTGGGGATATTTTTTTTTTAATCAAATGGATTCTTTCTTTCTACAAATTTAGATTTTTCTTTGAGCAAAACTTCATAAAATAAAGTCTGTTTTATGCAAAAAACGGACTTTTGACTGTGAAAACTCTCAATCTCTAAAGCTAAATTTTTTAAAGATACTTTTATTTTTTTTTGGCTGCGCCACATGGCATGTGAGCATCTTAAGTTCACTAACAGAGATGGAACCCGAGCCCTTCAGGAAGTGCAAGTGTTAGGCGCTCAGTCATGTCCAACTCTCTGCGACCCCATGGACTATAGCCCACCAGGCTCCTCTGTCCGTGGGATTCTCCAGGCAAGAATACTGGAGTGGGCTGCCGTTCCCTTCTCCAGGGGATCTTCCTGACCCAGGGATGGAACTCAAGTCTCCTGCACTGCAGGCAGATTCTTTACTGTCTGAGCCACGATGGAAGCCCGAGCCCCTTGGAATCACTGTTGCTCCATCTGTGTGTGATGGGCATATCTGTGTGTGATGGGCGTATCCTAGGAAACTGGAAACACGGAGCCTTAACCACTGGACCACCTGCAAAACCCCTAACATGCTTCTAAGATGCTTTCTTTACCTTGAGTTCATGACTACCACACTTGCTGTCCCCGCTAAATTCCAGCAAAGAAATCTTTAGCTCCTTATAAACCTGAGTAGTTTTTGCTGGAGGCAGCTGCAAGAATTCACGGAGAATCAAACACAACAGGACGGCTACTTAAAAGGAAGACACAATGAATTACCGAAGCACAGCAACCACTGATTCCTTGAACTGAACCGTCATCACCGAATCTTCTCCCCTTTCTAATTGACAGGAAGTTTCATTATCTGACAACACTCTGGAAGGTGGGCTGTACTGTATTATCATCTAAAGAGACTGATGGAAAGCTGAACCAGCCTATAATCCGCAGATGGCTAAAAGTTTGTTTTTCATATAAAACTGTTGTGTGCAAACTAAATTTAATTTCCCTGCATCAACACAGAATGGATTTTTGTCTTCTCAGGGGCACAGACATCCTGATGACCCCTGCCGTCTTTTGAGACGGAGCTTCAGCCATTTATTTCTCCATCATCTCCTTTCTCAGCAGCCAGATTTCACAGGAAAAGAGAGTTAATGTTCCCCGAATTAAAAAATGAGACTCTGAAAGCATCCATCACAGTGGGGGCTGGGGTGAGCGATCGCATGAATGAGCTAAACCGCCAGTCATTCCCGACAACGCTCCGTGGGTCAGAATGTTACTGTTGCTTAGTCATTCACTCTTGTCCGACTCTTTGCGACCCCATGGACTGTAGCCCACCAGGCCCCTCTGTCCACTGGAATTCTCCAGGCAAGAATACTGGAGTGGGTTGCCATGCCCTCCTCTAGGGGATCCTCCAGACCCAGGGATCAAACCCTGGTCTCCCGCAATGGCTTGAGTGGGTTCTTTATGACTAAGGCACCAGGGAAGCCCTGAGTTATTAACACAAATTAAATGCAGAAAGAAAGGTTAAGGTCGCCCTCTCCTTTAAACTGAGAGCCGAAGAATTGATGCTTTTGAACTGTGGTGTTGGAGAAGACTCTTGAGAGCCCCTTGGACTGCAAGGAGACCCAACCAGTCCATCCTAAAGGAGGCCAGTCCTGAATATTCCTTGGAAGGACTGATGCTGATGCTGAAACTCCAATCCTTTGGCCACCCCATGCGAAGAGTTGACCTATTGGAAAAGACCCTGATGCTGGGAAAGATTGAAGGCGGGAGAAGGGGACGACAGAGGATGAGATGGTTGGATGGCAGCACTGATTCAAGGGACACGAGTCTGAGTGAACTCCAGAGTTGGTGATGGACAAGGAAGCCTGGCGTGCTGCAGTCCATAGGGTCACAGAGTTGGACAGGACTTAGTGATCAAGCAATGCAACTTCTTTCAATAACGGATTTCTGTCATCAGTGGGAGGTACACATTCATTCCCATCTTTCCAAGATCCTTTCTTTATTCTGCTTTGTTAAATGCTTGCACATTTGAGACCTTCCCCCAAGACACTTTGCAGGATTTCCTGTCCCTCCCAAAACAATAAAGTTGCTTTGAAACATTCTTTTTACGAGATCTGGCTGAATGCTTTTGTTTTATTTATTTATTTATTTATTTTTGGTGATTCAGCTTCTCTGCAGTAGCCCTGAAACAAAGGCTCAGCTTCTGGTTCACTTGTCAAATTTTCTTCCCACCCCAGGATGAGAAGCAAGACATTAATGGGAAAAATATATGTATAAATAACACCAAAGACGCAGTCATGGTTTCCAGAGTACCAAGCAACTACGGTATCTAAAGTTATGAGAAGTCCAGAGAATGTCCTGACCAAGGGCTCTTGGGTTTATCAGGGGACAGTGTTACAGGGGAAGGCCAGGGTTCCCTGTAAATGCAGAAAGAGAGATGTTCCCAGCATCACTCTTCTTTTTTTTCAAATTTATTATTTTTTTTTAATTGAAGGATAATGGGTTTACAGAATTTTGCTGTTTTCTGTCAAACCTCAACAACAATCAGCCATAGGTATACATATTTCCCCTCCCTTATGGACCTCCCTCCCCATCCCACTCCTCTAGGTTGATAGAGCCCCTGTTTGAGTTCCCTGAGACACAGAGCAAATTCCTGTTGGCTCTCTATGTTACATATGGTGATTTAAGTTTCCAGGTTGCTCTTTCCATACATGTCACCTTCTCGTCCCCTCTCCCCAGGTCCATAAGCCTATTCTCCTACCAAGCATAGCTTTAAAAAAAAAAAATTAATGTTTTTTGTAATGGGGTGAGGGAGAGAAAAAAGAGAAAGACAAACACGATATCATTCATGTGCAGAATCTAAAATATGACACAAATTAATTTATTTACAAAATACAATGACTGAGATATAGAAAACAGGCTTAATGGTCACCAGAGGATAAAGGGCAGGGCAGGGGTAAACTAGGAGCTTGGAATTCATAAATATAAAACTACTATTATAATAGTAATTTATATAATAATGTGATACTATAGAGTAATAATGTGATATCAAATATAATAATATATAATCAACAAGGAGTTACTCTGTAGCACAGGAAACTCACTCAGCATCTTGTAATAACCTATAAAGGATGACAATTTTAAAAAAATTTATATTTGTGTATATCCACATACGTGTGTATATAACAGAATCACTTTGCTGTACACCAGAAACACAACATTGTAAACCAACTGTAATTTTTTTTTTAAAAAAAGATACATGTACCTCAGTGTTCATAGCAGCACCGTTTACAGTAGGCAAGGCAGGGGATATATGCATTAACATACCTATGGTCATTCATGTGGATATCAAAAGAAAGGAGACATATATAATAGTATACTTATGGCTGACTCCTGTTGGTATACGGCAAAAACACAAGATTGTAAAGCAATTATACTCCAATTAAAAATGTTTTAAAAATGTAAGTTTTCTTTTTGAGGTGGACCATTTTTACATTAAATCTTTTATAACACTGCTTCTGTTTTCTCTCTTGGTTTATGGGGGCACGTTATGTGGCGTCTTAGCTCCCCAACCAGGGATTGAACCTGCAACGTCTGAATTGGAAACCGACAATCACTCAGCAGTATCCAACTTGCTGCAACCCCATGGACTGTACAGTGCATGGAATTCTCGAGCCCCTCTTCAATCAGGGATCAAACCCAGGTCTCCCATATTGCAGGCGTATTCTTCTTTACCAGCTGAGCTAGGAGGGAAGCCCTCTGAATTGGGAGGTGAACTCGTAACCACTGGACCACCACCGGAGATCCCTGAGCATGGCTTTTAAAATCTTCTCTGCATGTTACTCTGTATAATAACCATTGTCCTGCATGGAGCCCTAGGCACACCAAAACGTCTAGGATGGAATCTTCTAGAATGGGAGGAAACCACTTCCTGTTTGTCCAGCTGTCTTCCTAAACTTCCTGTCCAAGCTGGCCACTCTGCTGCAGAAAGAACCTCAGGAGAGTTGCCTCTTTAAAGTGTGGTCATTTGGTGACTGGTCAGGTGAAATCTAAGGGGAAGACGCCGCTGTTGAACTGACAGCCGATGAAAAGGGTCAACTGGTCTACAGGATGCTCTTCTACCATCTGGCAATTGACCTGGTAGGTCACAGTAGGGTTTGACCTTCAGTTACTCCTCATGTTACAGGAGGGTTGGGACTAACAGGAGCCTGAAACTGGGAGAAGAAACCAAGAGGTGTCTTTCTTCCTCTTTACTGCCCCAGCGTGGATGTCGGTTCTGGTGGGTCCAGCTTCCTCGGTCACGTTTATCATGCAACTCAGATACACCAGAAGAGCCAGCTAAGAGTTTCCTTGAGCCCCTCCTTTGGGTCTGTCCTTGTCCTGGGAATGGCAGCATTTTCCTGTGGATGTTGGCCCACACCTTCATGATCTCAAATCAGTGCTTTCAGCCATGAAGCATCTCTCTGACCCATCCTTTTTTTAAAAAAATATCAAATCCCTCTACTGAAATCCCCGATGGCTCAGCAGGTAAACCAGCAGCTTACCAATGCAGAAGACGCCGGTGTGATCCCAGGGTTAGGAAGATCCCCTGGAGAAGGGAATGGCAACCCACGCCAGTATTCTTTCCTGGAGAATCCCATGGACAGAGGAGCCTGGCGGGATACAGTCCACGGGGTTGCAAAGACTTGGACACAGCTCAGTGCTCAGGCAGCTACTGAAATGCATAGTGGGGATTTTCGAATCCTGAATGGACCTGGACTTTTACTGATGCCTTGAAAGGTAAGTTACCAATAGAATTGGTGCAAGTGCTTCAAGAACTATTATATTTGCTGATAAGTCTGTCTGTAAGATTTTATATATACACACATATAGCCTGTATAAATTGCATATATATATATCTGTCTACATATATGCAAATTGCAACTCAAATTTCTTTTTTAAAGACTATTCAGACATTTTTTTCCAAAGAATACATATAGCCTGTATAAATTGCATATATATATATATCTATATATATCTATGTATCTGTCTGCTGCTGCTGCTGCAGCTGCTGCTAAGTTGCTTCAGTCATGTCTGACTCTGTCCGACCCCATAGACAGCAGCCCACCAGGCTGCCCCGTCCCTACATATATGCAAATTGCAACTCAAATTTCTATTTTAAAGACTATTCACAGACATTTTTTCCAAAGAATACAGTCTTTTTTAAAGACTATTCATGAACATTTTTTCCAAAGAATACATACAGCCTGTATAAATTGCATATATATATCTATATATATCTATATATATATCTGTCTGCTGCTGCTGCTGCTGCTAAGTCACTTCAGTCGTGTCCAACTCTGTGCGACCCCATAGACGGCAGCCCACCAGGCTGCCCATCCCTACATATATGCAAATTGCAACTCAAATTTCTTTTTTAAAGACTCTTCACGGATATTTTTTCCAAAGAAAACAGATAGTGACCATGTATCTTCAAGAACTATTACACAAGCATGTCACTAGGATTTTATACATACTACACACACATGCATATATATGCAATTTATACAGGCTGTATCTGTCTACATATATGTAAATTGCAACTCAAAAATTTCTTTTTAAAAAACTATTCATGGACTTTTTTTTTTTTTTCTAAAGAAGACATACAGATAGCTAACATGTACATGAAAGGACACTCACCATCACTAGTCATCAGGGAAATAAAAATCAGAACCACACCTGTCAGAACGGCCATCAGCAAAAAAGAGCACAAATAAGTGTCAGAAAGTACGTGGCGCTAGGGAACCCTTGCATACTATGGAGGTTCCTCAAAAAACGAAAAATGGAGCTACCACATGATCCAATAATTTGACTCCTGGGTATTTATTCAAAGAAAGACAAAAACTTACTCAAAAAGATACGTGTACCCCAATGTGCAAAGCAATACCGTTCACAATAGGCAAGATTTGGAAGTGACCCAAATGTGCACCGACAGGTGCTGGATGAGGAAGATGAGGTTCACATACACGATGGAATATCACTCAGCCTTGAGAAGCACTGCCGTTTGCAGCAGCATGATGGACGTAGAGGCTGTCATACCAAGTGAGGTTAGTCGGACAGAGCGACAAACACCATGTGATGTCATTCACATGCAATCTAAAATAGGACACAAATGAACTTATCTACAAAGCAGAGACTCAGAGACCCAGAAAATAAAACTTATTGAAACCAAGGGAGAAAAGAACAGGGAGGGGTAAATTGGGAGTTTGGGATGGACGTATACTTGCTGCTGCTGCTGCTAAGTTGCTTCAGTCGTGTCCGACTCTGTGCAACCCCATAGACAGCAGCCCACCAGGCTCCCCCAGTCCCTGGGATTCTCCAGGCGAGAACACTGGAGTGGGTTGCCATTTCCTTCTCCAATGCATGAAAGGGAAAGGTGAAAGTGAAGTCGCTCAGTCGTGTGAATTCTCAGCTTTGTAATCTGACCCTTAACTTTCTTTCATTACTTTTTTTGTTAAAAAAAAAATTGTAAACTGATTTACAATATTATCAATATGTTTCACATGGACAACATAGGGATTCACTGTGAATATGTTTTTTTTTACAAAAAAAAGTATTGAAAGAAAGTCAAGGGTCAGATTACAAAGCTGAGAATTCACAGTATGGATATTGTTTGCAGATTTCAAGTTTGCATGGACTTACATCTAGAGGAGTAGAAAAAGGAACAGATTAAATACGGACAAATATTTGAAAAAAAATCTTAATGAGTACAGGGCAATAGAAACATGAGAATCAAGAGTAGCAAATTTGTGTAGAGCAATACAGAAAGCCGATAAAACTGAGCTGAGTCAACATAACTAAGTCAAGACTATTTATGCTTATCCCAGTTTGGGCAGTAACCAAACTGAAGAGAGCAAAGTTGAAGGTTTTCAGTTAATTTTAAGACTTACTTCGGGGACTTCTCTGGTGGTGCAGGGGCTAAGAATCCACCTGCTAATGCAGGGGACGCAGGTTTGATCCTCAGTCCAGGAAGATTCCACATGTCTTGGAACAAGGAAGGCCACGTCACACAGCTCCTGGTGCCTGCACTCTGCTGCGAGAGAAGTCAGCGCAATGAGAAGGCTGCACTCCGCAACGACGGAGTTGTCTGCGTGCTTGCAATCTGTTCTCTACAGCTCCCCACTGCCCGCCACTGGAGAAAGACCACATGCCGAAATAAAGACCTGGCACCGCCAAAAACAAATCTGTACAGAGACTCAGAGTCATCAAGGTGTCTGCACAGAGAGCTCAGGGATGGAGCCACCCCGTTCATGGGCTCACTTCTCTTCCACAAAGGCGCTGAGCCAGGTTCACGGAGAAACATCCTTTATGAAAATACAAGTAGATAAAACATTTTATACGTATGTAAAGGCACCTAATGCATATTTGTATCTTCACTAAGAAGTACATACTAATGTGAATGAATGAGGTTTTCACCCGTTCCGTTTCATCGATGGAAATATCCTGTTGCTGGACCAGGGATGGAAAAACGCTGAAGGATGCGTGCTCTCTCTTATCGAAGACCTGTTGTTCCAGAAAGGGACTCGAACACCCAACCCAGGAGTCTCTGTTGGGGACCCAGGTGCAAGACCAGGGCCCCTGGGTTGGGGGGAGAGCCGCTTTGAGAAGACTGGTAGGGGAGGGTTAATGCAGAAGGGTTAATGCTGAACTTGGTGTTGGTGCTGAACTTGGCATCCTGAAATAGTAACCAGATTCAGTGTTCAACACACTTCCTGTGGAGACTTGCCTGGTGGCTCAGGGGTAAAGAGTCTGCCTGCAATGCATGAGGCCCAGGTTCGATTCCTGAGCTCGGAAGATCCCCAGGAGGAAGGCACGACAACCCACTCCAGTATTCTTGCCTGGAGAATCCCATGGACGGAGGAGCCTGGCGGGCGACAGTTCGTGGGGTTGCAAAGAGTCAGACACGACTTAGGGACTAAATACCAACACTTTTTGTGGCAAAGCAATAGTTGCTCAAAGCTGAAATCAAAATCTGCTTTCTATTTGTAGTGTACAAGAAGAGGGGACGGTCAGTTTCCATTTCTTCTTTGTGGAACAGTTTTAGGTTCACAGCAACACTGAGAGCAAAGCACAAAGAATTCACATATAATCCCATCTGCCCCCACATAAGCACAGTCTCCTGCCCTCCATTATCAACATCCCCCTTTCAGATGAAATGTTTATTCCAATGGATGAGCCTACCTTAACATGCTATCATCACCTCGAGTCCACAGTTTACATGAGGCTTTGCTCTTAATGTTGTCCATTCTGTAAGTTTAGACAAATTTATAACAGCATGTATTTGCACCCGTAGTATTGGGCAGACCTTGTTGTGAGAAGCCATGAAGAGCTGTTACAGAGGAGATATAAGTGGGAAGGATAAAACGTCCTGCTGGGAGGTCTAAGGGCTTCCCTGGTGGTTCAGCTGGTAAAGAATCCCCTACAATGTGGGAGGCTTGGGTTCGATCTCTGGGTCAGAAAGATCCACTGCAGAAGGGAAAGGCTACCCACTCCAGTAGTCTGGTCTGGAGGATTCCATGGACTACGGGTTGCAAAGAGTCACACACGACTGACGGACTTTCACTAAAATCACTAACAAGTCTTCACCTGAACTATCATGAGAGAGTCACAGAGAAGCCGAGACAGAGAGGCAGAAGGCGAGAGCCAGCGATAGAGAGAAAACAGAAGAGAAAGGAAAAATGAGAGCTCTAGGACGAACTGTGGTGTTGGAAAAGACTCTTGAGAGCCCCTTGGACTGCAAGGAGATCCAACCAGTCCATTTTAAAGATCAGTCCTGGGTGTTCTTTGGAAGGAATGATGCTAAAGCTGAAACTCGAGTACTTTGGCCACCTCATGCCAAGAGCTGACTCATTGGAAAAGACCCTGATGCTGGGAGGGATTGGGGGCAGGAGGAGAAGGGGACGACCAAGGATGAGATGGCTGGATGGCATCAAAAGAGTTTGGGTGAACTCTGGGAGT
Source organism: Ovis canadensis (assembly GCF_042477335.2). Classification (NCBI taxonomy): domain Eukaryota; kingdom Metazoa; phylum Chordata; class Mammalia; order Artiodactyla; family Bovidae; genus Ovis; species Ovis canadensis. The sequence goes on from NC_091727.1 coordinate 2,287,512, forward strand.
TGGTGATGGACAGGGAGGCCTGGTGTGCTGCGATTCATGGGGTCGCAAAGAGTCGGACACGACTGAGCGACTGAACTGAACTGATTATGTATATGGACTCTAGAAAGACGTTACTGATGAACCTATTTGCAGGGCAGACTTAGAGATCAGACTTGTGGACACAGCAGGAGGTGGAGATGCTTGGACGCGTGGAGAAAGTTGGTGTATACGTAAACATATACACCAACATTTGTAAAATAGACACCCAGGGGGGAATTTGCTGTGTGACAGAGGAAACTCAACCCTGGGCTCTGTGACCACCTAGAGGGCTGGCCTGGGGTGGGAGTGGGGAGGGGGGTTCAAGAGAGAGGGGAACATGTATATAGCTATGGCTGATTTATGCAGATGGATGGCAGACACCAACACATTAATGTCAAGCCATTATCCTCCAATCACAACAGAAGTGAATTAATTAAAAAGATGGTGAAACAAGGCAGGCATGTGAAAGAGGTCACTACAAAAAAAAAAAAATTTTTATTTGCTCCAATATTTTGAAAATTTAAAATAATCTTCATTACATTTACCCAAACACACACCTCTCTAATTTCATCACTTCTGTTTATAATGGTACCACCCCCATCTTCTGGAGAAGGAAACGGCAACCCACTCCAGGATTCTTGCCTGGAAAATTCCACACGTAGAGGAGCCTGGTGGAGGCTACAGTCCACAGGGTTGCAAATAGTTGGCCAGGACAGGGCACCCCATGTGGGTCAAAGCTTTCAAAATTATGTAATGGTCTTTTCTATGTCTGCATTTTTCTAGCATCCATATTATAATTAACCGCTTACCCAAATGTAACACATGCTTCTTATCATCTTTTATATTCTTATGATCTCGCCTAGTTTTTTTTCTAACAGTAAATGCGTATTTAGACTCCTGTCTTATAATCACTGCTGCTCCTTGAAATTAAAATACAGGGAGGGCGGCACTGCGTTTGCCCAAAGTGCCAAGAGAATCTCACCTATTCAAGAATTTTTCCACCCAGAGCACGAGGTTCAGACTTAAACTAGCCTGTGGCCTTTGCACGGCCCAGCTCCAAAATGCTACCTCGAAGCAATTTCTTCCTCTCCAGTTATGTTTTAAACATCCAACCAGAGGGAAAAATTATTAGGAGAGGGAAAAAAAGATAACAGAGATTTGTAAGACGCTGTGACTTCATAACCACATCCTCTTGTGTTCTAAGAATCTCGCTGGCTGAAAAATATGGAAAAAGATCATGGGGACTGAGAACCTAAGAAAACACAGCACACCACAGCGGCATAGAAGGGGCAGCTCAGATAACCCTAAAAGGAAAATTTCCCCACGGATTTTCAGTAAAAAGGTCAAAATTGGGTTCTCTGTCTTCTGTACTGTTGTATGCTTCTTTCTGGAGTAAACATGCCTTTTTTTTTTTTTAACCTTATATCTGGTTCCCTGGGTTGGGGAGATCCCCTGGAGGAGGACATGGTAACCCACTCCAGTATTCTCACTGGTTTCTCTGGTGGCTCAGATGGTAAAGAATCTGCCTCCAGTGCAGAAGACCCGAGTTCGATCTGTGTGCCAGGAAGATGCCCTGGAGAAGGGAAGGGCAACCAACCCACTCCAGTCTTCTTGCCTGGGGAATCCCGTGGACAGGGGAGCCTGGCTGTCTACAGTCCACGGGGTTGCAAAGAGTCGGACACGACTGAGTGACTGAGCAGACAGATATATCACCATATATATATAAATAGAGTAAGTATAATAGCATATATAAATACAAATCCAATCAGATTCTAAGATGAAATAAAGGAAAAACGGGGTTGCGTGTTTTTCTCATTCCACACCTTATTGCATTTAAACACTTGCTTCTCCAGAATGAGTTATTGAATCTCAAATAAACTGTCTCAAGTCTCAACGACTGAGCCCCAGGTGAGAGGTACCCTTCCTCCACCAGCGTTTATTCGTTTTCCATTTTCAGTCTAGGAGTTCTTGTTTCAGCTTTTATTAACTTGGAGATGGCTGCAGCAAATGAAATGTAATTTGGCCACAAGTTAGTATGAAACGAGCCGATCCTTTTAACACCGAGAACCAGCTGCTAATCCAAGGGGTTGATGAACTCCTGCTGATGCTTATGGCTGCCTTCTCAGGAGCATCAGAAGCAAGATTTTACTTTAAATCCAATTCCCCCACCGTCAGAGAGGTAAACTTGGGGAGAAACCAACTCAGCTTGTAAAAGAAATTTAAAATAATAATAACATCTGAGCACTCCAGCCAGAAGGGAGAAAAAGAGGTGAGAGAAGAGAATTAGCAAGCAGCAACCCCCAGGAGATAGAAAGAGAGGTGTGTGCGTGGTCAGGCATGTCCGACTCTCTGCGACCCCACGGACTGTAGCCCACCAGGCTCCTCTGTCCATGGGATTCCCCAGGCAAGAAGAATGGAGTGGGTTGCCATGCCATTCTCCAAGGGGTCTTCCCGGACCCAGGGCTCTTCCCGGACCCAGGGCTCCAACCTGTGTCTCCTGCATTGCCAGGCAGGTTCTCTACCAGCTGAGCCATCTACTTGTATTTATAAAGAGGGGTCTGATGGCCCACTCCAAACCTGTGTGCGGAATTGGGGGTGAGGGGTGGGGTCATCACCGGCAACCAGTTCAAGTTGGTTCTGAGACTTTCTATCTGAAACACCAGCAGGCCCCAAGGGTTAAGGTCTCAGCCCTTCCAGCGTCTCCCTGGCCCCCACCACCATTCAGACGCCAACCCAATGTTCAAGCTGTTACCTGGGCTTTTTCAAGCACCTGCCCCAAGCCCGCCCCAGCGGAGCTCACAGAACTCACCAAAACCTTTCACTCGGTAGTGGACCCATTTGCGCCACAAGGAAGGAGAAAACTCACCGGGTTAGGAGAAAGAATGTTCAGGGAAGGTCTAAGAGCGTCTATGTGGCCCTTCCAAGCTGCCCTGGGACCTGAGACCCGGAAGCTCCCCGCTTCCCTTGCCTTTCCGGCTTTAAGGAGGCTTTTCTGCCCTGCTGTGATCAATGCAGTCATTAACCAATGGGGGTGGATGTGGCCTCTCCCCTCCCCGTAGGCCCAAGGGGTGGGGTTGCAAGTCCCTAGTCTCCGGCCACCCGGGTGGTTGCCCTGGCAACCAACCCCCATCCCCCAGGTGATGGATGAATCCTGAAGGCACCTCATTAAGGTAACCAAAGACCCCTTAAGAGTCAAGTGCAGAAAATTCTAAGGGACTTTGTTAGGAAGCAGAAGCTAGGATGAAGACCAAATATGTACTCCTTGTTCTAAACCACAGAATCACAGTATTTTGGCTCTGGATCCTCCTCTTCCAAAGCTCATAAGGTTGCATTCAGACAAAAGGTATTTATTAAAACTAAAAAACAAAAAGCCTGGGGCTTCCCTGGAGGCTCAGTGGTCAAGAATCTGCCTGTGAACCTGCCCTTATGGCAGACAGCAAAGAGGAACTAAAGAGCCTCTTGATGAGGGGAAAAGAGGAGAGTGGAAAAGGTCGGTTTAAAACTCAGCATTCAAACAGTAAAGATCATGGCATTGGGCCCCATCCCTTCATGGCAAATAGATGGGGAAACAATGGAAACAGTGGCAGACTTTATTTTGGGGGACTCCAAAATCACTGCAGACGGTGACTGCAGCCATGAAATTAAAAGACGCTTGCTCCTTGGGAGAAAAAGTTATGACCAACCTAGACAGCGTATTGAAAAGCAGAGACATTACGTTGCTGACACTTTGACTAGTCTGTCTAGTCAAAGCTACGGTTTTTCCAGTAGTCATGTATGGATGTGAGAGGTGGACCATAATGAAAGCTGAGCACCAAAGAATTGATGCTTTTGAACTGTAAAAGGGTTTCCCAGTAAAAGCCTCCTTAGCTTTCCTATATCTAGTTTCTGCAATCAATGTGTGAGCATCATTTAACTGTGTTTGCATGGGGTCCTGTCTGAAAGAGGGCATGGCAACCCACTCCAGTGTTCTTGCCTGGAGAATCCCAGGGACAGAGGAGCCTGGGGGGCTACAGTGCATGGGGTCTCACAGAGTTGGACATGATTGCAGCTGCTAAGCACACATGCACACAGGGGTCCTGTAAGTATCTTCTCTTACCGAGTTTAGTTTTTCATCAGATATTGTGTTTAAAAACTGCTGCCTGCCATTTCAGTAAACAAAGAATGGCTCAAGCCTTGTGCATAAACCCAGGATATTCTGGCCATCAAGCCATCAGCCTCTGCAGACACCCCTGACTGTGCACCCCAGGAGATTCAGGAAAGGACAACAGGATTTTGCTTGCTTGCGCTCAGTCTGTGATTCCAGGGACTGCAGCCCCCCAGGCGCCTCTGTCCATGGAATTTTCCAGGCAACAATACTAGAGTGAGTTGCCATTTCCTCCTCCAGGGGATCTTCCCAACCCAGGGATTTAATCTGCATCTCTTCTGTCTCCTGAACATTGGCAGGCAGAGAGGTTATCATATAAAGCCAAAAACCATTCTGAAAGCTGCTGCTCCTGCTAAGTCCCTTCAGTCGTGTCCGACTCTGTGCGACCCCATAGATGGCAGCCCACCAGGCTCCATCCTGGGACTCTCCAGGCAAGAACACTGGAGTGGGTTGCCATGTCCTTCTCCAATGCATGAAAGTGAAAAGTGAAAGGGAAGTCGTATCCGACTCCTAGCGACCCCATGGACTGCAGCCTACCAGGCTCCTCTGTCCATGGGATTTTCCAGGCGAGAGTACTGGAGTGGGTTGCCATTGCCTTCTCCAATTTTGAAAGCACATTAAGAATTAATTGTAAGTGATATTCGACATAGTGTTACAATATGTGGATACACGTCAGGTTAAATGTTTCATTAGCCAAGGTGCTAAAATAGATGAAAAGTTTAGGGCAAGGGATAATCACAGGACCACAGGAAGATTTGCGCCAGACTGTGAACCCCTGTTTGCTCCAGGCATTAGTTGAAAATTGCCAAGTACGGAATGAACCTTCTGTGTTACCCATCACAGCACAGTCCGTGGGATCGTAAAGAGGTACACACACCTGAGCGACTTTCACTTTCCTTTTCACTATCAGAACACAGAGACTTGTAATATCACGAAAACTGACCTCTTTGTGTCCCTGGTGGCTCAGCCCATAGGGAATTCACCTGCAGTGCCGGAGACCTGGGCTCGATCCATGGTTTGGGAAGATCTCCTCGAGACGGGAATGCCTACCCGCTCCAGTACTCTTGCCTGGAGAATCCCATGGACAGAGGAGCCTGGCGGGCTGCAGTCCACGGGGTCGCAAAGAGTCAGACTCGACTGAGCGACTCAGCACACGAGCGCACCCTGTCTGATCCAAGTCAACATTATTTTAGTTTTTTTTTCTTTATCTGAGGACTCTCTCTTTCGCCCTCTCTTGCTACCTTTTTCATTAATCAAATGACAATGTATGTCCGCATCTTTTTCTCAATGCACCATTATTTTCCACCGAACTCTGTATTTCTTTTTGCAACCATATCACATTGCTGAATTATGGCAATAATTCCCAGCGGTATAACTTCTCCACACTTTTTTTAAATTCTCGAGATTGTCTTATCAATTTTTCATCCTTCCATTATATACTATATCATCCACATTGATTTCTACAGAAACCCCGCTGTAACGTTCATTTTTTTTTTTTCTGTTGCATCTAGAGATAAATTTAAGGCAATTTGACATCTTGATACAACAGACATTTTAATATGTAGAGTAAAACTCAGGGAGACCTATATCTTTAATACACTTAACAAATCATTCCATGCCTTAACATTTTTGATTGTTTTTATAACTTGAGGAATGACAGATGTATTACTTTAGATTTCATGTGTTAAAATCACGCATGCATGGTTTTTACAATTAACTGTGAAATTTTAGGCGTGTGGACTAGCATAGAAGACCTATTCATCTCTGCAAAAGTTTTTATTCTCAAATCATAGTATACCATTTGTCATATCTGTCTCTTTCCTTGAGTTTTAGTGAAACATTCATTTTGAACTTGCAGTGGTTGATAAAATTCACTTTTGAAAAAAAACTTAAGGATGGAAGGAATACATCCACTTTGATGCCCGCATTTGAGCTACATATTTCCCTGTTGTGTAGCTGAGCCTTCAAAGTAAGACTGGCAAAATAGATAATAGGTTAGTGGAATCTACCAATGGCACAAGATTGTAAATGGAAAAAAAATTGTTCTTGACGAAGAGGCAGAATACAGATGCAAGAATCTACCAGGGCGATGAACGCAGAGTCTGCTGCACAGAGGGAAGTACGTGAGGAGAAAAACAAATATTGTGTAGCAATGCATATACGTGGAATCTAGAAAAATGATCCTGATGAACCCAGTGTCAGGGCAGGAACAGAGACAGAGACGTGTGGGCACAGTGGCGAAGGGAGAGGGTGGGATGAATTTCGAGAGCAGCTCTCACATATACACACATCCATGGGTAAAACAGACAGTGAGCAGGAAGCTGCTGTATAACCCAGGGGGCCAGCTCGGGGCTCTGTGATGACCTAGAGGGGTGGGATGCAGGGAGGGAGGCTCAAGAGGGAGGGGACATGTGTGTACAGCCTGCAACGCGGGAGACCTGGGCTCCATCCCTAGGTCGGGAAGATCCCCTGGAGAAGGGAAAGGCTACCCACTCCTGTATTCTGACCTGGAGAATTCCATGCACTGTATATAGTCCATGGGGTCGCAAAGAGTCGGACACCACGGAGCGACTTTCACTTTATGGCTTATTCCAGTAGTCACGGGTGGATGCGAGCGTTGGACTAAAAAGAAAGCTGAGTGTGAAAGAATTGATGCTTTTGAACTGTAGTGTTGGAGAGGACTCTTGAGAGTTCCTTGAACTGCAAGGAGATCCAACCAGTCCATCCTAAAGGAGATCAGTCCTGAATATTCGTTGGAAGGACTGATGCTGAAGCTGAGACTCCAATCCTTTGGCCACCTGATGCAAAGAGCTGACTCATTGGGAAAGACCCTGATGCTGGGAAAGATTGAAGGTGGGAGGAGAAGGGGACGACAGAGGATGAGATGGTTGGATGGCATCACCGACTCGATGGACATGAGTTTGAGTAAACTCCGGGAGTTGGTGATGGATAGGAAAGCGTGGCATGCTGCAGTCCCTGGGGTCACAAAGAGTCGGACACGACTGAGCGACTGAACTGAACTGAACTGAGAGGTCTGGAATAAATGGCACTGGGTGTTGTTGTTTTTAAAGTTAAGGGCTTCTTACCCGGTGGTTCAGATGGTGAAGAATCTGCCTGCAAATGCTCAGTTTTATGTTGGAATTATATAGCAACAAAACCTGATGGAGTCTTACAAACCCAAAGCAGAATCGGAAGGTATCATGAGAAGCCTAGTGGACACGGGAACCTAATTTTATGCCGGACTTCCGTGGAGGAAAAGTACGGCTTTCTGAAAATTAGCTCCTTCTGATGTGTTTCTCGGAGTTGCCTCAGGTTAATTTGGAATGAGAAATGTATTCATTTTTATGAACTTCTCACCAGAGACTGGCCCTTCACGGACATGTTCACTGAATTATTAATCCATGTTTCTTCCCTTCAAATAATTGAAGGCATTACAGCAAGATTTTCTAACAGATGGGGAGAATTTCGGGGTTAAAGAAAAATGTCTTGCCTCTATCAAAAGACTCCCAGTGTTACTTTCTTCTGCATGTTGATTTAAAAGATCCACCTTTCAGGTAGTAACATCAATGCTGCCACTGCTGCTCCTAAGTCGCTTCAGTCGTGTCCGACTCTGTGCGACCCCATAGACGGCAGCCCACCAGCCTCCCCCGTCCCTGGGATTCTCCAGGCACGAACACTGGAGTGGGTTGCCATTTCCTTCTCCAATGCATGAAAGTGAAAAGTGAAAGTGAAGTTGCTCAGTCCTGTCCGACTCTTAGCGACCCCATGGACTGCAGCCCACCAGGCTCCTTCGTCCATGGGATTTTCCAGGCAAGAGTACTGGAGTGGGGTGCCATTGCCTTCTCTGACTAACATCAATAACATGGAGAAAACGTATGAGCGATGCATTTTTGTGAAGTTTTTTGAGCACAAGAGACCCTCCAATTTGGCGTGTAAGTATACGTCATCGTACTCCATTTCATTTTGTATACTTTTTCCCTCCTGACTAATTTATCATCACTGCAAAATTATTTAGCTAATTTGTTTGGAATCCACGTACATTCATGTAAATGTGAGCTGTTTTGTAATTAAGCAAATAATTTTAACTTAAAATACTAAGGCCTGAAGCTTCTTATTAACTTTATAAATGTTGGACTAACGGTTGATTACCATGAAACTTTTATGGTTATTTTTCAGGAAATACAGCATCTGGCACTTTATACCACGTGGTAAGTTTTCTTCTCTTTTATGCTTTTTTTCGGTAATGTTTCCAACAAAATATTACGTCCTCTGTGCTTTGCTTTTTACTCTCAAAACAGCTATACTATGTACTTTTTCTTTTTTTCTCTCTCCTCACTCCCCTGGGCTGGGAACGTTAGTCTCTGATAAATCTGGCATTTAATTTTCCTCCTATAAACTTTATTACCCCAGGCTCGATTAGGTAAGTTCATAGAGAAGTCTAAGTGCCAGCTTGTAAATAAGTTTAGAGCCCCTTAAAGTAAGTTGATGTCGAAGTGTTCTTGTTCCCAGGCTGGAATTTCACTGTGGAAAATAGTTTGGATTTCTATAATGTGTTTATTTTCCCTAATTTGATCTTTATCATGTTTTTACATTACGGGAGCAATATACATTCACCGCAGAAAAATAAAATGTTTATTTTTGTTCTCGTATTTTCACGTGCATAATCTAAGTGAAATATAATTAAGGTGATATAGGGTAAACATGTAATCGGACTTGGCACACTTTATACTCCTGAGCTATCCATGTCTGTCAGTAAATATGCAGACTATTATTCGTTAATATAATCTTATGTAAATATACCTCAGTTCATTAAACTGAGGCTTCATTTCAGGAGATCTTATGTTACTCCTGTCTTGAATACTAAAGTTACACTGAGATAATGTACTTGCTGTCCAAAGTGGTGGACACGCTTACTATTTTCGTGAAAGAATTTTTTTAACTTGTTTTATATGGAGAATAGGTGATTAACAATGCTGAGAGAGTTTCAGGCGGACAGCAGAGACTCAGCCAGACATACAGATGTATCCATTCTCCCCCAAACTCCCCTCCCACCCAGGCTGCCATGTGACACTGAGCAGAGTTCCCTATCCTTCCAAGAATTCTTGAAAAGTGCACTAAAAAAATTAAAACAAGTCACCAAGGGAAACATCGACACATTTAACTATACTAAAATTAACAACATTCTTAAACAAAAGATATCATGAAAAAAAGGAAAATACAGCCTTACAGACGAGGTGATATTTGAAAACAGGCTTAAAATGACAAAATAAATACTTGACATCTGTAATACAGAAATATGGTAAAGGTTAAATTAGAAAGAAAACACTACAGAAATATACAAAATATTTTCCAGCATCTTATTCTGGAATGATTACTAGAACACTTTGATATCAGCTTAACTGCTGTACATACAAAGGTTTAGAAGATTAAAATATTTCAGAAAGGTATAATAGTATTTATAGTACTACTTTTAATTTTTCTCATGCTGGCTTTTATAACTTTCAGCAATAAATTTAAAATATTATGGTCAACTCAATTATTTTACCTGTTACCCAACCTTCAAGTTTCTTAACCACTGCTTTGAACAAACAATTTTAGATGCCTATCATTTCCATCCTAAACGAAATCAGTCCTGAATATTTATTGGAAGGACTGATGTTGAAGCTGAAGCTCCAATGCTTTGGCCACCTAATGCAAAGAGCTGACTCATTTGAAAAGACCCTGGTGCTGGGAAAGATTGAAGGCGGGAGGAGGAGGGGGAGACAGAGGATGAGATGGTTGGATGGCATCACCGACTCGATGGACATGAGTTTGAGTCAACTCTGGGAGTTGGTGATGGACAGGGAGGCCTGGCGTGCTGCAGTCCAGAGGGTCGCAAAGAGTTAGACACGACTGAGTGACTGAACTGAACTGATCATTTCACTGTATTCTATAAATATATGTCAGTGCCCCCCTCTCTCTCTCTTTTTTTTGGGATGTGTCTTGTAGCAAGGGGGATCTTATTTCCTCAACTAGCAGTTGAACCCAGGCACTTACTTGGCAGTGAAATCTGAGTCCTCGTAACAGAACCTCCAGGGAATTTCTTGTTTCTTTTCCTTTTTTTTTTTTTTTTTGAGGATTTTATGGAAGGGGGCTCTTGATTTAAGATTGAATCACTGCTTGAAATTCTCTTAACACAGAATAAAATTTAAACGTCTTGCTTATCAGTGGAAATATGTTATCGTTTGAAAGTTATTTTGTTTTCCTTCCATTTAGCCTCCTCCGCCCTGTTCTTTTTTGGTTGTAAATGACTGGCAAGCAACCCTTGGCTTGCCGCTTTCATCTCTGCATGCCAGCATGCCAAGTCACTTCAGTCCTGTCTGATTCTTTGCGATGCTATGGACCAGAGCCCACCAGGCTCCTCCGTCCATGGGGATTCTCCAGGCAAGAACACTGGAGTGGGTTGCCATGCCCTGCTCCAGGGCGTCTGCCTGAGCCACGCATCGAACCCGCGTCTCCTGTGTCTCCTCCGTTGCTGGTGGGATTCTTTACTGCTGAGCCATATAACGGTTATACCTTGAATGCAGCAATTGCTTCCTAAGTGCTTTCTAACCTTGGATTCTGTGCTCTGTGATTTGCAAACGATCGCATTTCTCACAAGGGCTTATACTCGCGTTAACGCCTCTGTCTCACTCACGAGTCACTCTCTCCTTTCTGTTATAAAATTATACTTGTTAACATGGATGGACCTAGAGCCGGTCATAGTGCGTGAAATAAGTCGCACAGAGAAGGATAAACATTACAAGACATCACTTACAGGTGGAATCTCAAATATGACACAGATCAACCTATCTGTGAAACACAGACAGACTCGCGGACACAGCGGAACGAACCTGTGGTTACCAGAGGTGAAAGGGGGGAGAATGGATAGAATAGGAGTTTGGGGCTGGCAGATATAAATCGCTGTATATCAAATAGATGGACAACAAAGCCCTGGGAACTCTGCTTAATATTTTTAATAACCTATATGGGGAAAGAATCTGAAACAGAATATATAAAATTTATATAATTAAATATATATATATATATGGTGGTGGTGGTTTGATCACTCGGTCATGTCCCGCCAGGCTCATCTGTCCATGGGATTCTTCAGGCAAGAAGACTGGAGTGGGTTTGATCACTCGGTCACGTCCCGCCAGGCTTCTCTGTCCATGGGATTCTTCAGGCAAGAAGACTGGAGTGGGTTGCTATTTCCTTCTCCAGGGGATCTTCCCAACCCAGGGAGCAAACCCGGGACTCTTACGTCTCCTGCCCAGCTATACTTCAATTTAAAAATTAATTTATTAAGAAAATCATAATCTGTATTCAGAATTTTATCCTGCTAGCTGCCACACGTGGCATATTTGGAAATCTGCTCAGGGAAGCTTAAGAAAGAGAAAATGTTAGTTGCTCAGTCATGTCCGATTTATTGCAACCTCATCGACTGTATAGCCCACCAGGCTCCTCCGTCCATGGGATTCTCCAGGCAAGAATACGGGAGTGGGTTGCATTTCCTTCTTCAGGGCATCTTCCCGACCCAGGGATCGAACCCAGGTGGTCCACATTGCAGGCAAATTTCCCACCATCTGAGCCACCAGGAAAACTTATTTCTACCAGTTCCCAGATATGATATCTATATTTGCATGCATTCGCCCATACTCACCACACGTCTTGAATAAATCGGACAGTCACTGCAGTCAGTTAGGTAATCAGTGAAGTCAGAGAAATACTGCAAAAGTCATTTTTATTCATTTCTGGGCATGAGAAAACCAGAAGGATGGAACCAGCGCGTTACAAATTCATCCGGAAAACACCAAAGCTGAAGAAACTGTTAGATTTCCCTCTTGCTCAATTTTCCGTTTTCTGCTGGTTGGAAATAGATCCAACGCTTTATTAAAAGGTTATGTACAGTTCAAGTGGTCTGTTTGTTATTATGATTGCCTTACCACAGACATAGAATTACTAATATTGTGAATTCCCTATACGCAATGGATGCTTATAAATGAAGGGTGTGTGTTTTTGTTAAGTATGTTGACTCTTTTTTTCAGGCCTGATTAGCTTCCCGCTTCACTCACAATCTTCTTAAATGCTTCTTAAGTTTTTGCAACAGCTACGCATCTCAACTGAATACATGGGGAATACCTATGTATGTTACAAATTGCCATCATCCATAAATGTGTTCAACGCCAATGAATTTCGAGAAATGTTCTCTGACTTGAATGAAGAAATGCTTTCACAGTTTTGCTCTAGCATTCCGATGCTTGTCCCTCTTTCCTAGCTTTCTTGTTTTATTCCTTTTTTTTTTTGGTTCTCATAAACTGTCTGTTGTTCACTTGCTAGGTTGTGTCCGACTCTGTGACCCCATGGACTGCAGCACACCAGGCCCCCCTGGTCTCCACCATCTCCTGGAGTTTACTCGAACTCAAGTCCGTCGAGTCAGTGATGCCAGGCAAGCGTCTCATCCTCTGCCGTCCCCTTCTCTTCCTTTACAGAATCCAGTACTTACACTGCCAGCCTGGTCTATGGTGGCCCTGTGCGATGCGGATAATTCAGGCTGCTATGCCATATGTCATAGGGCACAATGTCATCAAGCTACACTTTTCTCGTTGGCTAAGGACATCCTGTGGCCAGGCTCACAGCCTTTCCAGAGACAGAGAGAGATGGACAGTAAATCAGAGAGACAGACAGAGACAGAGACAGAGAGAGTCAGAGAGAGAGACAGAGAGAGACAGAGAGACACAAAGAGAGACAGAGAGATACAGACACAGAGAGGGACAGAGATAGACAGAGACAGAGAGAGACAGAGAGACAGAGAGACACAGAGAGAGACACGAAGAGAGACAGAGAGACAGAGACAGAGAGAGAGACAGAGAGACACAGAGAGAGACACGAAGAGAGACAGAGAGACAGAGAGACACAGACAGAGACAGAGAGAGAGACAGAGAGACACAGAGAGAGACACGAAGAGAGACAGAGAGACAGAGAGACACAGATAGACAGAGACAGAGAGAGAGACAGAGAGACACAGAGAGAGACACAAAGAGAGACAGAGAGACAGAGAGACACAGACAGAGACAGAGAGAGAGACAGAGAGACACAGAGAGAGACACGAAGAGAGACAGAGAGACAGAGAGACACAGATAGACAGAGACAGAGAGAGAGACAGAGAGACACAGAGAGAGACACAAAGAGAGACAGAGAGACAGAGAGACACAGACAGAGACAGAGAGAGAGACAGAGAGACACAGAGAGAGACACGAAGAGAGACAGAGAGACAGAGAGACACAGATAGACAGAGACAGAGAGAGACAGAGAGACACAGAGAGAGACACGAAGAGAGACAGAGAGACAAGAGAGACATACAGAGAGACAGAGAGACACAAAGAGAGACAGAGAGACACACACAGAGACAGAGAGACAAGAGAGACATACAGAGAGAGACACACACACACACAGAGGGAGAGAGAGACACATCTAGACAGGAGGGGGGAATCGGGGCGATTCAGGTGGTGCACGTCATCATCAGCTGATCTCCTCTTCCACCTGAGGATTAAGGACCAGTAAGTACAGTGGAGACTCATTGCCGTCTGTAGGGACGTTTCGGCATCGTCCATAACTGAACGCGTGTCTCTGGGTATTCGTCTCACTAGGTAATCCCCCTGAACAAATCTCTGTAGGAAAACAGTAAGGGCTATAAAAAAGGGGGGAGGGCAGGAATCACAGCTATCCAAGCTTTGTAAGACTTTAAGGCAAATACAGCAGCGAGATGGTCTATGTTTAAATCTCTGCGATTTCAGAGGTCTGAATATACATACATGGACAATGGACAGGATTTAGCACAGAGTTTAGCGATTAGCTTTCCTGGCACTGGAATTAGAATGCTGCGTTTCTGCTCAGATTCTCTGCAGCCGTATGAATGCATACTGTCACTATCTCCACTGCCTAAAGAATTCTTGGATGGCCCTGGGCACTCAGTGGTAAAGAACCTCCCTACCAGTGCAGGAGATGAGGGTTTGATCCCTGGGTTGGGACGATCCCCTGGAGGAGGGCGCGGCAACCCACTGCGGTATGCCTCCTCCAAAAAAGTAGATTTTAACAAGGGAAAAAATATCCCTTTCACTTTATTTGAAGTCATCCTTTATTTTTACCTATTTTTCGTACAGAAATGCTAGTTTAAACCATATTGTGTTTGCAAATGCTTTCTCATTTCCCTACATGACATCATGTTTGAATATACAATGGGTATCCCATTAAGAAGCCGTCCAAAAACAAACAAACAAAAAACAAGAAAAGAAGCAGTCCAGATAAAACAAATACAGTGAGAAAGTTATATATAAGACAGACGAAAAGTAAATAACAGAGTCACAATCACTTTAGTTAAGCTTCGCCTCCATTAAACTCTTTAGTGCATCAAAAACAGAAGGTTACTTGATAATCAACTTTCTGTAAAAGAGATGAAAAGATCTCTTGGAGATCGAAGGGCAGGCAGTGGTGCCCGCTAAAACTTCATTGGTTTAAACATACTTGGAATTATTTTGAGGATGCGTGGGTGCTAAGTGTGTGCTAAGTTGCTTCAGTCGTGTCTGACTCTGTGAGACCCCATGGACGGTAGCCCGCCAGGCTCCTCCGTCCATGGGATTCTCCGGGCAAGAGCCCCATGGAAAACAGCACTGAGTGTGCTTCCTCTCAGCTTACAAGGCTCTGGATAATTATGCTAAGAAACATGAGAGCTAAACCATTAGCCGATTCCAAATAAGATGGTTAAATTATGCTGACAAAATAGACTGGAAGAGATCCCAATTGGTACTACTTCTGGGTCCGTTTTATTTTGATATGATTTCTCAGAACAGTGTATTGTCAAACTCGAGTTACACTGTAAATAAATAACAAATTTTCTGGTGAGCCCAGAAAACGGATTCCTCAGGGACCATCAGCTAGGCTGTGTTCCATGCACTGGGCTGCGCTTAGTTGCTCAGTCGTGTCTGACTCTGTGCAACCCCATGGACTGTAGCCCGCCAGGCTCCTCTGTCAACCGGGATTCTCCAGGCAAGAATACTGGAGTGGGTTGCCATGCCCTCCTCCTAGGTTTCATACATATATAAATATATATATATATATGTTTTCCCCCTAAGGATAATGGTTTTCTTCTGCTCAGAGATTCTTTAGTTATTATTCACTTTTTACAGCTAACAGTGTGTAACAAATTGGTTTCTTTTCCTCAGAAAGCCTAATTTCATTTTGAAAACAGCAAGACAAATACTATTATTCATAAAGGAGGGAAAAATGAAATCGTCTCAGTGATATCTATCCTTTTTATAGCCCTTTTTCTTTCTTAATTTTTTAAATTTATTTTTGCTGGTTTAGTTGCTAAGTCGTGTCCAACTCCTGCGACTTCACGGACTGTAGCCCGCCAGGCTCCTCTGTCCACAGGATTCTCCCGGCAAGAATACAGGAGTGCGTGGCCACTTTCTTCTCCAGGGGATCTTCCCACCCAGGGCTGGAACCTAGGTCTCCTGCATTGCAGGCAGAGTCTCTACCGACTGAGTTGGAGGATAATTGCTTTCCGGTGTTGAGTTGGTTTGAGCCAAAGTGGATTATCCATAAATATACATATGATACCCTGTTTTTAAAATAAACAGTACTTAACGGGGTATCTCTGTAAAGTCTTTCTTCAATTTGTTACAATACTGCTTCTGTTTTTGGCTTTGGTTTTAAGAGAGTCAATTCCTAGGCAGGTTGATAAGAAGTCTGGGGTCCCTAAGGAAGAGAGTGAGTGAGTGAAAGTTGCTCGGTCGTGTCCGACTCTTTGTGACCCCATGGACTATATAGTTCATGGAATTCTCCAGGCCAGAATACTGGAGTGGGTAGCCTTTCCCATCTCCAGGAGATCTTCCCAATCCAGGGATCGAACCCAGGTCTCGTGCATTGCAGGCAGATTCTTTACCAGCTGAGCCACAAGGGAAGCCCAAGGAGGAGAGAGGGGTCTGGAATTCTCAAAGAGGAGGAAAGGACTGATGTCTTTTTTTTTTCCCTCTACATTCCTTAGTCTGTAGTCACATAAAATGTTTTTTCTTTAAGCCTGATGGTTATGCAACAAACAACTCAGTTTAAACTCTGTACTAAGGATTATATAACCACAATGTATCCTGTTTGAGGACAGTTTCTCCTTCCTGAAAACCTTCTGACTCATCCTGATATCTCAGAATGTATATTATGGGAGTGGGTCTGGTTGAGATCTTTCTATTGCTAAGTTCTAATCCCGTCATCTTAAAATGTAAACCGTAGCAGTGGGTCTGGTAAAATCTTTACAAACTTGAGACATTCTTTTGATTTATTGTAGTAACTAATTCAAAAAGTATATAACGCCCTTGCTAACACTAGCAAGGGGGGGGGGCAACTCTCCATCCCCCTTCTGATTTCCATGTCAGAAGGTTCCTGTCCCTTTTTATACTTTAAGAAAACTCTACTACACAGAAGCTCTTGAGTGATCAAGCCAGGTCACTGGTCCCGAAGCTGAATCTTCTCCTTCAGAGATCACGGATCCGACGTCGTTCACCGTAAGCTATCAGTTTCTTGGCTGAAAGGCAAGTGCTATCTTAGCTCCCCGACCAGGGATTGAACTCGCGCCCCCTGCATTGGAAGGTGAAGTCTTAACCACTTGACCACCAGGGCAGTCCTCCGTGACATCTGTCCTTGATACCTTACGTACTCCAGGATACCACATTTGAATGGTAGCTTGAGGAATTCCTCTACGGTATGCATCCCCAGGATTAACCCTAGGATGCAGGGAAGTCTTAGCAGCTACATAGCGTCCTTTTCAAACTCAGTCTGGACTATGGCAAGAAGCAACTGTGTACCTTTTTGGAAAGACCAGATTCTTCCTCATTTTGGAATGGATGACATTTCTGGACACTGTGCCATACGAGGACCTCTAGTCTGCGTGTGTGTTCCACTGCTCAGGCGTGTCCGACTCTCTGCGACCCCATGTCCTGTAGCCCGCCAGGCTCCTCTGTCCACAGGATTCTCCAGGCAGGAACAATGGAGTGGGTTGCCATTCCCTTCTCCAGGGGATCTTCCTGGAGTCAGGGATCGAACCCTCATCTCTTGCATCTTCTCCACTGTAGGCAGATTCTTTGCCTGGGAAGGCTGGAAGGACTTCTGGTATACATGATTTATGTAGGTATATATACATTTATGCATCAGAACTCTCGACTACACACAAGACTGGGAACGGAAATGGTCCTTTTTTTTTTTTTTTCCAAAATAGACCTGCAGGAACATCATGTGAACATTTGTGAATACAAAGTGAGTTTCTTGCTTCTGGAGAAATTTCAGAAATCAACTCCATCAAGCCTCTGTATTTACTAGGAAGCAAGAGTGACACCGGACGTTTTCAAGGAAAGACATGCATGTTTTCCAAAGGAGAAAGGGCATGGCAACCCACTCCAGTATTCCTGCCTGGAGAATCCCACGGACAGAGGAGCCTGATGGGCTACAGCCCATGGGGTCGCAAAGAGTCGGACACGACTGAGGGACTGAACTGACTGTGTAATCCCGCAGCTGACTTACAGGTCTCTGCTTGGGCTTTGCCACCAGACAAATTTCATGGTGACACTTTTCACTAAATATGGATGAATGGCAGAAAATCAGTTGTGCTGGGCATTGGGGCGTCATCATGTCAACCTGAGAAAGCTGTCGTAACGAATTGTGTTGACTCCTTGGAAAAGACTCTGATGCTGGGAGGGATTGGGGACAGGAGGGGAAGGGGACGACAGAGGATGAGATGGCTGGATGGCATCACGGACTCGATGGACGTGAGTCTGAGTGAACTCCGGGAGATGGTGATGGACAGGGAGCCCTGGCGTGCTGTGATTCATGGAGTCGCAAAGGGTCGGACACGACTGAGCGACTGAACTGAACTGAACTGAACTAATACTGTAACAGGGTATAGTCGCGATTTCAATTATAGTAAATGGTAACTGACCAAGCAAGGCAAAAGTGCTTTCCTCATAAGTCAGTGTGTTTTTCAGAAAATACATCCAATAATTTTGTGCCAAGACTATTTTAAGTTAGTTATACATATACACACACATGTATAACATAAGCAAGTAAACTTGTTCAGTTGTTGATTAGATAGATAGACGGATAGATAGATAGATATGGTAGATAGATGAAAGATAAATGGATAGATATATATACAGACTGAATAGATAGGTGGATAGGTAAATAGACGACATAGATAGCTAGATGATAAATAGATTATAGAGGCAGGTAGATAGATGACAAATAATATATAGATGACGGATGGGTAAACGGACGGACAGATCCATGCTTAGATGCAGGCATGATAGAATGATGGACGGATTGACAGATAAGGATAGATGGAAAATTTACAAATTTGATACTTGCCACACAGATATAATAGATCAATGATACGTGATAGAAAACCATAAAATGGGCAACACTAGAAACCTCAAGACCGTTAGTGACACTCAGGGAACATTTCATGCAAAGATGGGTTCGATAAAGGACAGAAATGGTCTGGACCTAAGAGAAGCAGGAGATATTAAGAAGAGGTGGCAAGAATACACAGAACAACCGCACAGAAAAGACTTTCATGGAGGTTAATTGTGGAAGCTTACATGGAGCTTCCATTAATATTTTCTCAAAGGATGTAAAAACAACAGCACAGAGAATATAGCCAACATTTTGATGATACTTTAAATGGAGTATAATCTCTCGAAACAGTGAATTACTCTGTTGTACAATGGAAACTAATCTCATATTTCATATTTCAACTCTTTTTCAGTGTTAACAGGTAAATATATAAATAAAAACAAGTGAAAGGGAAAGAAAAATGCAGATAATAATAGTCTGGGTGAAGAACATGATATATATAGATTTTTTTTTCTTTAATAATTGAATATTGATATCCCAGAGTTACGTAATAGGATGTTCTGAGGCCAGACTGTATATCATCTCTTGTTACCTATCTGTCTATCCATCCATCCTTCTATTTATCTAGCTATCCACCCTTTGGCATTGCCTTTCTTTGCGATTGGAATGAAACCTGACCTTTTCCAGGCCGGTGGCCGCTGCTGAGTTTCCCACATTTGCTGACATATTGAGTGCAGCACTTTCACAGCATCATCCAGTGAATCCTGGTGGTTTCCGTCTCTGAGAAGTCGTTTCTGAGTGCCACGATTTCATCTGACACCAGGGGAAAGAAGTCCGTTCGAGAAATCACGTGTGAGAGAGAGAAACGTTGGCGAAGGCATCTTGGCGATGTGCTGCAGGGGCAGTCTGACCTGATCTCTACTTGTAAACTCAGAGTCCTCACAGTGCGTCTCCATGAAGGTCCTTCAGGCAGCTGCAAAGCTGGGTGATTTTATCTGATTCTGGCTTCCCACCCTCAATCATTTCCCAAGCCTGCAGCATTATGTCACCCAATGGGAAGAGCCAACCCATTTAAAAGGACCCTGAAGCTGGGAAAGATTGAGGGCAGGAGGAGAAGGGGGCCACAGAGGATGAGATGGCTGGATGGCATCACCGCCTCAATGGACATGAGTTTGAGCGAGCTCCGGGAGTTGGTGATGGACAGGGAGACCTGGCATGCTGCAGCCCATGGGGTCGTGTCCATGGGACACGACTGAACGCCTGAACAACACAATACATTTAGTCTGCAAAAGGGCCATATTATGAGCCATCTCAAAACAGAGTGGCTTTCCAAAGAGGTCATCTATTCCCGCTCAGTGTCTGTGGATCAGCTGCCCTCGACACCAAGGTGCAGGTGGTTTCCCACATGCCTCCATGCATCTCCGATGCTGCTTGAAACAGCGAAATATCCATGGAATGTTCTTTTCCTAACGGTGCCAGAATGAAAGGAGAGAGAGGATTCCTTTCCATAAATGCCTTTCTAGGAAACAGACCCAAGTCACATTGACTAACATTCCAACCCTGGCCAGAGCAAGTTGCAGGGACAACTTCAACATCGGAAAATGTGTATCGACATCACAAAAAGTCTAAGCAGGGACTTCCCTGGTGGTCCAGAGGCTAAAACCCTGCACTCCCAACACAGGGATCCCCGGTTCAATCCCTGGTCAGGGAACTAGAACCCAGATGCCACAGCTAACCGTTTGCATGCCAAAACTGAAAGAACGCGTATGCTCCTACTGAGACCAGTCGAAGACAAATAAATACTTGTTTAAAAAATAAAAAGAGTAAACATTGCCTGCATCAGTTCAGTTCAGTTCAGTCGCTCAGTCGTGTCTCTCTGTGACCCCAGGGACTGTAGCCCACGAGGCTCCTCTGTCCTTGGGATTCTCCAGGCAAGAAGACTGGAGTGGGTTGCCATGCCCTCCTCCAGGCGATCTTCCCAACCCAGGGATCAAACCCATGTCCTTGCATTTGCTGGTGGATTCTTTACCACTGAGCCACCTGGGAAGCACGTATAAGTGGTAGTCGCCCAGTTGTGTCCAACTCTTTGTGACCCCAGGGACTGCAGCCCAGCAGGCTCCTCTGTCCATGAGATTTTCCAGGCAAGGATACTGGAGTGGGCTGCCATTTCCTTCTCCAGGGGTAAGCATGTATATGTATATATAAAGGGCATATATATTTATACAGAAAAAAATATATAACCATATGCATATACATATATATGTGTACATCCATATATTTATATATAATACACATTTTATATTCAGTTTACAAAATAAACATTGCTATCTATATTTCAGCAATTCTCTCATAAAAATATGAGACTCCAGATAACTCCTCATTGGAGGAGGTAGCTTAACAGGTGGCGCTAGTGGTAAAGAATCTGCCTACGAATGCAGGAGACGTAAGAGATACAGGTTTCATGCCTGGGTCAGGAAGATCCCCTGGGGAAGGAACTGGCAACCTTCTCCTATATTCTTGCCTGCAGAATCCCATGGACAGACGAGCTTAGTGGTCTGCAGTCCATGGTGTTGCAAAGAGTTGGACATGCTGGAGGTGACTTAACACATGCACGCACAGACACACACACACACACACAATATCATTTAAGAGACACTCTTCCAGAACATTTCATAAAGAAGAAGTTGGTTTTAAAATGACATGCAGGAGCACTGCAAAAAGTTGGACATGCCTGAAGCAACTTCACACACACACACACACACACACACACACACACACACACTACCATTTAAGAGCGGCTTCTCCAGAACATTTGCTAAATAAGAGGTTGGTTTTAAAGTGACATACAGGAGCATTAAACCATACAGCCCTGTTTTAAAAGCTAAGCCTCTGGTTGCTTTAGAGCTTAACAGTGTTTACTCTTACAGAACAGGGCATGACAAAAGCAAAACCTTTTTTAAAGGTTATGAAATAGTTTCATTTAAAACAGCAGGCGGCGATGCCAGCCTTGAGGAGACAGCCTCCTTACACAGAAATAGTGCTTAACAAGCTTGCCTTTGGCTGCTCGGCCGGGGCAGGGGTGAGCACAGAAGACATTGACCCAGCTAGCAATCCTAAACTGTGTCCCTATTTGCCTTATATGGATATTGCCCCAAATCCATTCTATGTGATCCTGCAAATCACCAACACTGGATGGAAGGCGCTCGTGAATGTATGAGCTCTCTCACGAGTGTAGCAACTCTCTGCAAAAGCCAGTGGGAAAATGTGAGGTGCTTTTTAATTCTGCATGCAGGATCTGCGTCTTAAACACGTTCCATTATCAAAACCATTTAAAAAGAGTCTTAACAATGGAGGCATTGGAAGGACTGATGCTGAAGCTGAAGCTCCAATCCTTTGGCCACCTGATGCGAAGAACTGACTCATTGGAAAAGACCCTGATGCTGGGAAAGATTGAAGGCAGGAGGAGAAGGGGATGACAGAGGATGAGATGGTTGGATGGCATCACCGACTCGATGCCCGTGAGTTTGAGCAAGCTCTGGGAGCTGGTGATGGACAGGGTGCCCTGGTGTGCTGCGGTCCATGGGGTCGCAAAGAGTCAGACGCAACTGAGCAACTGAGGAACAGCAATAGGGGCAGTTTGTGGGGCTAGTGGGAATTGAGAGGTGGGGAGCTGGGAATATCAGAGATTATTCAGAATATCACACTCAGTGGAGTCTTTTCTGAATCGTTCAGTTGAGTTCAGAAGCTCAGTTGTGTCCAGGTCTTCTGAATTGTAAAGGAAATGAATATATGCATATTTGAGACTCCCCAGGAACCATTATACATCCCTCAACGATCAGCATTTCAACGATTAAAGTCCCCGTCAGTCAGTCAGTTCAGTCGCTCAGTCGAGTCCGACTCTTTGCGACCCCATGACTCGCAGCACGCCAGGCCTCCCTGTCCATCACCAACTCCCAGAGTTCACTCAGACTCACGTCCATCGAGTCAGTGATGCCATCCAGCCATCTCATCCTCTGTCGTCCCCTTCTCCTCCTGACCCCAATCCCTCCCAGCATCAGAGTCTTTTCCAGTGAGTCAACTCTTTGCATGAGGTGGCCAGAGTACTGGAGTTTTAGCTTCAGCATCAATCCTTCCAATGAATAGTCAGGACTGATTTCCTTTAGGATGAACTGGTTGGATCTCCTTGCAGTCCAAGGGGCTCTCAAGAGTCTTCTCCAGCACCACAGTTCAAAAGCATCAATTCTTCGGGGCTCAGCCTTCTTCACAGTCCAACTCTCACATCCATACATGACTATTGGAAAAATCACAGCCTTGACTAGATGGATCTTTGTTGGCAAAGTAATGTCTCTGCTTTTGAATATGCTATCTAGGTTGGTCATAACTTTTCTTCCAAGGAGTAAACGTCTTTTAATTTCATGGTTACTTCACTGCAATTAGACACCCTGGAATGACAGGAAGAGTCACAGGTTTTCAGTCGTTAAGATGTGTCAGACTCTTAGTAACCCCATGAATTGCAGCACGCCAGGCCTCCCTGTCCATCACCATCTCCCGGAGTTCACTCAAACTCACATCCATCAAGTCAGTAATGCCATCCAGCCATCTCATCCTCTGTTGTCCCCTTCTCCTCCTGCCCCCAATCCCTCCCAGCATCAGAGTCTTTCCCAATGAGTCAACTCTTTGCATGAGGTAGCCAACGTACTGGAGTTTCAGCTTCAGCATCAGTCCTTCCAATGAACACCCAGGACTGATCTCCCTTAGGATGGACTGGTTGGATCTCCTTGCAGTCCAAGGGGCTCTCAAGAGTCTTCTCCAACACCACGAGGAAAAGTGGCCCCGTTGACCTAATCTACAGAAATGCTTAGGTAGCAATGAAGATTCACAGCAGTCAAAAGTCTATTAACTAATTTTTTAAATTTCTAAGAAAATAGAGAAATCCTTTCCTTCCACATTCTTTCCCCTTTAACAGAAACGTCTCCCCTCGCCTCATTCATCCCCAAAATATATTCAAAGCGCTGATGTTATAAATGGGCTTCCCAGGGGGCACAGTGGTAAAGAATCTGCCCGCCAATGCAGGAGATACAGGAGACCCAGGTTTGATGTCTGTTATCATTCTGAATGCCCTAATGTTATAATCCTAAAAATTTTAGACATCAAAGGGAGAAGTGCAGAGAATCTTTCAGAAACGCTTTCCTTACCACGCGCTCTCCATGTTGAATGAAAGAACTCCAATGCAAGCATAAAAACTATCTTTCTGAACGAAATTTTGAGCAGAGTTGATCTTACCGTGTGCTTTTCGTGAGCTCTCATCCGATTTAAAGTTGAAGAGAAAAACAGCATCCTGCAGCTCAAGACAGAGACCTCCTAGGTCTTTTCTGTGCTCTGATTTCTGAACATCATTCCCATGAATATCAAATGAAAAGCAGTGTGAAGAGTGTTATGCAAACTTGTATTTTTTTAATTATTATTTGCTGTGTGTTTGTATATTGCGAGCAAGAGTCATCACATACCTCTGAACCCCTTTCAAATGTCTCGAAAAGATACACATTTTTCATGTGCGTGGCATCCTGATTATTTTTTTCCTAATGCGTTGCAGGAAAAAAATACATGTAATGTTCTGTTTGGGCAAGACCTTTTTTTTTTTTTTGCCAAATGTATTTTTTTAGGGTGATGGGCGGGGGTGGTCAGAGTCCAAGTCATTTATTTATAGATGAAAATAGATACATTTTATGAAAAGAAGCCATTTTCACAGAACATACAAAATCGACTTTGGAAAATGGGACCTAATTTTTTTTTTGGCAGGGGGGGGAATGTTGTATTTGATTTATTATTTTAAAAGTGTATTTCTTTTACACTGGAGGACCATTGATTCGCAATTGTTGGGTTAGCTTCTGGCCTACATCAGTGCGAGTCAGCCATAGGTAAGCATATGTCCCCTCTCTCTCCAGCCTCCCTCCCAGCCCCAGCCCATTCCTCCAGGTCATCACAGAGCACCAAGCTGAGCTCCCTGTATTATACAGAAGCTTCCCACTGCCATCTACTCTACAGACGGCAGCGTACACGTCAATGCTACTCTATTTGTGGGACCTATTGTTTTCAAATAAGAGACTGCAAAACCATACGATAAGATTCTAGCTAACAAGTCTCAGTTCAGAAGGTAATTGTTTTATTTTTTAAAGATTTTTTTTTTTGATGTGGACCATTTTTTAAAGTCTTTATTGAATTTGCTACACTATCAGTTTGGTTTTATGTTCTTGCTTTTTTGACCCCCAGGAACGCGGGATATCAACTCCCTGACCAGGGATCGAACCCATGCCCTTGGCATTGGAAGGCAAAGTCTGAACCACTGGACTGCCAGGGAAGTCCTTTATTTTATTTTATGTATTATCCATGATTAATTTAAAAATAAAATATCCAGCAGATGAACAGAGGAACAAACAGAGATGGAAAATTATTTTAAAAGAAAAAATAGTTATATCTGGTTAAAAATGGCAGCAGAGCTGAATTAAATGTATTCAAGGTTGAGCTTCCCTGATAGCTCAGTGGGTAAAGAGTTCGCCTGCAATGCAGAAGACCCCTGTTCGATTCCTGGGTCAGGAAGATCCCCTGGAGAAGAAGGGACAGGCTACCCACTCCAATATTCTTGGGCTTCCCTGGTGGCTCAGCGGGTAAAGAATCTGCCTGCAATGCGGGAGACCTGGGTTCAGTCCCTGGGTTGGCAAGATCCCCTGGAGAAGGGAAAGGAAACCCACTCCAGTATTCTGGCCTGGAAAATTCCATGGACTCTGTAGTCCATGGGGTCTCAAAGAGTTGGACACGACTGAGCGACTTTCACTTTCACTTAATCTTTCGATTTGTGCTTCAAACACTTGTTTTCTGTCCCTTCTGTATTCCCCTCTTATCTTTTTGTGCTTAGTTGCTCAATTGTGTCTGACTCTTTGTGACCCCATAGACTACAAAGTCCATGGAATTCTCCAGGCCAGAACACTGAAGTGGGTAGCCTTTCCCTTCTCCAGGGGATCTTCTCAACCCAGGGATTGAACCCAGGTCTCCTGAACTGCAGGCAGATTCTTCACTGGCTGAGCCACCAGGGAAGCCCCTTCTCTTCCTAATTAACTTTTCATTTTTGTTTTGACTGAGCCATGGCTTGCAGGATCTTAGTTTCCTCACCAGGGACTGAATCTATGCCCCGTGCGATGGAAGTTCCGAGTCCTGACCACGGTCCTAACCACTGGACCACCAAGGAATTTCCTATTTTCCTTCTTTTCGTTAGAATAAAAGTTAGGAGGTCCAGTTAGTCAAAGGTGTCTGTTCAGGACTCCTAACCAAACAGGAAATTAGAAGGAGTCTGTATATCCCATTCTTTTTGCTGCCTCTAGAATGTCATTTCCAGAAACTTCTGTGAAACCACCTACTATAATACTTGTATATATATTTTTTTCCTCACCATCTTCTAGCTTGCGAGGTCTCTGAGTGCAAAGTATGGGTTTCCTTATTCTCAGTACCCCCTAAATGGCATGGAAAACATGGAGATAAACCGCAGGGTCCACCCTAACCTTCGTCTCTCTTGCTACGCGCTCATTTACCGCCAGCAAAGTGGATGATACAAACGAACGCAGGTGCTAATGGATTTTTCTCACGTGCTCAGTATATAGGCCGATGATTATTCCGGGTGTAGAGTTGGAGCAAGCTCTCGGAGATGGTGTTGGACAGGGAAGCCTGGTGTGCTGCGGTGCATGGAGTCACAGAGAGTCGGACACGACCGAGTGACCGAAAAACATACAAGCCAGCTAGGAGAGAGCTCTCCAGCAGCAGAGCAAAACTCTTCAGTGTATCACACGGTTCTTGGAAAAGCATCCTGCCACCTGTCACTAGTTCTCTGAGGCCAAAGGAGATGCAGACATGAGGAAGTAAGGTGCCGAAGGACACAGAACCATCATGGAGATAAGCAGTGCATGAGAGAGAGGCTGCCCTTTGTGAGAGAGCTCTCCTAGCTGGCTTGCGTGTCCTCTCTGTACTTTTATGAGCTTCCCTGGTGGCTCAGATGGTAAAGAATCTGCCTGCCATGCAGGAGACAGGGGTTCCATCCCTGGGTGGGGAAGATCCCCTGGAGAAGGGCATGGCAACCCACTCCAGGATTCTTGCCTGGAGAATCCCATGGACAGAGGAGCCTGGTGGGCTACAGTCCGTGGGGTCGCAGAGAGTCAGATACAACTGAATCACTAACGCTTTTACATTTTCTGTACTTTTATAAATAATAAACAAGCATGAACACCTTTTATAGCAATTGTGCATCATTTTGTTACAGTTGGGTGAAACAGATGAAGCGAAAGAAAAAGCCAAAAAGCTCTCTTTTGTATATTTTTTGTCATTATCGAATGTTAGCTTACTTTGAATGTTTTTAAAATTAATAAATTTCTATTCATCTATCCATCCATCCACCCATCATCAATCATCCATAATTTCTACCTACCCCACCTATCGGGTATCTATCTGTTCATTCGTGAGTCATCTTTGCAGTAATCTATCTGTCTATATATCCATCAGTTATGTACCTATCAGCTCTTGGTCAGCTCTCGATCCATCCATTCATTCATCAATCATCATCTCTCTATTCATCTATCAAACTATGCATCAATTACCTGTCATTTACCTATTCATCCATCACCATCTAACTTTCCATCAAATATCTGTCTACTTGCATACCTAGACCTGCTCTTGTTCAGTCATGAAGTCGTGTCTGATTCTTTATGACCCCATGAACTACAGCATGCTAGTCTTCCTTGTCCTCCAACTGTCTCCTGGACTTTGCTCAGGTTCGTGTTCATTAAGTCGGTGATGCTGTCTAACCGTCCTATCTGTACCTGCCTGCTGCCGATCTATCCACCCACCCGTCTGTCTTCCTACCATCTTGTAAACGAACATTAAACATGTTCCCAGAGAAAAAAATATCTTCTTGTAGAACAAAACATTAAATTCAATAAATGTTTAACTTTAAATGGAATGTATTTATTTTCTATAAACAAAATGTTCCATAAGTGTTTATTTTTGTGTAGCAAGTGAAAGCGAAGTGTCTCTTCACTGACTCTTTGCGACCCCATGACTCAAATCCGACTCTTTGTGACCCCATGGACTGTAGCCTACCAGGCTCCTCCATCCATGAAATTTTCCGGACAAGAGTACTGGATTGGGTTACCATTTCCTTCTCCAGGGGATCTTCCTGACTGGGGGATCGAACCTGGGTCTCCTGCATTGCAGGCAGACGCTTTACCATCTAAGCCACCAGGGAAGCCCACTGTTACTATTTTGACATAATTTACTAGGATTACAAACAAAATATCAATACATTTGAACCTCTAGTAAGCATTTGTTTTTATTCCTCCCTAACTAGAATTGCCTTTCAACGTGTAAAGTGAAGTGAAAGTGAAAGTTGCTCAGTCATGTCTGACTCTTTGCGACCCCATTGACTATACAGTCCGTGGAATTCTCCAGGCCAGAAAACTGGAGTGGGTAGTTTTTCCCTTCTCCAGGGGATCTTCCCGACCCAGGAATCGAACCCAGGTCTCCTGCATTGCAGGCGGCTTCTTTACCAGCTGAGCAATCAGGGAAGCCGCAACGTGTTACATGAATATTTAATGTGTAAACTGAAAGAGTGTTTTGACCCTACCACACTGAATGCACTGTGGACCCCAGGTTTGAAACCGTATTCTTATTTGACAAAGTATCTTGCAGAATATGACCCAGCACAGCCAGAAATCAATAAATAAAACTGTTGGATTATACATAGCCATTGTTTTTTTTTTTTAGGTTTTTATTCCCTTATTTTTCCTGTGCTGGGTCCCCATTGCTGTTCAAGCTTTTTTCTAGTCGAGATGAGCCAGGGCTCTTCTCTAGTTGTGGGGCAGGGTCTTCCCGCTCTGGTGGTTTCCCTTGTTGCCGAGCACAGGCTCTAGGGTGGGAGGGCTTCAGCAGTTGCGGTCCCTGGGCTCTGGAGCACAGACTCAGTAGCTGTGGTGCTCGGGCTTAGTTGCTCTGTGATATGCGGAATCTTCCCAGATCAGGGATCAAGTTCGTGCCTCTTTCACTGACATGTAGAATCTTTACCACCGACTCAGTAGGGAAGCCCTATCCCTTGAACTCTTGTCTGTCTGAAGATTCCTTTCAGCATTTTCAACCTATATGTACACTTAGTAAAAACCTAGAGAGAGCAGGACTTCTGTGGTGGTCCAGTGGCTAAGACTCTGAGCTCCCAGGACAGGGGACCCTGGTTCGATCCCTGGTCAGGGAACTATTATTGGATCCCTCAAGCTACAACCGAGAGCTTGCATGCCACAACTGACCCCCCCCCTCCAAAAAAAAAAAATCCTGAGTGCCACAAGACTTAGTGTAGCCAAATCAATAATAAGATATATATAATTTTTAAAAAGGAGTGCACAACAGCTTTTGAGACTTCTGACTACATTTTCCTGGCGGTGTTTCATGTCCAGAATCACGCTGCCTCTGTTGAACAGTAAATCAGATTGCAAACCCTAGGGATGATCTGAAGTGACCGCCAAGGGTGAGTGAACATCAACCAGTGAGGCTGAGGGTACAAAGTGAGAGATGAGGAACTCAGGAACTGGTGTGTCTGTTGAGGGGCAGGGGGCTGCAGGGGCAAGCCTACACACCCTGGCTGTTCAGTTCTGTCGGTGTTCTGTGAAAAGCCTAACAGTAACTGAGATGAATTTCCAGGTGAGTGAAGAGTGGACCTTTATAGTACACAAAGTATTTTCATGCTATTTAAAATGATGCCAGATGATAGAGTAAGGTAAAGCCTTCTTTTCTCCTCCCTCCCTGCCTCCCTCCCTCCCTTGCTTCCTTCCATCCATTCATCCATCATCCATCCACCCATCCATCAATCATTTATCAATCAACCATTCATCATCCATCCACCCTTACAGCCACCATCTTTCTATCCATTCATCCATCATCCATCATCCATCCACCCATCCATCATCCATCCACCCATCCATCATCCATCCACCCATCCATCATTCATCTATCATTCATCCATTCATCATCCAGCCTTCCTTCCATCCATCACCCATCATCCATCATCCATCCATCCTTCCATCATCCATCCATCCATCCATCATCCCTCCACCTATCCATCCATCATCCATCATCCATCATCTTTCTATCCATTCATCCACCATCCATCCTTCCTTCCATCCATCCATCATCCATCCACCCATCCATCATTCATCTATCATTCATCCATTCATCATCCATCCACCCTTCCATCCATCATCCATCATCCTTCCGTCCATTCATCCATCATCCATCATCCATCCATCCTTCCATCATCCATCCATCCATCCATCAGTCATCCATCCTTCCATCATCCCTCCACCTATCCATCCATCATCCATCCATCCATCTCTCCATCCACCCATCATCCACCTATCCATCCATCATCCATCCATCCATCATCCCTCCACCATCCATCTTTCCTTCCATCCATCCATCCATCATCCATCCATCCATCCTTCCATCCATCATCCATCATCCTTCTATCCATCATCCATTCATTAATCATCCATCCATCATCCATCCATCCGTCCTTCCATCCATCATCCATCCATTCACCCATCATCCATCTACCCATCCATCATCCATCCACCAACCATCCATCCTTCCATCCATCACCCATCATCCATCCATCTATGCATTCATCCACCATCCATCTTTCCTTCCATCCATCCATCATCCATCATCCATCCATCCATCGTTCCATCCATCATCCATCCATCCATCCATCCATCATCCATCATCCATCATCCTTCTATCCATCATCCATTCATTAATCATCCATCCATCATCCATCCATCCGTCCTTCCATCCATCATCCATCCATTCACCCATCATCCATCTACCCATCCATCATCCATCATCCATCCATCCATCCTTCCATCCATCATCCATCCATCCATCATCCATCATCCTTCTATCCATTCATCCATCATCCATCCATCATCCATCCATCATCCATCCATTCACCCATCCTCCATCTACCCATCCATCATCCAACCACCCATCCGCCCATCCATCCATTCATCATCCAACCATCCATCATCCGTACATCCTTCCTTCCTTCCATGCACCCATCCTTCCATCCATTTATCTATCAGCCTTCCATTCATCCATCCATCATCCTTTCATCCCTCCATCATCCTTCCATCCATTCCATCCTTCCTTCTCTCCATCCATCCATCCAACCATCCGTCTGTCCGTCCTTTTGTCTTACATTGTTCCTTCTTCTCTTCCTCTTCAACAACTGGCTCTTCAGTAACTGAACATGAATAAACGGACAACAAGACCCACAAAGAATGCTTTTTATTCTGAAATATTTCTCTGTAATCACTGCTGCAGTTTCCCCCTAGTTACCCCATTTTCCCCCCCTGACAAATCTTCTTGTTTGTCTATGAAACAACAGTAATTACTTGATCTATGGAGACCTCCTTGTGAATAACATATTGTAAATGTGGATTCCCAGGGAGAGAAGACAAGAAGCTTGGCTGACAAGCATATATGTACCATCCTACACCTCCAAATTATGGTGAAATATGGCAACTTTTTACTTGTCTTGAGGGATACATTTGTTTGGCTAAGGTAATTAAGCTAGCCTCTCCGAGCATCTGGCATCACGAAAGAAATGAGATATAACTCATTTGAATCATCCAAGTATCTGAAAAAACAAATTCTTTTTTTTCTGAGTGCCCAAATTTTGTGACGATCATTATTATGGTTTTGCACAGTGTAGTGGAAGCTAAATTCTGAGCAAAACTGGCTCAACTGTGGGACATTTGTTAATAGAAAGCATTGATTAGTTAGGCTTTTATTCATATTCCTTGGCATGCTAAATTAAAATAATATTTATTTGTTCTTTTATCTATGGTCGGGCTTCCCTGGTGGCTCAGATGGTAAAGAATCCGCCTGCAATGTCAGAGACCTGGGTTTCATCCTTGGGTTGGGAAGATGCCCTGGAGGAGGGCATGGCAACCAACTCCAGTATTCTTGCCTGGAGAATCCCACGGACAGAGGAGCCTGGTGGGCTACAGTCTGTGGTGTCGCAAAGAGTCAGACATGACTGAGCAACTAAACACATATATGGTTACGTCAGAGTCTTAGTTGAGGTATGCAGGCTTCTTTCTAGTCCCCATATCAGGAAGCCTTCGGTCTTCCCTCTGGGCTGTTTTAATAATGAGCATTGACCATCCATCATCTCTCAATGTGAGTGTGTATACACACACATAGAGTTTCGATTAAATACCGTTAGTATAATGGACACGTTCACTGTCCTTGGAATTTTCCCCTGAATAAAGGGGGTGAGGATTTGCCCACTATCTTACATAAACAGGGATGGATGTCACTTACTTCCAGGATAAGACAGATCTGTAACTTTCAACCACCTTGTTCTCTCCCCGCTGCCCCCCACCCCACCCCTCCTGCCCCTCGCTGCCTAAAGCCATTTGAAATATGAAGCTGAGACACAGTGTGAAAAAAAAGAGACTGATGGAGAGGGTTCCCCAAGCTCTCTGCCACCCTGGAGAACGGCAAGAAGGCAGAAAGGACGTGATTTGGGGTCCAGACATATTTCTCAGGACGCCCACAGCTCGAAGATCTAATCAGGAGATGGATACACGGGCCGGGTTCTTGAATGGGCCCTGTATTTCCTCAACCGCATAAACGAGGGTGTCTCCAGTCCCCATTTCCCCTGCCGCTATGCTTTAGGCTCCGGTCTTATACGATGGCCCCCTCCCCGAGGAACTGTTTCTTCCTGGAAAACAGTCAAGAGGCGAGGCCTTTCAGTGAACGTTGTCATCACTCCCATTGAGTCGCCGAGCAATCTCTCTGAATTCGGAGCATCCCCTGTGTTGGCTGGAAACACCTGGTGTGTTTTCCAGGCTTAAAAAAAAAAGAAAAAGAGACGGGGCTGACACGGAGAAGGAGCTAGCGTGATGCCTGTGGTCGAAGGCGTCTTGATGGCCACGAGCTCCATCAGCAGTGCTGCCTGGGATGGCGAACGACCCGGAGTATTACTAGTCCGCAGCCCTGTACGCTGCCTCAGGCAGGAGTGCTCGCCTCCGAGAGCAGCGGGGGTCGGGGGGTGGGGAGCGGAAAAACAAAGAGGCGGAAGACCGCATCGCCAGCCTCAGCAAGGCCTCGGGAAGAAAAGGATGTTTTCGTTCACAATTTACGTTTCTATTGTTGTCAACTGCAAATCTCACCAAACTGCTAAGATTTTTATTTTTTAGTTTTTCCAATCTGCCACGGTCATGAAGGGGATTTAAACTATTTTTATTTTTTAATTATCAAAAAATTCTTTCTAAAAAAGAATGAATATATACCTGAATCATTTCACTATATACCTGAAAGTAATAGAACATTGCAAATCAACTATATTTCAATAAAAAATTAAAAAAAATTCTTAGTGAAGTGCAATGCAGTTACAATGTGATAGTTTCAAGTGTGCAGCAAAGTGGTTCAATTATATGTGCACACACACACACACACACACACATATACACACATATAGTGTTAGTTGGTCAGCCGTGAACAACTTTCTGACCCCAAGGACTGCAGCCCCCCAGACTCCTCTGTCCATGGGATGCTCCAGACAAGAAGACTGGAGTGGGTTGCCATTTCCTTCTCCAAATGGAGGAAATAGCCTTGTTTTTTCTTTCCAAAAGCCAGGTGTGTGCCTTTTTTTTTTTTTTTAAATAGTGGAAAGTTGAATGAGGTTTTTCCCTAACAGCGCTTTCACACTGATGGCAATAACATTGGTTTAATGTGAACACTGGAGAAGGGAAGGGCAACCCACTCCAGTATCCTTGCCTGAAGCATCACATGAACAGAGAAGTCTGGGGGGCTACAGTCCATGAGGTCGCAAAGAGCTGGACATGACTGAGCGACTGACCACATATATACCATATATATATATACCATATATATATATATATATATATATATATATATATATATATATAGAGAGAGAGAGAGAGAGAGAGAGAGAGAGAGAGAGAGCTGGCAAAAAGTTCCGTAAGATATTATGGAAAAACTCAAATGAACTTTTGGGCCTATGTATATCATATATATATATATATTCGATTCTTTTCCATTACAGATCATTATAGATATTATTGACGTTGAGCAGAGTTCCCTGTGCTAAAGAGTAGGACCTTGTTGTTTATCTGTTTGATATATAGTATTGTGTATCTGCTAACCCCAAACTGCTCATTTATCCGTCCCTCCTTTTCTCCCCTGGTAGCCATTAAGCTGTCCGTGTCTGTAAGTCTATCTCTGTTTTGTAAATAAGTTCAGTCGTATGATCTTTTCAGAGTCCACGTATAAGGGACATGATGCGATTTCGCCTTTCTGTGTCCGACGGCTTCACTCAGTATGACAGTCCCTAGTTGGATGCACGTTGCTGCAAATGGCATTCTTTCCTTCTTTTTCGGGGCCGAGTAGTATTCCACAGTGTATACGAACCATGTCTTCTTTATCCATCCCTCTGCCGATGGACCCTTAGGTCGCTTCCACGTCTTGGCTGTTGTAAACACTGCTGCTAGGAACATTGAGGTGCGTGTGCATTTTTGAATTTAAAGTTTTGTGTGGCTCTGTGCCCAGGAGGAAAGAACAGTTTTCAAAGACCATTTTCTTCTGGCATTTTCTCAGGAAAAAAAAAAAATCTCTAATTCATTATTTCAGAGAAAAAGTTGAATATTCTATTTAACGGTTCTTTATGCCTCCCCCTTTTTCTGTATTCAATTCCCTCTTGTATTAATTCTCATTCGACTGCTATTATTCCTTTTTTGCATTAGAAAAATGAAGGCTTTGGTCAGGCACTATCACTTCCTTCTGATGCAGCTCAGTCATCACTTTGGGCAGAAAATGTTTTTCAGTTCCACTGACCTTGGCCTGAAATCAGTTTCTTATAGCCCCCTGATGTGTGTTTTCTAAGTCACTTCGGTCATGTCTGACTCTTTGTGACCCCACGGACCATATAGCCCACCAGACTCCTCTGTCCATGGGATGTCCCAGGCCAGAAAACGGGAGTGGGTTGCCACTTCCTTTTCCAGAGGGATTTCCCCAACCTAGGGATCAAACTTGGGTCTCCGCATTGGCAGGTGGATTCTTCACCCCTGAGCCACCTGGGAAGGCTGATAGCAACTAATAGGATGAAAAGCCCCTGATGCTGGGAAAGATTGAGGGCAGGAGGAGAAGGGGATGACAGAGGATGAGATGGTCGGATGGCATCAGCGAGTCAACCAACGTGCCTCTGAGCAAGCTCCGGGAGTTGGTGATGGACAGGCAAGCGTGGCATGCTGCAGTCTGTGGGGTCACAAAGAGTCGGACGCGACTGAGAGGCTAAACAACAACAGGAGCAGAGAGTGACTTGGGTGGATAACGTGAAAAGTACACCTCATTCATTAAATACAGAATGAGGCCAGGAAGGAAGGCCTGATGGAGGGGAGGATGGATGTAACCATGGAAAAGAGGGAAGGGGGGAGAATAAGGGAAAAAAGAGAAAGAAAAAGAAAGAAGACAAAGAAAGAAAACAAGAAAGTAAATAAGCCAACTCGTAGGAAGCAAAAGAAGAGGAAAACGCGGGGAACATCATTTTGGCAGAATGTGAAACAACACTTCGCACATTATTTTGGAGCATGCAAGTAAATTAAGTCAGTTATGGCCCCTTTGAAATAAAATCCCATGGATGCCATGGGACCTGAGAAACAATGAAAATAAGCTGCAGTGGATGATGAAAAAAAAAATTGAAGTATACCACACAGAGACGGCAAAATTGGAGAGAAAAGCAATAGCGTTATAAAGATGAAATGAAGGTAGAGAGTAACAGATCGCAGAGCAGAAAGACCTGAAGGAGTTAGACGGGGAGGTTAGACTTCTATAATCTAAGCTACACGAAATAAACTACTCAGATTCAACATGTGTTTTGACCAAAAAATGATAGTGGCATCCGGACAGAAAACAAGCTGAGTTTATGCCTTGCTCGTAATCCTTTGATAAGGGATTTCGGAGGCAGACTTTTTATCAGGGATGGAGTGACCTAAAAGGCAACAATTACTTGAGAGACCCCCCGGGGGTCAAGTCACAGAGATGGAAACATTTCCTACCCAATACCTACCCAATACCGGAGATCTGCGGAAACATAAAAGAGCCCTTCTCAAAAGGAAAAGGGAATCGGAACGCAGCCGGTCACGTGGATGAATGTTAAAGCTCAATGCAACATTCTGAGGATGGTAAAAAGCACCGAGGCCGGTGTTTGCCACGCATAATTTATCTATTATACAAATGCAAAAAAATAACATCATCACACTGATCCAAAGTAGGGATGGATGGGGAGACAGTGTTGGGACTAAGCTGAAATATGTCTCTCTATCGTGCTTCACAAAACAAGCGGACCTTTCAAAGATGATAGATGGTGATAGAGGGTTATGGATATTATTCAAGAGTTTGTAGGACCCACTAGAACAACGAGACACAATGAAATAGTGAAAGTGAGGCAGAAAAGAATAAGCCAGGATGATAAGTATGTTTTGAACATCAATATCTTCGTGAATAGGAATCAGTGCCAGGTTTATGAGGATAAGACAGGGACTTACCTAAGGGGCGTCAGTGGTTAGGAATCCACCTACTAATACAGGGATAACAGGTTTGACCCCTGGTCCCGGAAGATCCCACATGCCCTGGGGCAACTCAGCCCTGTGCTACAACTGTGGAGTCTGTGCCCTAGAGACCTTCCTCTGCGGCAGGGGAAGCCGCCCCGCAATGAGAAGCCCCGCAGGGCAGCTAGAGAGTAGACCCCGCTGGCCTCAACTAGGGAAAGCCCACGCTCAGCCGCAAAGACACAGCCAAAGCAAATAGATAGAGATGAGGATAAAACAAGGAAGGATTTTGAATATATTTACAGTCGGTATTGATCAACTTGAAAGTCGGACCATAGATGATGCAATGTCCATATTTGGGAAGGAAAGTAAAAACATATACACATAGACACTGAAGGGAGAAGACCTCCTCTAATCAGAGAAACCCGAAATCAGATATTCAAACTCATGTCCGTCTAGGCGGTGATGCCATCCAACCATCTCATCCTCTGCCGCCCCCTTTTCCTCCTGCCCTCAGTCTTTCCCAGCATCAGGGTCTTTTCCAATGAGTTGGCTCTTCACATCAGGTGAACAGAGTATCGGAGCTTCAGCATCAGTTTTTCTTATAAATATTCGGGACTGATCTCCTTTAGGATGGACTGGTTGGATCTCTCAAGGGACTCTCAAGAGTCTTCTCCAATACCACAGTTCAAAAGCATCAATTCTTCACCGCTCACCAGATGAAAGAAGCCAGTCCCAAAAGACCGCATAGGCTGTGCGCTTTTTCACTGAAAACACGCAGAATAAGAAAACCTACAGACAGAAGGGAGATTCATGGTTTCCAAGGGCAGCGAGGTGACTGGGAATGAGAAGTGACTTAGTGGGTATAAGGTTTCTTTTTGGAGGAAAGAAGTGTCCTGACCTGGACTGTGGTGGTGGTAAGTCCGTGAATACATTAAAAAGCGTTAGCTTGTCTATTTTAAATGTACATTTTAACTTGCTACCTTGTATATATTTAAATATCGTGCATTCTATGTTATTGCAATTTAATGCTGACTTATTAAATTAAAATAAGTAAATTTTAAAAGGCAGACTTTGTTTTCTTGGGGCTCCAAAATCACTGCAGATGGTGACTGCAGCCATGAAATTAAAAGACGCTTGCTTCTTGGAAGTAAAGTTATGATCAACCTAGACAGCATATTCAAAAGCAGAGACGTTACTTTGCCAACAAAGGTCCATACAGTCAAGGCTATGG
This sequence comes from Ovis canadensis, assembly GCF_042477335.2. Classification (NCBI taxonomy): domain Eukaryota; kingdom Metazoa; phylum Chordata; class Mammalia; order Artiodactyla; family Bovidae; genus Ovis; species Ovis canadensis. The sequence continues at coordinate 2,324,986 of NC_091727.1, forward strand.
TTTTTCCTGTGGTCATGTACAGATGTGAGAGTTGGACTGTGAAGAAGGCTGAGCGCCGAAGAATTGATGCTTTTGAAGTGTGATGTTGGAGAAGACTCTTGAGAGTCCCTTGGCCTGCAAGGAGATCCAACCAGTCCAACCTAAAGGAGATCAGTCCTGGGTGTTCATTGGAAGGACTGATGCTAAAGCTGAAACTCCAGTACTTTGGCCACCTCATGCAAAGAGTTGACTCATTGGAAAAGACCCTGATGCTTGGAAAGATTGAAGGCAGAAGGAAAAGGGGACGACAGAGGATGAGATGGCTGGATGGCATCACGGACTCGATGGATGTGCGTCTGAGTGAACTCCGGGAGTTGGTGATGGACGGGGAGGCCTGGCGTGCTGCGATTCCTGGGGTCGCAAAGAGTCGGACACGACTGAGCGACTGAGCTGAACTGAACTGAACGTTTTCAAGGTTCACCCATCGTGAAGCCTGTATCCCTACTTCATTCTTTATTATTGTTGGTCAGTCGCTGGGTCGTGTCTGACTCTTTGCGACGCCATGGACTGCAGCACGCCAGGCCTCCCTGTCCTTCACCATCTCCTGGAGTTTGCTCAGACTCATGTCCACTGAGTCAGTGAAGCTGTCTAGCCATCCCATCTCCTTCTTTTCTATGACCCGGTAATATTTGTGATTATATGGACAGAACACACTTTGTTCCTCTATTCATCCACCCGTGGACATTTGCAAGGTTTCCACTAGTTTGGCTCTTCTTAGAAACATCACTGAACGCCCAGGCACATGTTCTATGATGGAGATATGCTTTCCTGCACAACTGGGATGATTGCTACATCACAGTAAACATGCATCATGAAAGAGGGGCATTCAACTTTATTTCAAAGAAAATGCAAGCCTGTATGTGTGTGTTTGCGAACGACTCTGTACCCCAGAGCCCAGCCCACGTGGTACGTGATACACTGTGTGACCTGACTTATATCAGCCCCACGCGTCAAGTACCCGAGACACTGGAGCGTGTCTTTCAGCTTCCAGATACAACTTGTGTTTCTAAACCTCCTCTCTTTCTTGGTTCTTTTCTGTATACAGAACGCCTTCTGTGAAAAGAATAGGTAAGGACTTTTCCTCAGCTCCTGGCCTAAGTGATTTCCTTATTATACACACTCCCATCAACTCATCTTAAATTCACTTTGAATTGCTCATGAGTATATTAGAAATGTGCTAATATTTGTGATTAGCACAGAATCAGAGTTGTAGAGCCGGGAGCCTCAAAATCCCTGCTTACAAAGATCTTAAATTTCCTTATAGGACTTCTTGATGGTCCGGTGGTTAGGAAATCTGCCTTGCAGTTCAGGGGACATAGATTCAATCCCTGGTCCAGAAACTAAGATCACACACAGAGCAGCTAAACCCTTGAGTGTAAATAAATATATAAATGTGTAAATAAATACATAAAAATATATAAATACATACATAAATAAATGTACATATATTAAGATAATTTTTTTTTCTTACTCCCTTCCTCATCATGTCAGAAACCAGCAGATTCTGAAACGCATGAGAGAATTCTAAATGTTCTTGGTTCAGTCCAGGAACTCTGGCAGTTAGTAAAAATCTTACAAGGGAAAAAAGGTAAAAGAGAATTAACTTTTACAGTCTTCCGTTGCTCACTGAAATTTAGAGTTGGTGGTAGGAGAAAAAAAGAAAAAACAAGAAAAAACAAGATTGAAATGTATGGAGAAGGAAATGGCAACCCACTCCAGTATTCCTGCCTGGAGAATCTATGGACAGAGGAGCCTAGCTGGTCCATGGGGTCACAAGAGTCGGACACGACTTAGTGACTCAACCAAACCAAAGACCTCATTACTCCCATCTCAAAATTTCAGCCTTGAGTCTTGTACAAAAATGTGAAACTCATCAGTTACAAAAGAGATTGCATTCAAATTGGGCAGATGGAACAAATCAAGGTCACCTAAGGTGACTAAACTCTTTTTATCAATGTTTACTGAAAAGATAAGGGCTTCCCTGGTGGTGCAGAGGTTAAAGCGTCTGCCTGCAATGTGGGAGACCTGGGTTCGAAATATTTTATTAAATAAAAAAAAAATTTTTAAAAAAGATGGAAGTGTAGCCACAAAGAGTAGAAAGATCTGATTATTTAAATCATCCAAGGTTTTCCCTGATAGCTGAGTTGGTAAAGCATCTGCCTGCAATGCAGGAGACCCTGATTAGATTCCTGGGTTGGGCAGATCCCCTGGAGAAGGGAAAGACTACCCACTCCAGTATTCTGGCCTGGAGAATTCCATGGACTGCAGCATGCCAGACTTCCCTGTCCTTCACCAACTCTCAGAACTTGCTGAAACTCAGGTCCATCGAGTCGGCGACACCATCCAACCATCTCATTCTCTGTCGTCCCCTCCTTCAATCTTTCCCAGCATCAGGGTGTTTTCCAAGGAGTCAGTTCTTTGCATCAGGTGGCCAAAGTATTGGAGCTTCAGCTTCAGCATCAGTCCTTCCAGTGAATATTCAGGACTGATTTCCTTTAGGATGGACTACTTTGATATCCCAGCCCAGGATTTTTGTCCTGCTATTTGGAGCCTGTATCTTATCTCTATAATTCTTATCTATGAGTACAATGCAGGTCAGGTTACTGGGTCTGTGGGTTGTTTGGAGGGACATTCTGGCAGTTATTATCTCTTAACTCTATATGATGACAGAGAGTGAGAAGTAAGCTTCTGTCGTTGAAGGCATCCAGTCTACAGTGACTTGGTTATAGTAGAACTGGGGAAAAGAGACAGTAACTTACAGCCTTAAAGATCCCAGCAGCATTAATAAACACAAACTGATTATGGGACGTAATTGCAGATAATTTTCAGGACTGGATATCTGGTACCTGTTGGCATTTGACACCATTAAAGTGCCTGGGAAGTTGGGATTCTTATGTTAGTTAGTAACTTGTGTCTGACTCTTTTGCAACCGCACAGACTGTAGCCCTCCAGGCTGCCCTGTCCATGGGATTCTCCAGGCAAGAATGCTGGAGTGGGCTGCCATTTCCTTCTCCAGGGGATCTACCCGACCCAGGGATCGAACCCATGTCTCCTGCATTGCAGGTGAATTCTTTACCATCTGAGTCAAGATAAAAAACACACTACAATGCTTGGACTTCACTGATGGTCAGTGGCTAAGGCTCCAAGCTCCCAATGCAGGGGGCATGTGTTCAATTCCTGGTCGAAGAACTAGACTCCACATGTCGCAACTAAGACGCAGTGCAGCCTAATAAAAATTAACAAACGGACCCAAAATTACAGAACCAGGTAGCTATGAACACAAGGACCTCACTGGACAGGTCAAACTTCTGTACGACTCAATGTTTAGCCCTGCCATGATGCTTACATTGGCTTCTGATATTCATAATCAATGAAGCCTTTGGCGTGAGAAGAGTGAGCTTACAGGAAGTTGTCTATTTCCATCGTGTTAGATTTCAGATTGCCTGCTCGTGTGCTGAATCGATTCAGTCGTGTCTGACTCTTTGGTGTCTGACTCTGTGACCCCGTGGACTGTAGCCCGCCAGGCTCCTCTGTCCGTGGGATGCCATGCCCTCCTCCAGGGGATCTTCCCCACCCAGGGGTAGAACCCGCATTTCTTGAGTCTCCTGCACTGGCAGGCGGGTTCTTTACCGCTAGCGCCACCTGGGAAGCCCTCAGACTGTGTCCAATGCCTGACTATCCCTGTCTAGGGATGGGGGAGCCTGGTAGGCTGCCGTCTATGGGGTCGCACAGAGTCGGACACGACTGAAGCGACTTAGCAGCAGCAGCAGCTGCAGCATGTTGTTGTCATGAAGCATGGAGTAAGGAGAAGACACCATTTATCACCACCACACAGAAAGCGTTGGACAACGTTGATGAATGCCAGTAGGTACAATGCCTCCTACAATTAGTTACTGATGTTCAGTTGCTAAGTGGTATCCGACTCTTTGCCCCACCATGGACTGCAGCACGCCGGGCTCCCCTGTCCTTCACTATCTCCCAGAGTTTGCTAGTCCTGGCTAAATTACAGAGCAAATGTAGTGTTTGTTTTTGCAGATCAGCTGACCTCAGAACCCTGAGGGCTGTTTCAATAAGCCAGAGAGAAAGTTCAGCTCCGTCTGGTCCACGCTTTCCAGGGATCTGCCGTGGATCTGGTTATTTGCTTCTTTGTGGTTCACTGTGTCATTCATGGACTGCCCTGCTGACTCAGATGGTAAAGCATCTGCTCACAATGCGGGAGACCTGGGTTCAGCCCCTGGGTCGGGAAGATTCCCTGGAGAAGGAAATGGCAAACCACTCCAGTACTCTTGCCTAGAAAATCCCATGGATGGAGGAGCCTGGTGTCCATGGGGTCGTAAAGAGTCGGACACGACTGAGCTGTTCCTCACTTAGTCTACTTCCATGATGAATATAAAGTAGATGGTTTTCCACGAGAGAATCAATCCTAAACCAGCCAGTCCTAAAGGACATCAATCCTGAACGTTCATCGGAAGGACTGATGCTGAAGATAAAGCTCCAATCCTTTGGCCACCTGATGCTCTGGTTTTTCCAATAGTGGTGTATGGATGTGAGAGCTGGACCATAAAGAAAGCTGAGCACCGAAGAATTGATGCTTTTGAACTGCGGTGCTGGAGAAGACTCTTGAGAGTCGCCTGGACTGCAAGGAGATGCAACCAGTCCATTCTAAAGGAGAATGGTGTGTTCATTGCTGAAGCTCCAATCCTTTGGCCACCTGATGCAAAGAACCGACTCGCTGGAAAAGACCCTGATGCTGGGAAAGACTGAAGGCGGGAGGAGAAGGGGATGACAGAGGATGAGATGGTTGGGTGGCGTCACCGACTCGATGGACATGACTCTGAGCAAACTCTGGGAGATAGTGAACGACAGAGGAGCCTGGCCGGCTGCAGTCCATGAGGTCACAAAGAGTCAGACATGACTTAGTGAGTGAACAACCATACCAGGGAAGATCATTCAGCCCCGTGAGGCTCAGCAATGGCAACACAGGTGCCCACCTTGCTTATGCAATCTTCAGACCACGCTTCCGCATTTCTCCTTCAGGCTCTGCAAAACCCTGGTGTGTATCAGAAACCTGCCTCTCTCCCAGGGGATGGGTCCCTTACAACGATCACACTCCCCATGACATATACCATCATTTCTCCCAGTTGTATGCTCATAGAATTGTAGAAACACACAAATTAGAAGGACAATTTATTTATTGACCCGTTGTCTTTCTTCTTGCTCTGCTAGAAAAATTTCCTGAGCCTTGAAGGCTTAGTACCTAAAAACCTCTTTACATGAGAGAAGGGAAACATAAATATTTAATGTCTCACTGCCCCTAAGGAAATAAAAAGGGGATTCGTAGAGAATGGTAGAGAGCTAAAGGGTGTGCAGGAGGAGCCAGAATGGGAAGGTTCGCTGAGGTGAGGGATCATCTGAGATGTAAAAATGATGGATGCATGTTACTCAAAGGTGGAAGAAAAGAGGGCTTCTAGTAAGGGGTAAAGACTGCAACTGCACGGAGAAGGTTTAAAATGCACATGTGAAATTCAACAGAGTGGATGTAACTGGGCAGGTAAACGGAGAAGAAAGGACGGGTTATGGAAATGGAAGGGGGAAGAAAAATAACAAACAAAGAAACAACCTACGTCGGAAGAGAGTGAAACTGGAGAAGCGGGGCTTCCGCTGGTTTAGGATGGTGACAGCAAGTCATGAACTGGGAAGAAAAATTTATCCAGCTAAAGGCTAAAATTTTCTAAGGAGAAGAATACTTTGTTCAGAGTTGATACGTCTACTCTATCTTTCCTTTCCTTTTCTTCCTTTCTTCCTCCCTCTGTCCTTCTATTAATATCTTGTATTATTTGCCTTGTATGACCTATCTATCTACTGGGGCTTCCCGAACGGCTCAAGCGGGTGAACAATCCACCTACAGTATCTGGGTTCCATCCCTGGGTCGGGAAGACCCCCCCTGGAGGAAGAAATGGCAACCCACTCCAGTATTCTTGCCTGGGAAATCCCATGGACGGAGGAGCCTGGTGGGCTACAGTCCAAGGGGTCACAAAAGAGTCAGACACGTCTGAGCGACTAAACGATCTATCTAGTATCTATCTGCTACTTATCCCCTCTCTATGTTTATCAATCCTGTCTTTCTACCCACTCATCCATCCATCCCTCTATGAATCTATCTAGTTGTCAACCGTCTACATCTATCTATGTATCTATAATTTATCTATCTAGACCATTAGATGAGGGAATGAAGGCATGGATAGATGGATCAGTGGATGGAGAGATGGACAGACAGATGAACACAGACATAATCATACCTACTTAATATTAATTATGTACACAGGGTAAGGGGCTAGATAAACACAGGAGGTGCCATGCAATTCTGGGCCCAAGCCACCGACCAAAATGCCGTCTGAATCCAACCCATTTCTCCCTTAAGAAGTGGGGAGTGATAGAACTTTCCAAATGGGGGGGGGGTGGGAGGGAAAGAATGTATTTCCCTAGTGGCCCTAGTGACGGGAAAGGATGATGAAATGACACTTTCTATCCACCTCAAAGTTCTTCCACGTGTCCCCCTGTGTTGCCGAACCCAGAAAGAAAATGTAGGTTCTCTGTTTTCCTTGCAGACCAAGATTTATCTCTGCAATTCATATCTTTTTGTCCCTTCCTATGTAAACTTTTTTGTTTTTAATGACGGGGACGTGCATACGCCATATAAATGGCTTTAAAATAGATGAACGTATTTCTGAAGGAGGCAAAAATAGAGAAGCACCATGGTGTCAAGAAATAGCCGGCTGCCAGCCACCGCAAGCCTTCCCCAGCACTCTCTCCATTTGCCCCGGAGGCAACCTCTAACCTGAATCTCATTAACAATTGCCTCCTTGTTCTTTTCTCAACTTTAATGCCTATGAGTGCAAATCTTGTATTTCATATAAACAGGCCTGTGGGCATATGTGTTGTTTTGCTCTAGACTTCTTTCACCCCACGTTATAGAGCTCCATTCAGATATTCCAAGCATAACAGGGAAGAAGAAACCCCACTCCATGTTAATTTTTTTTTTTTCGTTTAACCTCTGTCTCCTATCGCTTTTGCTACTAAATTGTCTTTCGTCCATTTCTTTCCTTCACGCATTTTATTTTTGATACATCACGATTAAAATTGTCAAATATTAAGATAAGAACGAATGTGGCCACCATTTCCGCTTCCCCGCCCCCGCCCCCTCCCGCCGTCTATTTGCCTTGAAGCAATGGGATCAGATGACATGATCTTACTGTTTTTGTTTGTTTGTTTCAATAGCCTGAAATATACACAATAGTCCATTCTCGAGGTCCTGAACGTTCAGAGTATAACACTGTAGCAGTCATACAGAGATAAAAGGTTGCAGAGCAGACAATAATAGTTTTGTTGGAGGTTCACAGGCACAACTTGACCTGTAACACACAAGGTCGGCTGCAAGAACAAAGGATTCCGGCACCAAGAGGTTTGCAACAGCGGCCAAGAGGTTTGCAACAGCGGCACACATCCCCTTTCCTATCAGGATAAAATGAATCTGAATTCTGACTTGGGGGAGACGGTTCTTTGCGACACAGCCACCATCTTCTAGGTCTTCTGGCTCCCAATAAAGTCACTATTCCCAACACCTTGTCTCTCAATGCTGGGCTCCTGCATTGGGAAAATCCCCCGGAGAAGGGATAGGCTACCCACCCCAGTATTCTGGGGCTTCCCTAGCGGCTCAGACGGTAAATAATCCACCTACAATGCGGGAGACCTGGGTTCGATCCCCGGGTTGGGAAGATCCTGCAAAGGGGGACATGGCAACCTGCTCCGGTATTCTCGCCTGGAGAATCCCCATGGACGGAGGAGCCTGGTGGGTTACAGTCCATGGGGTCGCAGAGAGTCGAACACAACCGAGCAACTCAGTGCAGCACACCATCTGGCCTAATGGATGGGTTCACGCCCATCCTTGGCAGACGAGGTAGATCAGTTCCACCTGAAGCTCTTTTCAAAAATGCAGCTGTGAATATCATGCATTATATTATGTGGTTCACGGAGAATATAATCATGAATAGGATTTCTGGGACTTGATTTAGGCTCAGCTGGTTGAAAGCAGTACTCAAAAGGCAGACTCTACACTGCTTCTGTGATTTCTCACGGGAAGACACAAATAGAGACTGCACTATGCCTTTTTGTGCTGCTGGATTACACAGTATGGATCTCAGCTCCAAGGACTGTGGACAGTGGTGTCAAACATTTGTTTTGCTTGGCTCAGATCTACCTTGGCACAGAAGCAAGGGTGTAAGATTTGCAGTCGTGGGCTGAAGGACTCAATGAACTGAAGGAGTGGAACTCAGATGACCTGAAACTCCCTGAAGTCCCAAACCCAACAGACCTACAACTGATCCTTCAAACCATCTGTCCTTTCTGTGTGGTGACTTACTCCTTCTTAGCTGCCAAGCCTGCAGGACCAAACCAGAGGCTGTTGCTTTGCCAAACAAATCCCATTCTCATCAAGCCGCACCCCTAAAAGACCAGCAGTCACCAGACGCATGATTGAAATCAGACCCCAGGAAGAAAAGTACCATGACCCCGGACAGGAGGAAGCAACATACAGGCCAAGGAAATCGGATGTATTACAAACCATGGCCCTCGATTTCAACAAAATAAACCAGACGTGTCAATACTCTGAAACTGTAAATCCACTGAAGACAGAACCCAGTAATGTTGAGAAAGTAAAAAAATGCAAAGGTCTTCCTAAGGATGAAGTGTTTACGGGGGTGCTAAGTTGTTTCAGCTGTGTGCGACTCTTTGAGACCCCATGGACTGTAGACCGCCAGGCTCCTCTGTCCATGGGACTCTCCAGGCAAGAGTACTGGAGTGGGCTGCCATTCTCTCCTCTAGGGGATCTTCCCGACCCAGGGAGCTAACTCAGGTCTCCACCTCTGGGTATGTATTCAGAGAAAAAGAAAGACGAAGTCTAATTTGAAAAGATACATGCACCCTAATGCTCATGGTAGTGTTATTTGTAATATGCAAGCTTTGAGTGCAGCCTTAGTTCCCATCAACAGAGGGAAGAATAAAGAAAGTGCGGGGAGTGTGCCTATATGCTGCTGCTGCTGCTAAGTCGCTTCTGTTGTGTCCAACTCTGTGCGACCCCATAGATGGCAACCTCCCAGCCCTCTTCTGTCCCTGGGATTCTCCAGGCAAGAATGCTGGAGTGGGTTGCCATTTCCTTCTCCAAATGTAACTTGCTGTTGTGCATTAAAATAACGTCTTAGTTATTTGGAAACTAAAAGCCCCAAGCCGTCTTGCAAAATTTGCAAACCAAGTATGTCTGCAGAGTGTGGGGTATTTACTTTGCGGCTTGCTCTTTGATGACTGAAGTTTGCCCCTGGATGTAAGTGGTTATGCAAAGCACACTTGTGGATGTCTCTGTTTCACCAGTGTGGTTGCATATTCACTGCTGTTAGTTTTCACTCAGTAAATCTTTCCGAATCCATGACCTGGAGCATGCCAGGCTTCCCGATCTTTCCCCATCTCCCAGAGTTTACTCAAATTCATGTCCACTGAGTCGGTGATGCCATCCAACCATCTCATCCTCTGTCGTCCGCTTCTCCTCCTGACTTCAATCTTTCCTCACAGTAGGGTCTTTACCAATGAGTTAGTTCTTCGCATCAAGTGGCAAAATATGGGAGCTTCTGTGTCTCTTTACTAGGGATTCTGGAAGGTATTTTAACACCTTGTGCTTGGGACGTTTAATCAGATTCTGTCGCTAACAGGCTCAACAACAAGCATGATTGGGACATATTTTGACCCAAAGGCAATTTAAATTTATGCTTTGTGGAAAGAAACAAATGATTTTGTCTGCGTCCATGGAAACCAAAACCTGCCTTGCCACTATGCTGTCTTGCAATGCTGTTGGACAGATAGGTACAACATTCCATGTCCATGAATGTGTTGGACATTCAAGGTTCAACTTTCAATATGGTCCTCTCGTCAATCTAGTCTGGTGAGTCTAAACCACAGGCAGAAATAAAGGCAGGGTACGTTCTACTACGTTGTGCATGGGATTCAGGGATGCTAAAACCAGCACTTCAGAGTGCTAAACTGTCAATGATTTATCCCAGGCAAAATATTGCCTTCTTTGCCAGGATAGGCCAGATTTCTCTTCAGAGGAGATAGCGGGAGAGGAAGAAAAATAGCTTTGTCCTTTTGGTTTCAATAGTTATAAATTAAGCAGTGGTCCACAAGACAGATGAACAAGCTTGAGAATTTAGCTTGCCTCAACTTTGGAGTTTTTCCCTTGCTTTATTAAATCAGGGCCCCAAAGGTACAGAGTCTTGTCCATATTTAAACCACAACATTTGCTTGCTTTATCCCTGCTCTTTGAGGACGTGTAGATAACTGTCCTGGACGAGCCCCTGGGGTTTGGGGGGTGGATACTGCTTCCTAAAGCTGAGCCTCCAAGTAATGAGAGAGGTCATTGCTTAAAGCGCCCCTAGAGTGAACTGATGCAGTACTTGTCTTATTTCCTAGGAGCAAACCGGATGCTAATATGAACCACAACCTTCTACGTGTGTTCACATTTGGCACTTGTAATTTTTGCTATGGAAGCTGGCTGTTGGGTTGGGTTATTTTTTTTTTTAATGTTTTGCCTCATTTACCAAAGGTAATTTTTTTTTTTTCCTGCCGCTGGCTTCCTATTTCAGTTCTATTCAGATGTTCCCAACGGTGTAAGACAATGTTACTCTGTAAATGATTTATTTACAGTCATGTTTAAAAACGGACATAAAGGCAATTACAGCTTAATATAGCCTTTTCTAGAAATTGTAGATTCTTATTTGGATTGAAGTCCTGGACTTCTAAAATATATAATATATATGAGAAGATATATATATATATAATATATATTAGAGGATATTAAGAATATATGCATATTGTATATTTGCTATATATGATATATAGCATAAATATGTTGTTGCACATATATATATTTTGCTATATATATCACATATAACATATATAGTCTAGCATAAATATATAGTCCAGTATAAATATATCATATACATGTCTGCTGCTGCTGCTGCTAAGTTGCGTCAGTAGTGTCCGACTCTCTGTGACCCCATTGGCGGAAGCCCACCAGGCTCCTCTGTCCCTGAGATTCTCCAGGCAAGCACACTGGAGTGGGTTGCCATTTCCTTCTCCAATGCATGAAAGTGAAAAGTGAAAGGGAAGTCGCTCAGTCGTGTCCGACTCTAGTTCTTGTATATATATTGTCTAGGATAAATATATCATATATATATATATCCAAGCATATATATTCTAATATATATGTTCTTGGAGAAGGCAATGGCAACCCTCTCCAGTACTCTTGCATGGAAAATCCCATGGACGGAGGAGCCTGTTGGGCTGCAGTCCATGGGGGCGCGAAGAGTTAGACACGACTGAAGCTACTTAGCAGCAGCAGCATATATGTTCTTAGACCTTTGTTGGCAAAGTAATGTCTCTGCTTTTGAATATGCTGTCTAGGTTGGTCATAACTTTCCAAGGAGTAAGCGTCTTTTAATTTCATGGCTGCAATGACTATCTGCAGTGATTTTGGAGCCCAGAAAATAAAGTCTGACACTGTTTCCCCATCTATTTCCCATGAAGTGATGGGACCAGATGCCATGATCTTCATTTTCTGATGTTGAGCTTTAAGCCAACTTTTTCACTCGCCTCTTTCACTTTCATCAAGAGGCTTTTTAGTTCCTCTTCACTTTCTGCCATAAGGGTGGTGTCATCTGCATATCTGAGGTTATTGATGTTTCTCCTGGCAATTTTGATTCCAGCGTGTGCTTCCTCCAGCCCAGCGTTTCTCACGATGTACTCTGCATATAAGCTAAATAAGCAGGGTGACAATATACAGCCTTGATGTACTCCTTTTCCTATTTGGAACCAGTCTGTTGTTCCGTGTCCAGTTCTAACTGTTGCTTCCTGACCTAGACAACATATTAAAAAGCAGAGACATTACTTTGTCAACAAAGGTCTGTCTAGTCAAGGTTATGGTTATTCCAGTGGTCATGTATGTATGTGAGAGTTGGATTGTGATGAAAGCTGAGCACCGAAGAATTGATGCTTTTGAAGTGTGGTGTTGGAGACGACTCTTGAGAGTCCCTTGGACTGCAAGGAGATCAACCAGTCCATACTAAAGGAGATCAGTCCTGAATATTCATTAGAAGGACTGAGGCTGAAGGTGAAGCTCCAATACTTTGGCCACCCGATGCGAAGAACTGACTCATTTGAAAAGACCCTGGTGCTGGGGAAGATTGAAGGCAGGAGGAGAAGCAGATGACAGAGGATGAGATGGATGGATGGCATCACCGATTCGATGGACATGAGTTTGAGCGAGCTCCGGGAGTTGGTGATGGACAGGGAGGCCTGGCGAGCTGCATCCACGGGGTCGCAAAGAGTCGGACACGACTGAGCTACTGAACTGAACGGATATGTTCTTAGTTTGTACATTTTATACGATTTTTGTTGTTCAGTTGCTAAGTCATATCTGACTTTTTTTTAACATTGTATACATACATATACATGTATATACATATACACATACATACATACATCACATACAGGCTTCCCAGGTTGCTTAGTGATAAAGATTCTGCCTGTCAACGAGGGAGACCTGGGTTTGATCCCTGGGTCAGGAAGATCTCCTGGAGAAGCAAATGGCAACCCACTCCAGTCTTCTTGCCTGGAGAACCCCATGGGACAGAGGAGCCTGGTGGGCTATAGTCCATGCGGTCTCAAAGAGTCTGACATGACTGAGTGACATATTAGAATATATATAGGAACAAATATATGAATGCTAGCAATAAGAATGCACAAGTTTATTATATATAATAATATGTGCTATATTATATTATGTAGTCTATATACGAATATATTAATATATATCACATGTATATTATATATTATACTATTATATATTACATTAAAATAATATATAAATATAAATATTAAACATAAATATAAAAATAAAATATATTTTATATAAAATATTTATATAAAAATATATAAAATAATATATAATAATATTTGTATATGCACAAATATTAACATATGTTAATATAACAAAATAAATGTTCTAACATAATTTGTAAATATTTATAAATATAACAAATTAAATATTTAAATAATATATTAAAACATTAACATCGGTTAAATATTAAATGTAATTAAATGTAAATATAAAAGATAATATATTTTATATACATAATATAGAATAATATTTGTGTATGTGCAAATATTAACATATGTTCAGATATGCATACATATTCGTATATACGTGCGTATATGTGTATAAAATTACATTACATACATAAATTATGTACAAACAAATACTTGTTTCAGTACTTGTGTGTGTTTATCTGTCAATAAATGGAACAATATGTAGTGATGATAGAGTGATCCTTTTCGACACCACTGGGGTGTAAATAATAACTCAGTTTTTGTGCAAATGACTCTTTAAAGATCCATAATCTAGACAAAGCTGGTCTGTTACCACAGAGTGTGGTTAATGTCTGTTTTTCTTTTTATTTTTTAATCTCTAAATCTCTGATAGTCAGAAGGCAACAACATTTCTTCAGGGAGGACACATAGCTGCAAAGTAATTTAGATTAATGCTCGCTCGCCAGGGGCAGCTTCAAAATCAATGTGCAATTAAAGGGACACGTCGGAGACGTCTGTGTTTGTTCCAACTCCATAAACCAGTAGGGAGAGTGAAAAGTGAGAGAGTCAGAGAGAAGGATTTCCCGATGGGCAGCAAGCTGTCATCTCAGGCAGAAGTATAAATATTGAATTCGGATGCATATACATGGAACCTAAAGCGATGGTACTGATGAGTTTACCTTCAGGGCAGCAATGGAGAAAGAGACCTGTGGATACGGTGGGAGGAGAGGCGAGAGAAGGGGAGACGTATGGAGAGAGTAACACAGAAATTTACAGCACCATACGTAAAATTCCAGCACAAGCTGGAATCAAGACTGCCGGGACAAATATCGATAACCTCAGATACGCAGACGACACCACCCTTATGGCAGAAAGTGAAGAGGAGCTAAAGAGACTCTTGATGAAAGTGAAAGAGGAGAGTGAAAAAGTTGCCTTAAAGCTCAACATTGAGAAAACGAAGATCGTGGCATCCGGTCCCATCACTGCACGGCAGATAGATGGGGAAACAGTGGAAACAGTGGCTGACTTTCTTTTTCTGGGCCCCCAAATCACTGCAGATGATGACTGCAGCCATGAAATTAAAAGACGCTTGCTCCATGGAAGGAAAGTTATGACCAACCTAGACAGCATATTAAAAAGCAGAGACATTACTTTGCCGGCAGAGGTCCGTCCAGTCAAGGCTATGGTTTTTCCAGGAGTCACGTATGGAGGGGAGAGTTGGACTGTGAAGACGCCAATGGGAATTTGCTGTGTGACTCAGGGGCTCTGCAACAGGCTGAAGTGTTGGGTGGGAGGGAGTTGGGAGGGAGGTCTGGGAGGCGGGGGACATGGGTGTACCAATGGCTGATTCTTGCTGATATAAGGCAGAAAACCACAAAATTCTGTAAAAATCCTTCTATTAAAAAATTTAAAGGCAAAGAAAGACACGTTATCTCATGTAGTGTTACTGCGTCTGCCAGGAGGACAGGCTTTGTCAAATATGATGTCTTTATCAAAAAACTGTTGCTGTTAAGTCGCTCAGCCGTGTCCGACTCTCTGTAATCCCATGGACTATAACTCACCAGGCTCCTCTGCCCATGGGATTCTCCAGGCCCGAATACTGGAGTGGATTGCCATTTCCTTCTCCAGGGGATCTTCCCGACCCAGGAGTTGAACCCACGTCTCCTGCACTGGCAGGCAGACTCTTTACCGATAAGCCACCAGGAAAACCATTTATGAAAAATATTTTCCTTCATTTGTTTATTTATGTAACATCTCGATCTTTTTATAATTAGGCTCAACAGTCATAAAACTACATTTCAGTAGATACAAGTATAATAAACTTCACACAAAAAACTCAAAAACGAGCACAATTATACATATTGTGTTTTGAAATACACACACGTGAGATGAATACACACAATTACTATTATGCTGGTTATAACTAAAGCAATTATAACATCTTTTCTCATTTGCCCATTTGTTATAACTATTTTAATTTTAATTTTTAGATTCACATAATGCATATTTATTATGTTATTTTTTATTTATTCGGTTGCCCCAGTCTTAGCTGTGGCACGTGGGATCCAGTTCCTTGACCAGGGATTGAACCCTGGCCCCCAACATTGGGAGCGTATCATCTTAGTCACCGGACCACCAGCAGAGTCCCGCTTGCCTATTTCTAACTTGTGGAATTCTATCATGCTTAAAGAAGCTCATCAGGTCAGATGATAACGAATTCTTATCTGCAATGTGGGAGACCTGAGTTTGGTCCCTGGGTTGGGAAGATCCGATCCTGGAGAAGGAAATGGCAACCTTGGCGATGGCGATGGCGAAACATCACAGAGAAAATAAAAAAATAATATGCCATGGTTTGAAAGAAGATACTTGCAGAACAAAGATCTGGAAAATAGCCTTGAATGTTGAATGTATAAAAGCCCTCAATATTTTTTAAAAAGAGAGAGAACGCGTTATGAAATTAACAGTGGTTGAAGATTTGAACACATCAGCAAAGCAGATATACCCATGGCAGGCAGGTAAGCACGTGAAAAGATGTTCCAAATCATAGGGGACTGAGAAACGCGAATACAGGACGTTGGTGTATCACCAGCAATGGTTCATTTCCAAAGTTAGGCATTTAGGTTTGTTTCAAAATCTGGATTTTGCTGACATGTTGCTTGTTCTAAGTTGTGCTAAGAATGTGCTAAGGTGCTAAGCTGTGTCCAAGTCTTTGCGACCCCATGGACTGCAGCACGCCAGGCCTCCCTGTCCATCACCATCTCCCAGAGTTTACTCAAACCCATGTCCATCGAGCCGGTGATGCCATCCAACCATCTCATCCTCTGTTGTCCCCTTCTCCTCCTGCCCCCAGTCTTTCCCAGCATCAGACTGACCTAGCAGGATCTTTAGTGTCTGTTCACGCTTTGTGGACCATCGTGCAGGTTTAAAACAGATCTGAGTAGAAAGACTCTGTATATTCTCAGGAAATATGGAACATAAATTTTTACATGCCTGGATTCATCAGCCACAGAGATTGCATCACCAACTTATTACTGAACAACAACAACAAAAAAACACCTCGGGAATCTGCAGATCTTATTTGAACAGCCTACATTTTTCCTTTTGCTTCCGTGCATACAGTATTTCACGTTCTATTTATTTTTTGTTTTTAAGTGATTCTCGAAGAAAGAAAAAGAAAAGAAAGGGAGAGAATGGCAAGACGGAGAAAGAAAACTTCTTGGTGAAAATGGAACAGGTCCCCAAGCCGCAGACGCATCTCTGCAGGGTAAGGTACTGGGGCCAGTCTCGGCTTGCTCAGGTCACTAGTGTTGTGAAGGAAGAGCAGCGTTTCTTTCAGTGTGTGTGTGTGTGTGTGTGTGTGTGTTAGTCACTCACTCATGCCCGATTCTTTGCGACCCCGTGGACTGTAGCCCAACAGGCTCCTCTGTCCATGGGAGTCTGCAGTCAGGAATACTGGTGTGGGTTGCCCTTTCCTGCTCCAGCGGATCTTCCCAACCCACGGGTCGAACCCAAGTCTCTTAGGCCTCCTGGATTAGCAGGCGGGTTCTTTACAACTAGTACCACCCGGGAAGCTTCACAGACATGTATGTGTGTGTGTGTGTATATATATGTGTATATATATATATATATATATATATATATATATATATACATACATACATATATATAAGACATATATATAAAACCATAGGCGTAAGTGTATAGACATTCATATATGCATATATTTCTATACAAATATAAATGTACATATATAAAACGTAGGCGCATGTGTATAGATATTTATATGTAAATATGTGTAAGTGTATAAATATCTATACAGGGATTTCCCTGGTGGTTAGGACGCTGCTCTCAATGCAGAGGGTGAGGATTCAATCCCTGGACAGAGAACTAAGATCCCTTAAGCCACACAGCACAACTCCAAAAAGAAAAAAAAGAAAGAAAGAAAGAAACTATACTTGTATGTCTGTTTCATATACACACATTGCTTATATTTTGATGCTTCTATTTTCCATTGAAGTACAATAATACTGTTTAAAAACATACAGAAAGATTTCTCTAAATAATATGAATATGTGTGTATATATATATATACACACACACCATCTGTACATATTTAAATAAACACATGCAGAAGTGTAGACATTTAGGCTGCTGCTGCTGCTGCTGCTGCTGCTGCTGCTGCTGCTGCGTCGCTTCAGTCGTGTCCGACTCTGTGCGACTCCATAGATAGCAGCCCACCAGGCTCCCCCGTCCCTGGGATTCTCCAGGCAAGAACGCTGGAGTTGCCATTGCCTTCTCTGGTATACATTTATATACGCGAGTGAAGAGTGAAGTCACACAGTTCTATCCGACTCTTTGTGACCCCATGGGCTGTAGCCCACCAGGCTCCTCTGTCCATGGGATTTTCCAGGCAAGAGTACTGGAGTGGATTGCCATTTCCTTCTCAAGCGGATCTTCCCGACCCAGGGATCGAACCCAGGTCTCCCACATTGTAGACAGACGCTTTACCGTCTGAGCCATATGTATGTATATTTATATAAATCTATACACACAAGCGTCTCTTGCTGTATGGACATTTTGGCATGCATTTGTGCATATGGGCAGATAGATATATAAATAAGGCTTCCCAGATGGCTCAGTGGTAAAGACTTGCCTGCCAACGCAGGAGATCTGGGTTCAATCCCTAGGTTGGGAAGATCCTCTTGAGAAGGGGATGGCAACCCACTCCAGTATTCTTGCCTGGAGAATCCCATGGACAGAGGAGCCTGGTGGGCTACAGTCCACAGGGTCGCAAAGAGTCGGACACAACTGAAGTGACTTAGGGTTCAGCTTAGTCTGTAACAGAGATGAAGAAGAGATGGATGGGGATATTTGCATTTTTTTTTTTTTTAAAGAAAATTCCTCTGCAAAGCTAGTGTCATTCCCATGCACAGAGAATGTCACGGAAGCAAAATGTCCCATCCATAAAAGAATACTGTGTAATATGAACAGATTACAAATCCACCAATGTTCCCAGCTGCTGACGCTATGAGCGATGGAGCCATATGTTCACTTAAATAAAGCTGTGAGTTACTCTGATGAAATTAAATAAAAGCGCTGATGGATATTTTCATAAACATGTACTTTTATCTCGCCATGATTCACTGAATAAGTGCTTCCCAGGTGGGTTGGTGGTAAAGAATCCACCTGCCCATGCAGAAGACACAGGTTCGATCCCTGGGTTGGGAAGATCCCCCGGAGGAGGGCATGGCAACCCGCTGCAGTATTCTTGCTGGAGAATCCCATGGACAGAGGAGGCTGGTGGGCTGTGGTCCATGCGGTCCAAAAGAGCCTGACACGACTTAGCACTAAGCATTTCTCCATCTCTTTATCTTCCTCTTTCAACGTGTTTGTTGAGTGAAAAGGGTCTTTTCCCCTCATATAACTCTCTGCCATCTGACTGTATATTCTTGACGCCCTTAGAATCTCCCACGGCCTGTTTTTTCATGAACCCTGGAGTCCAGAGGTTTGATCCCATGAGAGTCTGCTTCAACAAGATGATTTCTACCATGCGGTGCAAATTGCCAGCATGTCTTTCTTGTTTCATAGGAAGCATCTTCGGGGGTCATCATGTGTAAAAAGTGAAACTGTTACTCACTCAGTTGTGTCCGACTCTTTGTGATCCCACGGACTGTAGCCCGCCAGAGTCATTTCTCTGTGGCATTCTCCAGGCAAGAGTACTGGAGGGAGTATTAGAAAATACTGCTTTTCTCTATCGGAGAAGGCAATGGCACCCCATTCCAGTACTGTTGCCTGGAAAATTCCATGGATGGAGGAGCCTGGCAGGCTACAGTCTATGGGGTCGCTAAGAGTCAGACACAACTGAGCGACTTCACTTTCCCTTTTCACTTTCATGCATTGGAGAAGGAAATGGCAGCCCACTCCAGTGTTCTTGCCTGGAGAATCCCAGGGATGGGGGAGCCTGGTGGGCTGCCATCTATGGGGTCACACAGAGTCGGACACGACTGAAGCGACTTAGCAGCAGCCGCAGCCGCAGCTTTTCTCTATATTTGCCTCCTTCTCTTGTGCTGATTAGGCCAGCTGTTTCTATAAAGAGATGATTCCTGTCTTCAATGACTGGGTTAAACCTAGGTAGGTTCTGCTCAGTCGGTAAAGAATCCACCTGCAATGCAAGAGACCCTGATTTGATTCCTGAGTCGGGAAGATCCACTGAAGAAGGGAAAGGCCACCCACTCCATTATTCTTGGGCTTCCCTGGTGGCTCAGCTGGTAAAAAATCTTCCTGCAAGGCGGGAGACCTGGGTTCAATTCCTGGGTAGGGGAGATCTGCTGGAGAAGGGAACAGCTACGCAATCCAGTATTCTGGCCTGGAGAATTCCATGGACTGTATAGTCCACGGGATCGCAAAGAGTTGGACACAGACTGAGCGACTTCACTTCAGGTTGTATTTAAGAATGCTAGGGGAGGCACTTCCCTGGAGGTCCAGTGGTTAAGAATCTGCCTGCCAGGAATGGAGAAGCTGACACAGAGGACAGATCTGTGGACGTGCTTGCGGCAGGGGAGGAAGGAGAGGGTGGGGTGGATTGAGAGAGTATGGTGGAAACATGTAGACTACCATATATAAAATAGGTACCCAGTGGGAACTTGTTTTGTGACTCAGGGAGCTCAAACAGCGGTCTGTGACAACGTAGAGGGGTGGGATGGGGTGGGAGGTGAGAGGGGGGTTCAAGAGGGAGGGGAACAGGTGTACACCTGCGGCTGATTCACGTCGATGTATGGCAGACACCAACACAGCACTGTAAAGCAGTCATCCTCCACCCAAAAATAAAGAAATCAAACGTTCCAAACCAAACAGGAAAAAAAGAAAAAAAAATCCGCCTGCCAATGCAGGGGACTTGGGCTCAGTTTCCAGTCCAGGAAGATTCCACATGCCATGGGGCAACTAAGCCCGTGTGGAGCAACTCCTGAGCGCACGGGTCCTAGAAACTGCGCTCTGCAGCAAGAGAAGCCACAGCAAGCAGAAGCCGACAGACCTCAGCTAGAGAGGAGCCCCTGCTTGCTGCAACTACACAAAGCCCTTGCTCAGTAGCCAAGATCCAGTGAGGCCAAAAATAAAAAAATAATACATTAATGGAAAAAAAAGACAGGGGAAATGGCATATTCTTTCACTTTGTCTGCTGCTGCTGCTGCTAAGTCGCTTCAGTCATGTCCGACTCTGTGCGACCCCATAGACGGCAGCCCACCAGGCTCCCCCGTCCCTGGGATTCTCCAGGCAAGAACACTGGAGTGGGTTGCCATGTCCTTCTCCAATGCATGAAAGTGAAAAGTGAAAGGGAAGTCGCTCAGTCGTGTCTGACCCTCAGCGACCCCATGGACCGCAGCCTTCCAAGCTCCTCCGTCCATGGGATTTTCCAGGCAAGAGTACTGGAGTGGGGCACGAGGTTGCAAATGACTTCCCCCCACCCCCCCCCCCCCCCCCGCCAGGTTTGTTTTTTTAAATAGGGTGCCACCACTGGCAGAAACTTTTTTAATGAGTTTCTTGGCCCCACGTGGCTCCTAGTCTTTAATGGAATGTCAGATACTCATGCTTTATCAAGGGATGCCCATGTGAGAATACCTGTTATGCTCACCTGGACAGGACACTGTTCACAGTTCTGCAAGGCTCCCTCAATGCTGGAGTGCTAGTAATGAGCTGGAAAATGATGTATAACCACATCGCATCAGCCGTTGCCACGTGATGCAGACAGGGTCGTTTCTGCTCACTTTCTGTCCCACATCTTCTGAACATTCTTTCCGTCACTTGGAGACCTGGGTTTGATCCCTGGGTGGGAAAGATCCCCTGGAGAAGAGCGTAACAACTCACTCTAGTATTCTTGCCTGGAGAATCCCATGGACAGAGGAGCTGGGCCTTTGCAACAACGTGGATGGACCTAGAGATGATCGTATGAAGTGAAGTGAATCAGGAAAACCCAAATATTCTATGATATACCTACATGTGGAACCGTAAAAAATGATGGACGTGGACTTATTTACAAAGCAGGATCAAAGACTACTTTATGCTGATTCGACAACGCCCTCTACCTCTCCCGTTTACTCATGTTATTATTAACGAACAAGGAAGGGTTTCGAATCATGTATTTGAGAAAGCCCCAACCCAGAATGTTAACTCAAAAGTCTCCAAGAATGCACTCGAGGCTTCAATATTTTATAAAAGCCCCATGAGTGATTCTTCTATGCAGGCAGGGTTGAGATTCATGAAGAAGAGTTTTAGACAGAGGGAAATGAAGCCTTTATTGACCTCTGAAGTTCTACAAAGTCAACCTAATCTATAGATGAGGGGTTTGAATTGTTCCTCGTGGTCACTCACTTCAGTCGTGCCCAGCTCTTTGCGATCCCATGGACTGTAGTCCCCCAAGCTGCTCTGTCCGTGAGACTCTCCAGGCAAGAACCCTGGAGTGGGCTGCCATTTCCTTCTCCAGAATTCTTACATGCATGTGCAAATCAAATTCCATGGTGCAAATCAAATTCCATGGTTCAAATCAAGTGCAAGAGGGATGATGAAGGAGGGAAAACAGAGAGAAAATACAAGAAGGAAAAAGGGAGGAAGGAAAGGAGAGAGGAGAAAAGATATTTGCAGCAGCAGAAAAGAAAATTTGTTTGCTGCGTGTCGTGCGTAATTGCACACTTCGTAACTTTAGATTTATTGAGTCATCAGGACACACAGAAGGGAAGAAATACGACGTATGTGCGGCCCTATATGTGGAAAATTCGTGACATTTTCCAGGCTTGGGTCATTAAAGAGATTTTTTTGTGAGGAAAGATTTCTGGAGTGGAGTCCAGATGGCTCATGGCTGGTGGGACTATTAATGTGACAGGCATATTTTTTCTAGCGGTGTCACATTCCATAGTTGTCAATGTTCGGTGAGAGGAAAAAGTGCCCTGAGGTCCCTGTAACTCTATTAATAATTAAGTTTTGAGCAGCCATAATTAAATTCCAGCATAAATCTTACTGTTAATCTGGAGAAACAAAATTTTGAAGGAAAAAAAATAGCTGCTAGAAATAATTTAAGATGACAAAGTGAATTTTCATATAATATTTAAAGGCTTTAGAAGCATGCATAGAAAAACAATCAAATTTCCAAGAAATTAGCTGGTGTTGAGTGCCTACTATTTGTGTAAAAAAATATCCCTCCATATTTTGTCACTTACAATTGACCAAAGTGTGCTGAAATTCATGTTATTATTTTGAGTTCACAGAGAAAATGGGGAATTAAAGATATTAGTTTTTTTGATCAAGTTTATGCTGTTAGGCATACCCGAAATACTCGTGGATTTTCCAGTAATCACGTATGGATGTGAGAGTTGGACTATAAAGAAAGCTGAGCTGTGAAGAATTGATGCTTTTGGACAGTGGTGTTGGAGAAGACGCTTGAGAGTCCCTTGGGCTGCAAGGAGATCCAACCAGTCCATCCTAAAGGAGATCAGTCCTGGGTGTTCTTTGGAGGGACTGATGTTGAAGCTGAAACTCCAGTCCTTTGCCCATGAACCCGTGTCTCCTACACCGCAGGCAGATTCTCTATCACGGGGGCACCAGGGAAGCCCCACAGGAGAGCTGGCCCATCATAAATTTAAACGGGACCTCATTTCACCACCATGGCATCTAGTCCAATATGGGACAAAGGATACGGAACACTTTTCTTTCAAACCTCCTACCACATCCAATGAGGCCACCGAGTCTTTAAAAATCTTAATGAAGGATGGAGAAAAGATTTAGAAGGCGGAATCCAGGAGATTTGTTTTCAAAGAACATTGCCATTATTTTCAAATCAAAATTTTCTTTCTAAAAGGAGAAACTCCAAAAATTGTCTTTTTTTTTTTTTTTTTTAATCCCCGACCAGGGATTTGAACCCGCATCCCCCTGCCGTAGAAGGGCAGAGTCTTAACCACTGGACCACCACCATCAGAATTTTCTATTTAAAAAAAGAAACTGTGAAATTTATGGGATTGTATTCAGTCCTAATTAACTTATCTTTCACTTGCCTATCTTGGAAACTTCCCCATCTTATTTAAGGAGCTGTGAAGTTCAAATACTTACCAAGCCAAGCCAGGCCCATGCCAGAGAAATAGGTGGTTTACTGCCTTACGGAAGCGGTCCCCTTCCCTGGGATCTAATGCTGATGTTATAATAACATAAATTGAGTGCACGATAAGTGTAGCACCCTCGAATCATCCGAAACCCATCTCCCTGCTGGGCCCATCCATGGAAAAATTGTCTTCCATGAAAGTGGTCCCTGGTGCCAAGAAAGATTAGGGTTTGCTGTCCTGAAGCATTTATGGTTTCCCCTAAGAAAAGGTGGGAGGGCTTCCCAGGTGGTACCAGCAGTAAAAAACATGCTTGTTGATGCAGGCCACCTAAGAGACCTGGGCTCCATCCCTGCATCAGGAATAGATAGATCCCTTGGAGGAGGAAATGGCAACCCACTCCAGTATTCTTGCCTGCAGAATCTCATGGACAGAGGAGCCTGGCGGGCTACAGTCCAGTATGAATGTGGAAATTTGCTCAGTCCTGTCTGACTCTTTGCAAACCCCAAGGACGGCACAGTCGATGGAATTCTCCAGGCCAGAATACTGGAGTGGGTAGCCAGTTCCCTTCTCCAGGGGATCTTCCCAACCCAGGGATCGAACCCAGGTCTCCCCACATTGCGGGCAGATTCTTTACCAGCTGAGCCACCAGGGAAGCCCAATAATATGGGAGTGGGTAGCCTATCCCGTCTTCAGCGGAGCTTCCCAACCCAGGAATCAAACCGGGGTCTCCTGCATCGCAGGCGGACTCTTTACCAACTGAGCTATCAGGGAAGCCCAACACTCCATGGGTTCGCAAAGAATCAGACATGACTCAAGAGACTTGGCATGCATACACAGGACAACAAAAGGCACCGTCATTACGTAAAAAGATTTATAGATTCCTCTGAAGTGCTCGCGGGAGAGGGCCCTTCCCTGGTGCAAAGTTACACATTGGGCTTGGGTAACTGACCGAGCCCACTGGCTTTGGGCACACCGCCCCATCCCCGCCCGCTGTCTGCCCCTACTGAGCGGTCTCCCAGCTCATCGCCCGTATGGACCAAACTGAAAGATAAATGACATCTTTAGGAAACACAGGCAGCTGAGCCTGCGGCAACATCGCGGAGCGTGGTGGGGGGCGAGGGGAACCAGCTGGGGCTCTTGGGGAGAAGCACGCAGCTTGTCTGAGCCTCTCCTGCTGCTCACGAGCTGAGACTAGTGATACAGAGATGATGGCATGGGGTGAGGATGCTCTTGGCAGACCTTTGAAGAGAGACGCCATTGACAGCACTGGGCTCCTTTGGCAGGGCGAGGATCGAACAGGTTTGTGAGGGAAATACTCAAATCAGGAAGAGGCTGTTCAGTCTGAAGCAAGCCCTGAAAATCAGTCCAGTTCAGTTCAGAAACTCAGTCGTGTCCGACTCTTGGCGACCCCGTGGACTGCAGCACACCAGGCCTCCCTGTCCATCACCAACTCCCGGACTTTGCTTCAACTCACGTCCACCGAGTCGGTGATGCCATCCAACCATCTCATCCTCTGTCTTCCCCTTCTCCTCCCGCCTTCAGTCTTTCCCAGCATCAGGGTCTTTTCTAAGGAGTCAGCTCTTCGCATCAGATGGCCAAAGGATCGGAGTTTCAGCTTCAGCATCAGTCCTTCCAATGAATATTCAGAACTGATTTCCTTTAGGATGGACTGGTTGGATCTCTGGGTGGGGGAGAAAAAGTGAGCCAACTCCCAGGCCTGTTTTCCACTTGAGCGGAGCTCTGGGCTTGGGAACTGTGAGTGCTGGTTTTGTAAGAAAAGACATCTCATTAAATTAAAAATGGGGGGCTGTCTGCAGGTGTGTGCCTGGCGGGGGACAGCCAGTGCCCACCGGAGCCACAGGTTGTTAGGAAAACTCAGCCTGTGGTGGGGGGCAAGGCTCGGAGACCTCACCTCCCAGGTGTGGTTGGTGAGGGTTGGTCTTCCTTGGGTCTTCTGAATGAGAGCTAGAAAGACTTCTTTGCAAAGTCTTCTTTTTTTTTTTTTTCTTTAAAAAATGAAATCAGTGGTGTGTGTGCAAAATGAAGAAAAGGCAGATCAAGGTGTTTAAATACACATGCCTGGTGGGGATGTTCAAAGTTGAGTTACTGAGATGCTGGGTATGCAGGCTGCTCTTGTCAAGAGGCAAGCTTTTCCCCTCGAGTTTATCAAAGCTTTGAGCACTTCCTGGGGGCGGATGGGGAGAATGCAGAAGGGACCTCCCCTCTCCCCACCCTCACCCCCAGTTGAGGCTGACCTGTTTGGGGGCTGAGCAGATTTGCCCCAGGGATAAAACGCATCACCCCACCCCATCCTCCTTGTAGCTGTCCCTGAAGGAGTGATCCACTCATGTTCATTCCCAGGATTCCTGGTTGTGATTTAAAAATGTTATAAAGCAAGAGGTTGCTTTGCACCAGGTTTCAGTAATTCCATCCTTATCGTTTGATCTACCTTTCATCACTAAACCTAGACAGTGTATTGAAAAGCAGAGACAACACTTGGGCTACAAAGATCCGTCTAGTCAGAGCTATGGTTTTTCCAGTAGTCATGTATGAATGTGGGAGTTGGACCATATAGAAGGCTGAGCACTGAAGAACTGATGCTTTTGAACTGTGGTGCTGGAGCAGACTCTTGAGAGCCCCTTGGACTGCAAGGAGATCCAACCAGTCCATCCTAAAGGAGATCAGTCCTGAATATTCTTTGGAAGGACTGATGCTCAAGTTGAAACTCCAATACTTTGGCCACCTCATGCTAAGAGTTGACTCATTGGAAAAGACTCTGATGCTGGGAAACATTGAAGGCGGGAGGAGAAGGGGATGACAGAGGATGAGATGGCTGGATGGTGTCACAGACCCATTGGACGTGAGTTTGAGCAAAATCCGGGAGATGGTGCAGCACAGGAAAGCCTGGAGTGCTGCAGTCGATGGGATCCCAAAGAGTCAGACACTGCTGAGCAACTGAACAACAGCGTAAGATTTAATAGCATCCTAGAAGAATGCCACCTGCAGTGACCTAGAGATTGTCATTCCAAGTAAAGTAAGTCAGACACTTCACTGAGGGTGGGATCTTTAAAAAAAAAAAGAGGGGGGGATACAAATAAACTTATTTACATAATCAGGGATTTCTCTGGTTGCTCGGTGATCAAGAGTCTATGTTTTCAATGCACTGGGTACAGGTTTGATCTGTGGTCTGGGAGCTACCTCCCACATGCCACAGCTAAACATCCTGAACACCAAAATGAAGATGAAAGACCCCAAGTGCTGCAGTTAAGGCCAGGAGCTTCCAAATAAAATAAATAAATAAGCATATGATGAATAAAACAGAAATGGAGTTACAGACGTTGAAAGCACATGATGGTTACCAAGGGGGTAAGAGGGGAGGCATAAATTGTGATGCTGGGATTCACATATACACACCGCTATATATATTTAAAGTAGACAACTCATGAGATCTTACCGCGCAGTACACGGAACTCTGCTCAGCGCTCTGTGGTGACCTAAATGGGTCAAGGATCTAAAGGAAGAGTGAACGTATGCCTGTTTATAATTGAGTCCCTTCCCTGTATCCCTGAAACCAACACAGCATGGTACAGCACCTCTGCACCAATCAGAATGCAAAAGATAAAGTGAAACATTTTTAAAGTTTTGTTTAAAAGGTCAAAAAATAAGATTTCATAGCCTCTTAAACTGAAAGTGGTTGACCTGAAGGCAGAGAACAGGACTCAAGGAAGATATATATATATATATTTTTGCCACCTTAAAAACAAAAACAAAAAAAAAAAACGGTCTCTGGCTTTGGCAGGAGATTGCTTATTCACAAGGAATGACACTACTTCTAGCTGCAGATGCCGAACAAGAGGAGGGGGGAGAGATGGCTGTGCCCTTGCTTGGCAGAATCTTTACGGCCGGTTCAGTTCCAGGTCATCGCCACCTGAGGACCTCCCAAAAATTAAATTGCAGGTGAACACAGGGGTGAAAAACCTATTTCCAATCTCGGGAGATAAATATTTGAGGCATGCAAAGTCTTCTGAGCCCGTGGGATCAGCTAAGAAAAAAGGGCAGAGGATAAACGGGCAGAAAGCTGGGTTGATGAGGATGGAGTGGACGCAGTGCAGACCGACATGGGCTCCTGATGCAGGTAAATCTCGGACAGGATGTAGAAAGCAATGCCATGAGGACTCTTCGAGGTAAGGAATAAGGAAGAGGCAGGGGAAGGAAATCCAAGCCCAAAGAAGGGGGGTGAGGTGGGAGGAATCGAGAAAGCGGAATTGATACACGCTCACTCCTGATCGTCTGTTTGAAACAGATGAGCGATGGGAACCTACTGCATGGAACGCTACTTAGGGCTCTGTGGTCACCTAAATGGGAAGGAAATCCAAAAATAGAGGGGATGTATGTATCCCTATAGCTGATCCCTGCTGGCTCAAATGGGAAAGCATCTTCCCACAATGCAGGAGATGCAGGTTCGATCCCTGGGTTGGGAAGATCTCCTGGAGAAGGCAATGGCTACCCCCTCCAGTATCCTTGCCTGGAAAATCCCACGGACAGAAGGGCCTGGTGGGCCACAGTCCATGGGTCACAAAGAGTCACGACTCAGTGACCAACACACACACAGCTGATTCGCTTTGCTGAACAGCAGTAACTGACACTACAGTGCAAAGCAACTATGAACGGGGACAGTGTGACTTGTTGAGCCATGAAGGCAGGTTCTTTACCACCTGAGCCACCGGGGAAGATCCCAGTGGAATACCGCTGCTGCTGCTAAGTCGCTTCAGTCGTGTCCGACTCCGTGCGACCCCATAGACGGCAGCCCACCAGGCTCCCCCATCCCTGGGATTCTCCAGGCAAGAACACTGGAGTGGGTTGCCATTTCCCTCTCCAATGCATGAGAGTGAAAAGTGAAAGTGAAGTCACTGAGTCATGTCCAGCTCTCAGCGACCCCATGGACTGCAGCCTACCAGGCTCCTCCGTCCACGGGAGTTTCCAGGCGAGAGTACTGGAGTGGGGTGCCATTGCCTTCTCCCAGTGGAATACTAGTCAGCCATAAAAAAGAACAACATAACGCCACTTATATTATTTTGACTCATTGGAAAGGACTCTCCGGAGAAGACCTTGAGGCTGGGAAAGATTCGGGGCAGGAGGAGAAGGGGACGACAGAGGATGGGACGGGTGGATGGCATCACTGACATGACAGACACAAGTCTGAACAAGCTCTGGGAGATGCTGATGGGCAGGGAAGCCTGGCCTGCTGCAGTCCATGGGGTCACAAAGAGTCGGACACGATGGAGCGACTGAACTGAATGCCGTTTGCACCAACGTGGACAGACCTAGACAGGGTCACGCTAAGTGAAGCAAGACTGATAAAGACAAAGTATCAAATGCCTTTGCTTTCACGTAGAATCTTTAAAAAGGGTACAAATAAACTTATTGACTAAACAGAAATAGTCACAGACTTAAGAGAAGGAACTTAACGGTTACCAGGCCGGGGTGAGTGGAGGAGCAAATTGGAAGGCTGGGATTGAAACATATATGCTCCTGTAAATAAAATAGGCAACCAAGAAGGACCTGCTATACAGTGCAGGGAACCCTGCTTCAATGCTCTGTAATGACGTATATGGGAAAGGAATCTGAAAAGAAGGGGATATATGTATATACATACATACAGCAAAGTGAATCCGTCATATATATATGTGAATAACTGATACATATATGTATCTGTAACTGCATAACTGACTCACTTTGCTGTGTAGCTGATACAAACAACATCGTTAATCAACTCTACGCCAGTAAGCAAACACACGTTATGGACAGTTTGCACAGGACCAAATGTCTGCTAACCTGTGACAGAGGCAAGCTATTAAAACCTTCATCAGAACTAGTAAGGCCGATTGGAAGCAGAGAGGGCTAAGTCGTGTTCATCGTCGCTAGCTCTTGGTGTGGAGAAGGCGATGGCACCCCACTCCAGTACTCTTGCCTGGAAAATCCCATAGATCGAGGAACCTGGTGGGCTGCAGTCCACGGGGTTGCGAAGAGGTAGGCACAACTGAGCGACTTGCCTTTCACTTTTCACTTTCATGCATTGGAGAAGGAAATGGCAACCCACTCCACTGCTCTTGCCTGGAGAATCCCAGGGACGGGGGAGCCTGGTGGGCTGCCATCCATGGGGTCGCACAGAGTCGGACACGACTGAAGCGACTGAGCAGCAGCAGCAGCAGCTCTTTGTGACCCGATGGACTGTAGCCCGCCAGGCTCCTCTGTCCTTGGGTTGCTCCAGGCAGGAATACTGGAGTGGGTTTCCATGCCCTCCTCCAGGGGATCTTCCCGACCCAGGGATTGAACCTGGGTCTCCTGCGGCACAGGTGAAATTTTCACCAAGTGAGCTCCCAGGGAAGCCCAGATTGAGGGAAAGTGGGAAATGAATAACAACAAGAAGAGGCAATATTATTGATATAGAGTGTTCATGGTGATAGAAGCTCTGCAAACTCACGCATCCAAGATGTTTCCTCACATGTCCGGACGTCATGAAATTTAGTGAGGATGAGATAACGGAGCTAGGGAAATCTTGGAGTCATGAAAGGTTGGAGGGAGCAGGTGGTAAAATTCTGGGCAGGTCTCCACATTCCACTCTTTTCTCTCTTAAGCTAAAATTCAGGCATGGACCATTCCCGGAGAACGCTCTCTTTCTCCTTCCATACAAATCAGATGTGATTATTCTTCAATGGGAACAGTCAGGACTGGGTGGATGAGCGTTTGAATGGAGACCTGAATAACCCATCTTGATTAGCAATACATTGAACGGAATTGTGGCGGGGGGATGAGGCAATCAGAGGGCTTCTCGGCTCATTTGGTAACCTGAATACTCAAAATTCGGTTTACCGGCTCCTTTGTTCCAATGATCCCCATAAATATCCCATTTAATTCAGGATCTCTCTCTCTCTCTTTCTTTTTTTTTTAAATGAAGAAATCTTTCACCTCACCCAGATTGGACGCGTGTTACCAGCAGAGGTCTAGAGGGAAAGAAGACGGAATATCGAATTTCTAATTTGTCATACCATCCTCCTAGCATTTCTCTTGTGTTTTACAGCTGAGCCGTTTTTCAAAGGCTTGTTAGGATCAGAGTTGCCGTAGTCATCTTTCATGTACGTCGCCTGTCAACGCAATCCCGTAATTACTTAGAAATCGCAGTCACTGCCTTCTGATCATTCGTTTTTAAAGACGATCAACGGCCACAGTGTAAGAAAAGCCATGATTGTTCACGTCTTCACAGGGTGTGGATGCGTCCCCTTTGTGTAAGTCTTAAATACATTACGATTCTATCTGGGGTTCAGTGCAATTTGAGGGGATTTTTAAAGTATGCTTAATTCCCCACTCCAGTACTCATGCCTGGAAAATCCCATGGATGGAGGAGCCTGGTGGGCTGCAGTCCATAGGGTCGCTAAGAGTCAGACACGACTGAGCGACTTCACTTTCACTTTTCACTCTCATGCATTGGAGAAGGAAATGGCAACCCACTCCAGTGTTCTTGCCTGGAGAATCCCGGGGACGGGGGAGCCTGGTGGGCTGCCATCTATGGGGTCACACAGAGTCGGACACGACTGAAGCGACTTAGCAAGCAAGCAATTCTGATACTTAT
Source organism: Ovis canadensis (assembly GCF_042477335.2). NCBI lineage: Eukaryota > Metazoa > Chordata > Mammalia > Artiodactyla > Bovidae > Ovis > Ovis canadensis. The sequence continues at coordinate 2,355,931 of NC_091727.1, forward strand.
TATTTATTTCCAACGTCAGCCATGATACTAGAGGGAGTTTATTCTTTTCTAAGTTTTAAACATTTTATTTTACATTAGAATATAGCTGATTAACAATGCTGTGATGGTTTCAGGCAGACAGCAAAAGGACTCAGCCATACATATACACGTATCCATTCTCCCCGCCCGCCAAACTCCCCTCCCATCCAGGCTGACACGTGACACTGAGCAGAGTCCCCTGTGCTGTCCAGCAGGTCCTTGCTGGTTCTCCATGTTAAACACAGCAGTGTGTCCATGTCCATCCCAGACTCCCTGACTGTCCCTTCCCCCATCCTTCCCCCCTGGGAACCATAAGGCTATTACAGAGTATTGAGCAGAGTTCCCTGTGCTGCCCAGCTGGTCCTTGCTGGTTCTCCATGTTAAACACAGCAGTGTGTCCATGTCCATCCCAGACTCCCTGACTATCCCTTCCCCCATCCTTCCCCCTGGGAACCATAAGGCTATTACAGAGTATTGAGCAGAGTTCCCTGTGCTGCCCAGCAGGTCCTTGCTGGTTCTCCATGTTAAATACAGCAGTGTGTCCATGTCCATCCCAGGCTCCCTGACTATCCCTTCCCCCATCTTCCCCCTGGTGACCATAGGGTTATTACAGAGTATTGAGCAGAGTTCCCTGTGCTGTCCAGCAGGTCCTTGCTGGTTCTCCGAGTTAAATACAGCAGTGTGTCCATGTCCATCCCAAACTCCCTAACTATCTCTTCCCGTTACCTTTCTGGCCTGAAAACCATAAGGCTTTTACAGAATATTGAACAGAATTCCCTACCAAGTAGGTCCTTGTTGGTTATCTATGTTAAATACAGCCATTCATACATGACTTCCCCAAACTCCCTAACAAGCCCTTCCCCTCACTAATTAATGTAGACTGCAGAATCTAAACACCAATACTTCCAAAAAGATATTTGTTTTCTTCTTTCAGCGCTTAGTGAGAGAAAAATGATGCTCTTCTACAAAACACTTGTGCGAGGAAAGAAATTTCATCACACTAAAATATCTATAGGTTGTGTCTTATTTGTTCCAAAAAGCAGTCATTTTTCAGTTTGATTCTTTTTGAAGTACAAGTCATCATTTCTTTCAATCAACACCAATTCATTTTTTCAGAAGACTACCTTGTGAAATTGTAAGAAAAATATCCCTTTTACGAGATTGGAAGAACATTCTGTTGTTCTCAAAAAAAAAAAAAAATGTGTACTGTGCTGAGGAATACCAGTGGGACAAACAGGATGTCTATTAAACTTTTGTACTATTACAAGCCCCAGCAAGTGGGAAAAAAATAAAGACTCCACTTGTATTTCATGAAATATGTGCAAATCAATATATCTAAACTGGACACCAGTCCAGTTTCCAATGTTGAAAAGAATTAATCAAAACATCACCCAGCAGGAAATGGGAAAGCGAAAATGAATCATGAAAAAGGTTTAAATCTACATAAAATTACGAATTAGGCAATGGTCTATCAAAAACTATTACCCCGTAGTCATACAAACTAAAGAAGGTCCTGAGCACATTATTCCAACAGGTTCAACGTCTGCAAATAAAATAAAAGAAATTGCTTCTATTCAACAAGCTATTCATCTAGATACTGTTATTTCAGTTCAGTTCAGTCGCTCAGTTGTGTCCACTCTTGGTGACCCCATGGACGGCAGCACGCCAGGCCTCCCTGTCCATCACCAACTCCGGGAGTTTACTCAAACTCATGTCCATGGAGTCAGTGATGCCATCCAACCATCTCATCCTCTGTCGTCCCCTTCTCCTCCCGCCTTCAATCTTTCCCAGCATCAGGATCTTTTCCAATGAGTCAGCTCTTTGCATCAGGTGGCCAGAGTATTGGAGTTTCAGCTTCAGCATCAGTCCTTCCAATGAATAGTCAGGACTGATTTCCTTTAGGATGGACTAATTTGATTGACTTGCTGTCCAAGGGACTCTCAAGAGTCTTCTCCAACACCACAGTTCAAAAGCATCGATTCTTCTGCACTCAGCTTTCTTTATAGTCCAACTCTCACATCCATACAGGACTATTGGAAAAACCATAGCTTTGACTAGACAAACTTTTGATGGCAAATTAATGTCTCTGCTTTTTAATATGCTGTCCAGGTCGGCCATAGTTTTTCTTTCAAGGGGTAAGTGTCTTTTAATTTCATTGGTGCAGTCACCATCTGCAGTGATTTTGGAGCCCAGAAAATAAAGTCTCAGTGTTTCCACTGTTTCCCCATCTATTTCCCATGAAGTGATGGGACCGGATGCCAAGATCTTAGTTTCCTGAATGTTGAGTTTTAAGCTACTTTTTTCCGTCTCCTCTTTCACTTTCATCACGAGGCTCTTTAGTTCTTCTTTGCTTTCTGCCATCAGAGTGGTGTCATCTGCATATCTGAGGTTATTGACGTTTCTCCCGGCAATCTTGATTCCAGCTTGTGCTTCATCCAGCCCAGCGTTTCTCATGATGTTCTCTGTGAGTGTCCAGGAGTCTCCAGCAGAGGTGTGGGTTGGTGGTGGCTTGCTGCAGGATTTGGGGGCACTGAGTGTAGCAGTATATTCATGGGATGTTTTGAAGGAGGTCACCATTATCTTCCCTGGTGGCTCAGATGGTAAAGTGTCTGCCTACAATGCGGGAGACCCGGGTTCAGTCCCTGGGTGGGGAAGGTCTCCTGGAGAAGGAAATGGCAACCCACTCCAGTACTCTTGCCTGGAAAAACGCATGGTCAGAGGAGCCTGATAGGCTATAGTCCATGGGGTCACAAAGGGTCGGACAAGACTGAGCGACTTCACTTTCACTCTACAGGGTGACAATATACAGCCTTGACATACTCCTTTCCTGATTTGGAACCACACCATTGTTCCATGTCCGGATCTAACTGTTGCTTCCTAACTTGCATACAGATTTCTCAGGAGGCAGGTCAGGTGGTCTGTTATTTCCATCTCTTTCAGAATTTTCCACAGTTTGTTGTGATCCACACAGTCAAAAGCTTTGGTGTAGTCAATAAAGCAGAAGTAGATGTTTTCCTGTTATTTAGCTCATCAAAAAAGGTATAAAGTATCTCTTTAACAATAAGATTTTAAAAATAGGCAGCAGATAATCACAATCACAGAAAATATTTTAATTTAATAAAAATGCAAACCAAATTGCCTGGAATTATAAAAAGGATTTGATTCACTGGTTTCCAGACTTTTGTATTTTCAAGTAGCCATACATTTTTCTGTAGATACTATCTTTGTTTCCATTTTACGGAGATAATGCTTTAGGATAGATTTAGGATAAATTCTTCCATGGTGGAAAATATTTATTGATAGAAACTGATCCTAAAGTATTATGTCTGTAAAGTGTAAACAAATACAGTTTGCATGTTTTCCAACTTATATCTATAATCTGCTTTGTTCTCAGTTGAACTTCCCTGGTGGTAAAGAATCTGCCTGCTAACGTAGGAGACACAGAAGACACATGTTCGGTCCCTGGGTCAAGAAGATCTACTGGAGAAGGGAATGGCAACCTGCTCTAGTGTTCTTGCCTGGGAAATCCCATGGACAGAGGAGCCTTAGCAGGCTAGTCCAAGGGGCCTCAAAAGAGTCTGACATGACTGAGTGACTTTCATACACACACATAAGACCGAAAGGCGATCAAAATAATATCTAGGGCTAATTCTTTAGGTTTTCTCATTGGACACATAGAACTCTGTTAATCACCATATATTGTGAGGTTAAAAAATAGGACAGTTTTCTTATTGTTCTCTGGTTCAGCTTACTCATGGGAGAGGCTGTGATGGGTTAGGGGAGTGAAGCTGAAAGGTGACAATTTTTTTGTTTGTCTGTTTTTATTGGAGTAGAGTTGATTAACCCTAACCCCACTCCAGTACTCTTGCCTGGAGAATCCCATGGACAGAGGAGCTTGGTGGGCTGCAGTCCATTGGGGTCGCAAAGAGTTGGACATGACTGAGCGACTTCACTTTTGACTTTTCACTTTCATGCATTGGAGAAGGAAATGGCAACCCACTCCAGTGTTCCTGCCTGGAGAATCCCAGGGACAGAGGAGCCTGGTGGGCTGCTGTCCATGAGACTGCAGGGTTGGACACGACTGAAGCGGCTTAGCAGCAGCAGCAGCAGCAGCAGCAGCAGACTTGATTAAGGGTTTGCCTGGTAGCTCACATGGTAAAGTGTTGGCCTGCAGTTCGGGAGACCAGGGGTTGGATCCCAGGGTTGGAAAGATCCCCTGGAGAAAGAAATGGCTACCCACTCCAGTATTCTTGCCTGGAGAATCCCAGGGACGGGGGAGCCTGGAGGGGTACAATCCATGGGGTCGCACAGATCGGACACGACTGAAGTGACTTAGCAATACAGTGTATGTATGTCAATCCCAATCTCCGCATTTATCCCTTGACCCCTTACGCCCCGTTAACTGTAAGTGTGTTTTCTGCATCTCTGACTCTTTCTGTTTTGTAGATGAGGTGGAAATCAACATGTTTAATTCTTTATTCTTGTATCTCTGAGCAGTTAAGTGGACATAGATTCCAGGTAGCATGTCCACAGGTTAACATAATTGAGCATGGCATCTGCTTTTTGTATGTCAGAAAAGGAACATCTACGATATTTTAATTATAATTTAACACACAATTAAATTATAGGAAGTGGATGTATGCTTCCCTGCACAGTAGGTATGTTCACATAGAAAGTCACATCAGTGACTTAAACCTGAATCTTGCTCTTTCTCTATTAGTATGTATTATTGTAATTATATATTTTGTTATATTTTCTCTTTGGAAGAAAAGCTATGATCAACCTAGACAGCATATTAAAAAGCAGAGATGTTACTTTGCCAACAAAGGTCCATCTAGTCAAGGCTATGGTTTTTCCAGTAGTCATGTATGGATGTGAGAATTGGACCATAAAGAAGCTGAACACCGAAGAATTGATGCTTTTAAACTGTGGTGTTGTAGAAGACTCTTGAGAATCCCTTGGACTGCAAGGAGATCCAACCAGTCCATCCTAAAGAAGATCAGTCCTGAATGTTCATTGGAAGGACTGATGCTGAAACTGAAGCTCCAATACTTTGGCCACCTGATGCGAAAAGCTGACTCATTGGAAAAGACCCTGATGCTGGGAAGATTGAAGGCAGGAGGAGAAGGGGACAACACAGGGTGAGATGATTAGACAGCCTCACTGACTCGATGAACATGAGTTTGAGTAAACTCTGGGAGTTGGTGATGGACAGGGAAGCCTGGCGTGCTGCAGTCCATGGGGTCGCAAAGAGTCGGACATGACAGAGAGTGAACTGAACTGTTTGTAACTAGAGCCAGAATATTTTCTATGTTATCATACTACCCGATTTGTGCTCAATTAAAATGTTCCAGTAAGAAAATTCTAAATTTGTTAGAAATAACTTCCAATCAATTATTATCAAATGACAGGCTGTGCTTGCTTTATTTAAGGAGAGAAACAGAATTGATACAAATGAGCTCCGGGAACATTTGCATCTTTGAAAAATTTCGTGTCTTGATCACATTTATTAAATCACTGAAAGTACTGAAGAGAGCATGCAAGTATTGAATTTAACTGGAGAAACTCACCAGTCTGATGTAAACACTTAGGACATGTATTTTAAGGAAAAAGTCAGTTGATGCTAGGCTCCATTTAAAAAAAAATTTTTTTTTTTTAACAGTCGATACTTGTGGGTTATCTATTTTAAAGTTAGGCTATATATTTTTAACTGCCTCTTTGTATTTCAGTGTGAGATGTAATTTTTTTTTTTAAGTTTGTTGTTTTAAGAGCTACCCTGGTGACTCAGTGGTAAAGAATCTGCCTGCCAACACAGGAGACATGGGTTTGATTCCTGGCCCCAGGAATATCCTACATGCTTTGGAGCAGCTAAGTTCACAATTATGGAGTCCGCCTACCTCAACTGCTGACTCAGCACAACGAAAATAAAATAAATATTTTTCAAAGTTTCTTATTTTTCGCCTCATAATTAATGATACGTAATAGTGCTATCTTTGGAAGGAATGATGCTAAAGCTGAAACTCCAGTACTTTGGCCACCTCATGCGAAGAGTTGACTTACTGGAAAAGACTCTGATGCTGGGAGGGATCGGGGGCAGGAGGAGAAGGGGACGACAGAGGATGGGATGGCTGGATGGCATCAGTGACCCGAAGGACGTGAATCTGAGTGAACTCCAGGAGTTGGTGATGGACGGGGAGGCCTGGCGTGCTGCGAGTCATGGTGTCGCAAAGAGTCGGACACGACTGAGCGACTGAACTGAACTGAACTGAACGGTGCTATGTGTACAATCAAGCTAAAATATAAATTTGAAGATTGTCGGCTTTATGCGAAAATCTTTCTGAATGCGTGTCAGAGTTAACGTCTGTCTATTTCCCTGCCTTCTCTCTCTGTCTGTCTGTCTCACTCTGATATAGCTTATTCTAAAGCATGGCTGAAAGTCTGGATTTTGTTTCGCATTTTAACATCGAGGCAGTTCTGTTTTACTTTTCTTTCGTTGCTTGCATCAGATTTAATGCAGCTCTCACAGTTTCACTCAGAAATCAGAGACTGGAAACTCTAATAATCCTAAATATGCATTTTCTACAATGAATAGTCATGTTCTCAAATTCTATTTCAGGGGTCCTCCTCTCTTCAGTCCCTGTTCTATGTGTCAGTCCTCAGAATATCCTTTGCAAGCCAAATCTGCACAAATTAACAGCTGAATTCAAGTACACTTTGCTCCTCAAGGCAATTGGTACCAGGCTACACAGCAGAATCGGAATCGGAGGTGCAATAAACGAGAGAAGTATCATTATCAGAAGTTACATGCTTCCTTATATGTGGAGAAAAAGACGATCCGATAGGATACATGTACCCCGCCCCCCCCTTGTTCATTGTAACACTATTTACAACAGCCAGGACATGGAGACAAGATAAACGTCCATCAACCGAGGGATGGATAAAGAAGTCATGGTACATGCATATAATGGAATATTACTCAGCCACGAAAAAGAACAAGGTAGTGCCGTGCGCAGCAACATGGGTGGCCCTACAGAAATAAGACAATAAACAAGACAGAAAGAGAAAGATACAAACTAAGAGAAATAAGACAGAAAGAGAAAGATACAAACTAAGAGAAATAAGACAGAAAGAGAAAGATACAAACTAAGAGAAATAAGACAGAAAGAGAAAGTTACAAACTAAAAGAAATAAGACAGAAAGAGGAAGATACAAACTAAGAGAAATAAGACAGAAAGAGAAAGATACATACTGTATAATATCACTTAAATGTGGAATCTAAAAAGAAATGATACAAATGAGCTTATTTAGAAAACAGATACAGACTTAGAGAACAAACTTATGGTCACCAGGACGGAAGGATGTGGGAAGGCATACTTGGAGAGTTTTGGAAGGACGTGGACACACTGCTGTATTTAACAGCACAGGGAACTCTGCTCAGTCCTCTGTAATAACCTTATGGTCACCAGGGGGAAGGATGGGGGAAGGGATAGTTGAGGAGTTTGGGATGGACATGGACACGCCACTGCTGTGTTTAACATGGAGAACCAGCAAGGACCTGCCGTCCAGCATAGGGAACTCTGCTCAATACTCTGTAATAACCTTATGGTCACCAGGGGGAAGGATGGGGGAAGGGATAGTTAGGGAGTCTGGGATGGACATGGACACACTGCTATATTTAAAATGAATAACCAACAAGGACCTCCTGAACAGCACAGGGAACTCTGCTCAATGTCACGTGGCCACCTGGATGGGAGGGGAGTTTTGGGGGAGACTGGATACACGTACATGTATGGTTGAGTCCCTTTGCTGTCCACCCGAAACCATCACAACATTGTTAACGGGCTACACTGCAGTACAAAATAAAAAGTTGTCACAAAAGAAGTTACATGCTCCTTCCTTATTTTAGATATTAGGACACGAACATAATCTCCGCTACGGTTGGCAGAATACAGCTCTCCAAAGATGCTTACACTTGTGAAACCTGTCACTCTGTCAGTGTCCATGGAAAAGGGGATCTTCCCAGAGGTGATAAAGGCAGCAAACCTCGAGATGGAGAGAATATTCTGGGCCACCCAGGCGGATTCAACTTCATCACCCAGGTCTTTCAGAGCAGAGAGGGTTTCCCAGCTGTGGTCAGAGGGGGCTGCTGGGCCACCCAGGCGGATTCAACTTCATCACCCAGGTCCTTCAGAGCAGACGGTGTTTCCCAGCTGCGGTCAGAGGGGGCTGTAACTATGGAAGAAGAAGCATCAGAGAGATGCTCTGAAGATGGATGGTGGGGTCATGAATCATGAAAAGTTGGGTCCCTCTGGAAGCTGGAACAGGCAGCTTTTCCATTCTGGAGGAAATGAATTCTCCACCAGAGCTCCCAGAAGCAACCAGCCCTGCGGACCTCTTAATTTAGATAGCCATCCTGGTTTTCTGGTCTTCCCAGGCAGCTCTAGTGGTAAAGAACCCACCTGCCAATGCAGGTAGATGTCAGAGACGTGGGTCCGATCCCCGGGTTGTGAAGGTCCCTTGGAGGAAGGCATGGGAACCTAACTCCAGTCTTCTTGCCTGGAGAATCCCATGGACAGAGGAGCCTGGAGGGCTCCAGTCCACGGGGCTGAGAAGAGTCAGATGCGACTTAGCAAGTAAACAACAACAGTCCCTCAGTCGTGTCCGACTCTTTGCGACCCCGTGGACTGGAGCCCCCCAGGCTCCTCTGTCCCTGGGATTCTCCAGACTGTAATGCTAGCGTGGGTTGCCATTTCCTCCTCCAGATGGTGTTCCTTACCAAGTGATCAAATCTGGGTCTCCTGCATTGGCAGGTGGATTTTCTTTTTTTTTTTTTTCACTGTCTTAATCATGATAGAAAATTTAAACACAGGCCAGGAACAACTGCATACTTCAAAGCAATGTCTTCCAGAGCCCAATTTTTAGTACATGGCATATGGACTCACCATATGCCAGGTACACCCCAGAATAACAGTTTGTGGCGGTGAAGAACTGACCCTTAGAAAAATGATTCAATACAAGGTTAATCCAAATCACACACATGTCCTCCTGTGACTCAAGTCAACTCCCAATTGCAAGAAGAACCACGTGGTCTTCCTGGTTCGGTTCTTTTTTTTTTTTTAACCCCAAAACACTCATTTCATTCAGGAATGTAAAATAAGCAATAACAATTTATTTTTAAATTGAAGGGTAGTTGCTTCACAGAATTGTATTGGTTTCTGCAAAATGCCAACATGAATCAGCCATAGATATACACATGCCCCTTTCCTCTCGAACCTCCTTCCCACTTCCCTCCCCATCCAGCAAGCAACATGTTAATCCAACTATTTTTTTTAATCACTTGAGCTATAGAAAAACTACAGGAGCAGAGAGATAGCAGGAAAATATTTAAAAATGGAAAAACGTGACTTTAACTAAAATAATCCTTAGAGCAGGGGGGGATTAAATGATTCTGAAGGTAATTCACATCTCTGAGAATTGAGACATTAAAGGTCTACAGGGTTAAGTAGTGTCAGAAGGAAATTGTCTAAGGTCAGTTAAATTCCTAGAGCAATAGAAACTGTCGAGTCTTTCAAGAGGCAGAGAATACACGAAAAGATGAGATTAAAGAAGTAAGTCAAATCCCCGTAATTACACCATTCCAAAAAGGCCAGCTTCTGCAATAATACTAAATGAATACCAACACACAAGTGCATCTAGTCAAAGCTATGGTTTTCCAGTAGTCATGTACGGATATGAGAGCTGGTCCATAAAGAACGCTGAGCACTAAAGAACTTATGCTTTTGAACTGCGGTGTTGGAGAAGACTCTTGAGAGTCCTTTGGACTGCAAGGAGATCCAACCAGTCCATCCTAAAGGAGATCAGCCCTGAATATTCATCGGGAGGACTGATGCTGAGGCTGAAGCTCCAATCCTTTGGCCACCTGATGCGAAGAGCTGACTCACTGGAAAAGACCCTGATGCTGGGAAAGATGGAAGGCGAGAGGAGAAGGGGGTGTCAGAGGATGAGATGGTTGGATGGCATCATTGACTGGATGGACATGAGTCTGAGCAAGCTCCAGGAGACAGTGAAGAACAGGGAGGCCTGGCTTGGCAGTCCATGGGGTTGCAAAGAGTCGGACACGACTTAGTGACTAAACAACTATCACAATAGCAACACAAAGTGTGTTCTAAGTGTATGTATTGTATTAATTTAATGTATGTAGCCTGCATTTCTGGACCCATCAAGCACATCTGCTTGCACATAAATATTTATTTATTTATTAATTTTTTACTTTTTTATTTTTTAATTTTTTTAATTTTAAAATCTTTAATTCTTACATGCGTTCCCAAGCATGAACCCCCCTCCCACCTCCCTCCCCATAACATCTCTCTGGGTCATCCCCATGCACCAGCCCCAAGCATGCTGTATCCTGCGTCAGACATAGACTGGCGATTCAATTCTTACATGATAGTATACATGTTAGAATGCCATTCTCCCAAATCATCCCACCCTCTCCCTCTCCCTCTGAGTCCAAAAGTCCGTTATACACATCTGTGTCTCTTTCCCTGTCTTGCATACAGGGTCGTCATTGCCATCTTCCTAAATTCCATATATATGTGTTAGTATACTGTATTGGTGTTTTTCTTTCTGGCTTACTTCACTCTGTATAATCGGCTCCAGTTTCATCCATCTCATCAGAACTGATTCAAATGAATTCTTTTTAACGGCTGAGTAATACTCCATTGTGTATATGTACCACAGCTTTCTTATCCATTCATCTGCTGATGGACATCTAGGTTGTTTCCATGTCCTGGCTATTATAGACAGTGCTGCGATGAACATTGGGGTACATGTGTCTCTTTCAATTCTGGTTTCCTCGGTGTGTATGCCCAGAAGTGGGATTGCTGGGTCATAAGGTAGTTCTATTTGCAATTTTTTTAAGGAATCTCCACACTGTTCTCCATAGTGGCTGTACTAGTTTGCATTCCCACCAACAGTGTAAGAGGGTTCCCTTATCCCCACACCCTCTCCAGCATTTATTGCTTGCAGATTTTTGGATCGCAGACATTCTGACTGGTGTGAAGTGGTACCTCATTGTGGTTTTGATTTGCATTTCTCTAATAATGAGTGATGTTGAGCATCTTTTCATGTGTTTGTTGGCCATCCGTATGTATTCTTTGGAGAAATGTCTATTTAGTTCTTTGGCCCATTTTTTGATTGGGTGGTTTATTTTTCTGGATTTGAGCTGCATAAGTTGCTTGTATATTTTTGAGATTAGTTGTTTGTCAGTTGCTTCATTTGCTATTATTTTCTCCCATTCAGAAGGCTGTCTTTTCACCTTGCTTTTATTTTCCTTTGTTGTGCAGAAGCTTTTAATTTTAATTAGATCCCATTTATTTATTTTTGCTTTTATTTCCAGTATTCTGGGAGGTGGATCATAGAGGATCCTGCTGTGATTTATGTTGGAGAGTGTTTTGCCTATGTTCTCCTCTAGGATTTTTATAGTTTCTGGTCTTACATTTAGATCTTTAATCCATTTTGAGTTTATTTTTGTGTGCGGTGTTAGAAAGTGATCTAGTTTCATTCTTCTACAAGTGGTTGACCAGTTTTCCCAGCACCACTTGTTAAAGAGATTGTCTTTACTCCATTGTATATTCTTGCCTCCTTTGTCAAAGATAAGGTGTCCATATGTGTGTGGATTTATCTCTGGGCTTTCCATTTTGTTCCATTGATCTATATGTCTGTCTTTTGCTTGCACATAAATATTTATATATGTGTTCAGTTCAGTTCAGTTCAGTTGCTCAGTATGTGTATGTGCATACAGACGCGAGTACTTGCTCAGTCTCGTCCAACTCTTTGTAACCCCAAGGACGAGTGGTAAAGAATCCACCTGCCACTGCAAAAGACATAGGAAATGTGAGTTTGATCCCTGGAGAAGGCAATGACAACCCACTCCGGCATCCTTGCCTGGAGATCCCACGTACAGACGAGCCTGGTGGGCTATGGTCCATATGGCCGCAGAGAGTTGGACGGGATTGAGCGACTAACACACATCCACACACTCAATTTGAAATGGGAAATTATGCATTCTACAATATAATTTGGACTTCCCTATAGCTCAGATGGTAAAGAATCTATCTACCTGCCATGCGGGAGATCTGGATTTGATCCTTGGGCCAGGAAGATCCCCTGGAGAAAGAAATGGCAACACACTCCAGTACTCTTGCCTGGAGAATCCCATGGACAGCGGAGCCTGGTGAGCTACTCTCTATGGGGTCAAAAAGAGTCAGCCACAGCTAAGTGACTCACACACACACACATAATATAATTTAAAAAACATACTATGCCAGTACTAAAGTCATCAGTAAGGTTTTCACATTTTTCAAAAACTTGATATATATAATTACTTCTATATTTGAAATTTTGATATATATGTAATTTGCTATATATATACAATTTCAAAAATTTTCAAAAATTTGCTATATATAATCATGACTGTACTATGAGGATATATCATTATGACTGATTCATGTTGTTGTTTGGCAGAAGCAAACAGCATTGTAAAGCAGTTTTCCAATTATAAAATAAAATTCTAAAAATAGGAAAAAACAAACGAAAAATCAGCTTGTGTTTTAAAACGTGAGCTTTCTTACCTCAATAAGCATTTGTTTACAGAACAGGTACAAACCGTGGGTGGAACACTGTGAAATTAAATTCCAATGAGGGTTTACCAGTTGTATCATATCCATCCCGAATTATATACAACAATGGAGAAACACAGAGTCATATAACCCTAGTTTGGTTTCCTCTAAGATTTTCTGTTGCTTAAAGAAAAGTATACCTTTCTTTGAAAGCCGATACACTTTTCTTTTGTAAAAAATAAATATTTATTTTAACTGGAGTATAGCTACTTTACAATACTATGAATGCTTTCGCCACACATCCACATGAATTGGCTGGCCACAGGTATACACATGTCCCCTCTGAAACCGAAGCCCCCTTTCCACGTCCCTCCCCACCCCAGCCCTCCACATGGCCCCAGAGCATCAGCCCTGGGTGACCTGCTTTATGCATCATTCTTGCACTGGTCATCTATTCCACATAATAAACATGCTTCATTGCTATTCTCTCAAACCTTCCCACCCTTGCCTTCTCCCACCAAGTCCAGATGGACCTAGAGCCTATTCTATAGAGCCAAGTAAGTCAGAAAGGCAATGGCACCCCACTCCAGTACTCTTGCCTGGAAAATCCCATGGACGGAGGAGCCTGGTAGGCTGCAGTCCACGGGGTCACGAAGAGTCGGGCACGACTGAGCGACTTCACTTTCCCTTTTCACTTTCATGCATTGGAGAAGGCAATGGCAACCCACTCCAGTGTTCTTGCCTGGAGACTCCCAGGGACGGGGGAGCCTGGCGGGTTACCATCTATGGGGTTGCACAGAGTTGGACACGACTGAAGCGACTTAGCAGCAGCAGCAGCAGCAGCAAGTCAGAAAGAGAAGGGCACACAACCTCTATTAACGCATATGTACGGAATCTATAAGGATGGTACCAAGGACCCTACCTACAGGGTAGCAAAAGAGACAAAGATGTAAACGGCACATTTCTTCCCGAGTCTCTCCCACACCTCAGCCCAGGTAAACCCAGAAACTCGGCGTGTTGCAAAATCATTTCACGTGTCAACCGGGTTTTCTGCTAAATGCGTTAACCATTTTCTTTTCCCCTTCAGTGAAAACAATAGCTTTTCTATAGCGTTTTTCTTTGAACACACAGTTTTATTTCCCAGTTTTTTGAAGGTGAAATGGGAATTCTTGAATACCATTGTGAGGAGCACGAAGGCAGTGTGTACTGAAAACCTGTTCCAAGGCTCATAGGGTTAAAGCAGGTAATTTCAAGTCTTCCAAACTCACATGAAGAACTGCTGTGAATTTGGGGGAAAAATATAAAAAAACAAAACAAAACAAAAACAGACTTACTCTGAATGCTTTCAGTGGGTAGAGCAAGTGATGGGAAAGAAGGGAAAACTTTAAATGGTGAACCATAAGGAACTGTGCACGTCCATTTCGCCGTAGCTACATCAAGGAGTGGCTAGAGAGTTAACACATAATAAAGACGTTGAGTAAAACAGCCTGCTTCATATATAAATGGCTTTGTTTAAAAAAAGATGCCAGGTGAATTCACAGATGTGTTAGTAATTTTTTTTGGGGGGGGGGATTGAGGCCAAATTGGGATTCTGAGGCTCTCTATCTCAACTGTTCCTAATTCTCACAAATCCCACTGTCTCTGGTTTAAGCCTCTGCTCACATTCATTCTGACTTGTACGTTTCCTGTTGGGGCTACCTCATTTCTGTTTTCACCTCTCCCCTTTTTTGTTCATTGTTGTTTACTTGACAAGCCATGCCCGCCTCTCTGCAACCCCATGGACTGTAGCCCACCAGGCTTCTCTGTCCATGGGATTCTCTAGGCAAGAGTACCGGAGTGGGTTGCCATGCCCACCCCCAGGGGATCTTCCTGACACAGGCTTGAACCCGGGTCTCCTGCACTGGTAGGTGAGTTCTTAACCACTGAGCCACCAGGGACCCTTAAGAATACATTTAACACTGTTTTACTTTCAGATGTACAACGTATCAATTCTATATTTGTGTATACTAAAAAATCATTTGTGTATATTGCTCCAGCGACACCACTCTGAGTTTATATTACACATGTCAGCACACTTAGTTACCATTAAGTCTAGATAAGGACACAATGTTACCAGCGGGTTTCTTTTTTTTTTTTCTTCCTGTGATGAGAATGTTTAAGGTCTCCTTTCTTCAGTTCAGCTCAGTTCAGTGCAGTTGCTCAGTGGTGTCCGACTCTTTGCGACCCCATGAATCACAGCACGCCAGGCCTCCCTGTCCATCACCAACTCCCAGAGTTCACTCAGACTCATGTCCATCGAGTCAGTGATGCCATCCAGCCATCTCATCCTCTGTCGTCCCCTTCTCCTCCTGCCCCTAATCCCTCCCAGCATCAGAGTCTTTTCCAATGAGTCAACTCTTTGCATCTCGTCTCTTAGAAACTTTCAAATCTGCAATGCAGAATTCAAAATAAGTTTACTAACAAAACGCACAGCAATGGGGAGGAATATGTACCTTGTTAAATTACACTTTTTTTCAAAGGGATATATATGAAACAGCAGCAGCTAAGTAATAAGATGGAGTCTCTTGGATTGCAAGGAGATCCAACCAGTCCATCCTAAAGGCTAAGATTTTTCCAGTGGTCATGTATGGATGTGAGAGTTGAACTGTGAAGAAAGCTGAGCACTAAAGAATTGATGCTTTTGAACTGTGGTGTTGGAGAAGACTCTTGAGAGTCCCTTGGACTGCAAGGAGATCTAACCAGTCCATCCTAAAGGAAATCAGTCCTCAATATTCATTGGAAGGACTGATGTTGAAGCTGAAACTCCAATACTTAGGCCACCTGGTTCAAAGAACTGACTCATCGGAAAAGACCCTGATGCCGGGAAAGATTGAGGGCAGGAGGAGAAGGGGACGGCAGAGGATGAGATGGTTGGATGGCATCACCGACTCGACGGACATGAGTTTGAGCAAGCTCTGGGAGCTGGCGATGGAGAGGGAGGCCTGGTGTGCTGCAGTCCATGGGGTTGTAAAGAGAACCCCTTTACAGGGGGTCAACAGTAACAAATAAAAGATTAGTTTCCAAGATAATTCCTGCTCAATACATATTTATTTATTTTTTTCAATACATATTTAACTCTGCCTCGGACAAGAATATTTTACCAACTCAGAACCAGGAATAGCCATGAGAATTTTAAGGTCTGTTCCTTAAGCAAAAGCAGGAGTGAACATAAGTTTTGAGTGGTATTAGTTATTTTACTGGTAATGGTGATAATGAATATACTAAAGTGACCCAGGGGAATTTTCACATTCTGCTGCCAATATTTCAGAGCAATAGTCCTAAAAAATGTGTGCAGTCATGACCAAAACTACTTTTCACCTCCACGCTTTATAGTGGGTGCCACTGTAATTTCATAATTTTACAAAATGGATCCATTTATGCTGTAGAGTCCAGAGCCAATCTTTTCTAAAGCATCTTATTTCGCTCTGTAGGAATCCCCAGAATTATTACATTTTAGGACTTGGTGAGGTCTGAATGCTCCCACACAGTATAGAAATTGCATCTACAAATTGCCTGTCCCCCTTTGATGGGTTCGCCCTGTGAGTTAGGAATGTTGCATTTCACCTGAGCTATTTATCCAGAGTTATTAAAAAAGGATAAAAAAATAAAAAGAAAAATGGTTCTCGACAAAGATGTTTCCTTAATCAGATTTACTTCGACACAATGGGCTACGTTTCTACCGTTGTGATTCACTACTGGCCATATTGTAAGAAATTGAATAAGCATAATTCAATCAGGTTTTTTTTTTTTTTTCAACAGTTCCAAAAGTTCAGAAGGGAGGAGCATATAAATTAAGGCATTAAAGATGGTCTTGGAAAAGCATATTCAGTATGCCATGAATTTATCAGTTTTTCAGGATGAATGAAAGTTTCTCAAAGGCCTTTGGCCATGAGAGACTAGCTGTTTAATTTCAGAGTTTGCATATCCTCCCAACTAATCACACTGCCTTTGTCATACAAGATAGGTGTTTTTTTTTTTTTTTTCTTGTCATCTTATTTACCAAGCTCCTGGAGAAGGAAATGTCAACCCACTCCAGTATTCTTGCCTGGAGAATCCCATGGATGGAGGAGCCTGGCGGGCTACAGTCCATGGGGTCGCAAAGAGTCGGACACGACTGATCGACTTCACTCCACATCACTTCCCTTTACCAAGCTATGCTTTTATAGAAGAATTTTCTCCCAGGCGTTGATGGAGGTGCTCTTCAGTGCCTCTGTGAAAGTCTGGAGCATCTGCTATTTGCGTTCAGGTCTATTTTCGCCTGTAATGTAATTAATTCACTTTGTTGTTGCTTGCTTGCAAAGTCATTCTAAGACTCTCTGTGACCCAGTGGAGTGTAGCCCGCCAGGCTCCTCCATCCATGCGATTCTCCAGGCAAGAATACTGGAGTGGGTTGACATTTCCTTCTCCAAGGGATCTTGCTGGTCCAAGGGTGGAACCCGTGTCTCCTGCATGGGCAGCTGGGTTCTTTACCACTAGCGCCAGCTGGAAAGTCCTTATCTGGATGGATAGGCACATAGATATTGATTCTTTCTGCAAATTAAGTGCAACCAGGAATTTATCTTTTTTCCCACCTGAGTAGCAGCATTTCCTGTCTCAGTAGCAGTATTTGCTATACTTATGGTTCTTTCTGCTTTAATACCCAGATACAGTTTTTGCTCCATATATACATAAGTATTAACTTTCCCTCTTGTTTCTGCTATTTTAGGACTCCTGGAATTGTCAGAAGAGTAGGTGTGGGTTAAATGCTCTGTGAAGACTGAAAGAACCAAGAAGTTGCGTCAGTGTTTCTTTCTTGCACTTTATAGTTTCTATGTTTTCTCTTGGACATTAAAAAAAAAAAAGTTTTTGGCCAAGTCACGAGGCATGTGGAAGCTTAGCTCCCGGATCACGGACAGACCTCTGCTCCCTGCACTGGAAGGCAGAGTCTCAACCCCTGGACCACTGGGTAAGTCCCTCCCCTTGGACATTTTTGTTACGAGTGTCCTCCTCCAACATACAATCCAGCTGGGGGAAATCTTTGGAGTGTTTCCGCATATCCCATCTTTTGTTTCTGCCTAGGTTCAAATGGGGGCTTCCCAGGTATCTCACTTGTAAAGAATCTGCCTGCCAGCGCAGGAGATTCCAGTTCAGCCCTGCATTGGGAAGATCCCCTGGAGCAGGCGATGGCACCCCACTCCAGTGCTCTTGCCTGGAAAATCCCATGGACGGAGGAGTCTGGTGGGCTGCAGTCCATGGGGTTGCTGAGGGTCGGACACGACTGAGCGACTTGACTTTCGCTTTTCACTTTCATGCATTGGAGAGGGAAATGGCAACCCACTCCAGTGTCCTTGTCTGGAGAATCCCAGGGGCGGGGGAGCCTGGTGGGCTGCCATCTCTGGGGTCTCACAGTCGGACATGACTAAAGCGACTTAGCAGCAGCAGCAGCAGAAAAAATAACACTCCCATGGACAGAGGAGTCACAAAGGGTCCCAAAGAGTTGGACACAACTGAACAAATAACACTCATATTTTTCACTCTTGTTTTCTTTAAAACTGTAAATATAACATATTTACAGTAGGCTGATGTGAGGGACCTTTTTTTGCATTATGGCTCATAACCATAGTTATTTCTGTCTTGTCTTTATTCCTGTGACTTTAATGACTTGTGACTTTAATTATTCTTGTGACTTTAATCTTTAAATTTCTGAAGGTATTTCTGTAAAATATATCTGACCATAATTCAAATGAACTTTTACATAACGCAACCCGAGTTTGGTTACAGCTTCGTATTAATACATTTACAATTCATATTCTAATTTAAAAATAATAGACCAGAAGAACAAATTTATATTCCTAATTGGCAAGGTCGCTGCATATATTAGCACAGATGGAACTGTAATTATTTTTGAAATTACTCTAACAACTAATTTTCTCCTCAAAAGTCTAATGAATTTAATTTAATCCAAAATAGCTTATTGGACTCATTGTCCTATGATTTACATCTTTTTTTCCTTGTTAGCAATAATTTCGTCTCAGCCCTAATGATCTTAGAGGCGGAGGTATTTCTGAGATGCATCTAAATTGTGTTTGTTCAAACTAGCATTTCATTTCCAGCTTACCCAACTGCCTTATCATCTTATGTTCTCAATCTCTACCACAGTTCTTACTTTTTTAGCTATCAGGAGATAAACACATAGATGGGTAGTGACTTGTATTTCTTTTTCATGATATGATTTCTTTGGCTTTGGGCTACGATTAAAATCTGGTGTCTGGGAATTCCCTGGTGGCAGACCAGATAGAATCTGTGTTCCAATGCAGGAGACATGAGTTCGATCCCCCATCCAGGAAGATTCCACAGAAAGCAGAGCAGTTAAGCCCGTGAGCCACAGCTACTTGAGCATACACAGCCCAACGAGAAGTAGCCCCTGCTCTCCACAGCTGGAGAAAGCCCTCACACAGCAATGAAGACTCAGTGCAAGCAAAAAATTAAATACATAGGTTTTCAAAAAGACATTTAAATTAAATATCTGTTATTTCGATTTGTTTGGGATCAGATGTCTTTACAACGTCGTTGTTAAAATGCAGCTTGTTTAAAGATATTTATTATAATACAGGGATTTCCCTGGTGGCTGAGTCAGTAAAGAATCTGCCTGCAATGCAGGAGACCAGGGTTTGATCCCTGGTTTGGGAAGATCCCCTGGAGAAGGAAACTGCAACCCACTCCATTATTCTTGCCTGGAGACTCCCAGTGACAGAGGAGCCTGGCGGGCTATAGTCCATGGGGTCATAGAGAGTCAGACAGGACTGAGCGACTAACACACACACACACACACGCACACACACACACACATTATAACACAGATGCTACACACACACGCACACACAATATAACATAGATGCTACACACACACACACATTATAACATAGACGCTACACACACACATATTATAACACAGACGCTACACATACACACATTATAACACAGACACTACACACAGACACACACACACAGTATAACACAGATGCTACACACACACACATTACAACAGAGACACTACACACACACACACACACACACATTATAACACAGACGCTACACATACACACATTATAACACAGACACTACACACAGACACACACACACACAGTATAACACAGACGCTACACACACACACACATTATAACACAGAAGCTACACACACACACATTACAACAGAGACGCTACACACATACACACACACACATTATAACACAGATGGTACACACACACGCACACATTATAACAGACGCTACACACATACACACATTATAACACAGATGGTACACACATACATTGTAACACAGACGCTACACACACACACACACATTATAACACAGACACTACACACACACGCACAAACACACACACACATTATAACACAGATGCTACACACACACACACACTATAACAGATGCTACACACACACACACACAGATAACAGATGCAGGAGACCGGGGTTTGATCCCTGGTTTGGGAAGATCCCCTGGAGAAGGAAACTGCAACCCACTCCATTATTCTTGCCTGGAGACTCCCAGTGACAGAGGAGCCTGGCGGGCTATAGTCCATGGGGTCATAGAGAGTCAGACAGGACTGAGCGACTAACACACACACACACACACACACACATTATAACACAGACGCTGCACACAAACACACACACACAGTATAACACAGACGCTACACACACACACACACAAAGTATAACACAGATGCTGCACACACACACACACATTATAACACAGACGCTACACACACACACAGACACACACACACATTATAACACAGATGCTACACACACAAATACACACATTATAACACAGATGCTACACACACACACACAGTATAACACAGACGGTACACACACACATTATAACACAGACACACACACACATACACACACAGTATAACACAGATGCTACACACACACACACACATTATAACACAGACGGTACACACACACACACACATTATAACACAGATGCTACACACACACACACATTATAACACAGACACACACACACATACACACACAGTATAACACAGACGCTACACACACACACATTATAACACAGACGGTACACACACACACACACATTATAACACAGATGCTACACACACACACACATTATAACACAGACACTACACACACACACAGACAGTATAACAGACGCTACACACATACACACACACATTATAACACAGAAGCTACACACACACACAGAGTATAACACAGATGCTACACACACACATACACTATAACACAGACGGTACACACACACACACACATTATAACACAGACGCTACACACACACACACACACACATTATAGCACAGACGCTATACACATACACGCATTATAACATAGACGCTACACACACACACATTAAAACACAGACCCTACACACACACACACACACACATTATAACACAGATGCTGCACGCATGCACACACACACAGAGTATAACACAGATGCTACACACACACACACTATAACACAGACGCTACACACACATACACACAGTGTAACACAGATGCTACACACACACACACACGTACATTATAACACAGACGCTACGATGAGAGTGAGGTAAAATGTTTTCCTTTAGAGCTGACTATTTAAAGGCATTCTTTATTTCTGCAATGTCTTTCTTTTTTTGTAAAGGGGAATGTCCTCCTCCACATCAGTGAGAGATTTGAATTTCATCACCAATGTGCCTTTTCTCCTAAGTCACTAGGATCTGCTTCTCTTAGAATTCTTTTCATATTTCTGTTAGTGGAAATGCAACTTTATTAAAGAACTAACTATGACCTGCTGTCCAGCACAGGGAACTCTGCTCAATACTCTGTAATAACCTGATCGTCACCGGGGGGGAAGGATGGGGGAAGGGATAGTTAGGGAGTTTGGGATGGGCCTGGACACACTGCTGTATTTAACATGGAGAACCAGCAAGGAGCTGCTGTCCAGCACAGGGAACTCTGCTCCATGTCACACGGCAGCCTGGATGGCAGGGGAGTTTGGGAGAGAACAGATACATCCATATGGATGGCTGAGTCTCTTCACTGTTCACCTGAAACTATCACATCATTCCTAACTGGCTAGACTTCAACACAACATAAAAAGTTAAGAAAAAACCCTGGCCAATTTAGCAGGTGTGGTGTCACGATGGGCAAGGATGTTCCTTCAGCCCCTGTGTCTTACCTAAGTTCTGCACACCAGCCAGAGTAAACTCTTGACACCTATGATGTGTGTGGAGGACCAAGAAGGACTTTCTCTGCATATCCAAGACCATCAGAGAATTGCCGAAGGTATTCCCCAAGAGAGAGGAGCGTGACTTGGAATTTCTTGCCTTACAATCATGACTTTGGAGCTAAGGCTGAAGAAAGTCGTGCGATGTCTAGTTTGTGTGAGCTGAGCTGTGTGGCTGAGAGTAAAGAATTTCCAGTGGGTTGTGCCTATGTTTCTCCTAAGGATATGTTTCTTTGTTAATGCGGGTGATGAAGGTCCCTTATGACACCTGCCTTTAGCTCTCAAAAGCAAAGATCAGTATGTCATTGATTATAGATCAAAACAGTGTTTGCTTGTATATATATATATATATATACTTCCTTTGCAGTCCCGAAGTCAGGACTTTGCCTTTCAATGCGTCAGGTGGGGGTTCAATCTGTGGTCAGGGAGCTAAGATCCTGCACGTATCAAGGACAAAAAAAACACAAGGCAAGAAATAGGAGCAATATTCAACAGTAACAAATTCAATAAAGACTTAAAAAAAAATGGTCCAGACCAAAAAAATCTTCTCTTCTCTGTTGCCTTAACTAGGACTTCCAACAAGGAAACCATAAACAAGATGGAAAGACAATCCTCAGATGGTGGGAGAAAGTAATATCAGATGAAACAATTGGCAAAGGATTAATTTGCAAAAAATACGAGCAGCTCATGCAATACAGTACCAGAAAAACAAACAACCCAATCAAAACCTGGGCAAAAGGACTAAACAGACATTTCTCCAAAGAAGAGTTGCAGATGGCTAACAGACACAGGAAAAGATGCTCAACGTCACTCATTATCAGAGAAATGCAAATCACAACTACAGTGAAATATCAGCTCACAGCAGTCAGGACGTCTGTCATCAAAAAGTCTACCAGCAATAAATGCCGGAGAAGGTGTGGAGAAAACGGAACCCTCTTACACCGTTGATAGAAATGTAAAGTGATACAGTTGCCAGGAGAACAGTATGGATGTTCCTCAAAGAAAAAAGACGCAAACAAGGAATAACAGTACTATCAGTTCAGCTCAGTTCAGTTCAGTCGCTCAGTCGTGTCCGACTCTTTGCAACCCCATGAATCGCAGCACGCCAGGCCTCCCTGTCCATCACCAGCTCCCGGAGTTCACTCAGACTCACGTCCATCGAGTCGGTGATGCCATCCAGCCATCTCATGCTCGGTCGTCCCCTTCTCCTCCTGCCCCCGATCCCTCCCAGCATCAGAGTCTTTTCCAATGAGTCAACTCTTCTCATGAGGTGGCCAAAGTATTGGAGTTTCAGCGTCAGCATCAGTCCTTTCAATGAACACCCAGGACTGGTCTCCTTTAGGATGGATTGATTGGATCTCCTTGCAGTTCAAAGGACTCTCAAGGGTCTTCTCCAACACCACAGTTCAAAAGCATCAGTTCTTCAGCACTCAGCTTTCTTCACAGTCCAACTCTCACATCCATACATGACCACAGGAAAAACCATAGCCTTGACTAGACGGAGCTTTGTTGACAAAGTAATGTCTCTGCTTTTGAATATGCTATCTAGGTTGGTCATAACTTTTCTTCCAAGGAATAAGCGTCTTTTAATTTCATGGCTGCAGTCACCACCTGCAGTGATTTTGGAGCCCCCCAAAATAAAGTCTGACACTGTTTCCCCATCTATTTCCCATGAAGTGATGGGACCAGATGTCATGATCTTCATTTCCTGAATGTTGAGCTTTAAGCCAACTTCCTTAATAGTACAATATGACCCAACAAACCCATTACTGGGCATATACCCAGAGAAATCCATAACTGAAAAAGACACATGTACCCCTATGCTCATGCAGCAGTATTTTACAATAGCTGGGACACGGAAGCAACCTAGAAGTCCATCAGCAGGTGAATGGATAAAGAAGCCGTGGTACATACATACAATGGGATATTACTCAGCCATAAAAAAGGAACCATATAAGTAAAAAGGAGTATTTGAGTGAGTTCTAATAAAGTCGATGAACATAGAACCTATTATACAGAGTGTAGTAAGTGAGAAAGAGAAAAATATCTTATTTTAATGCAAATCTGTGGATTCTAGATGGCCAGTGGGAATTTGCTATATGACTTGGACCTCAAACCAGAGCACTGTGCCAGCCGAGAGGGGTGGGATGAGATCGGAGGTGAGAGGGAGGCTCAAGAGGGAGGGGACACGTGTGTACCCACGGCTGATGCATGTTGACGTCTGGCAGAAATCAACACAATACTGCTAAGCAATTATTCTTCGGTTAAAAATAAATACATCTTTAAAATACTTGAAAAAAATAAGATAAATAAACAGTATATGGAAAACTGCAATCATCTTTTCTAGGAGTTTAGGCCTTGCAGCTCAGCTGGTAAAGAATCTGCCCGCAATGCGGAAGACCTGGGTTCAATCCCCGGGTTGGGACAATCCCCTGGAGAAGGGATAGGGCTACCCACTCCAGTATTCTTGGGCTTCTCTGGCGGCTCAGCTGGTAAAGAATCTGCCTGCAATGTGGGAGACCTGGGTTCGATCCCTGGGTTGGGAAGATCCCCTGCAGAAGGGAAAGACTACCCACTCCAGTATTCTGGCCTGGAGAATTCCATGCAGTGTATAAATAATCTGTGGGGTTACAAAGAGTTGGACGAGACTGAGCGACTTTCACTTCACTTAGCTCTTCATCTATTTATAATTGGCTCATCACAGTAAATAAGGAGGAAAGTGTTCCATTCTTCTCCGTCTGACACTTTTCATTGCAGAGAACACCACTGTATGTAGTAAATGTTTAAAACGTATTTGACTCGATTCTCTTCGATTGTTGCCAGCTTCTTCACTCACTAAGATTCTATTTCACAACCTATAAGTTAGCTTCTGTTTTAGCGTCTGAAATGATCACCGTACTTGAGAAATGGGCTGAAGTTACCAGAGCTGAGCCCTGTGAGGATACGCAGAATGTCCCCCAATCATTTTAAGGCAGAAATGCAATCGTGACAGGTGCTCATTAGCTAAGAAAAAATATGTGTGAATTCCACGTTACACGTTTTCACTTTGTGATAAAGAAAGCAGTTGTTGACACCACTTTTGGTGAGTCCATTATAATTTAGCCCTTCTAGACAGGACGCTTTTCCATCACACCAGGAAGGATGGCAGATATAATTGATGCTTTCATTGATAATACAAAAGGAATCCATGGATATAATATATAATTATGTTTACGGTTGAAAAATACTCTCACTGTTAATTAAGGAGAAGCAACTGACATGCTGATTTAAGGGGAAAAGAGTCAGAAGGCTAATCTGCTTGGAAATTAGTATTTGCAGGCACTATACATTTTTATTGCAATTTATTGGTCTTCCCCAAATAACGGAATTAATACTTGTAAGATATGAGGCCTGATGCTAGCTGCAAGCAAAAATCCCTAACTAGCATTTATATTGGTTAAGTGTAGACCAGAAGTGCAATTATTTCTTTAAACATTTTATTTATTTTTATTGAAGTTTAGTTGATTGACAAGGCTGTTATTAGTCTCAGGTGTACAGGGAAGTGATTCAGTTATCCGTATATAATCTTTTTCAGATCCTTTTCCCTGACAGGTTATTATAAGATGTTGAGTTCTGTGATCTGAGCTATACAGATGGTCTTTTCTGTTTTCTTTACATTTTAAGTTCTCATGCTCAATCGTGTGAAACTCTTTGTGACCCCATAGATTGTAGCCCCCGCCAGGCTCCTCTGTCCATGGGAATTCTCCAGGCAAGAATACTGGAGTGGATTGCCATTTCTCTTCTCCAGGGGATCTTCCTGACTCAGGGATTGAACCCAGGTCTCCTGCATTGCAGGCAGATTCTTTATTATCTGAGCCACCTTGGAAGCCCTCATTTCACTTGGAGGTTCCTTTTAAAACAAGCAGGAGAGCAAGTCAGGGATGCTCGTGTGAGCTGACAGCCCCTCTTGCAGAATTCTGAACAAGTACCAGGCTGATCCAACATGTAAATTAGATACCACTGTGCAGGTCTGTTGGACTATAAAGAAAGCTGAGTGCTGAAGAACTGATTCTTCTGAACTGTGGTATTGGAGAAGACTCTTGAGAGTCCCTTGGACTGCAAGGAGATCCAAACATTCCATCCTAAAGGAGACCAGTCCTGGGTGTTCGTTGGAAGGACTGATGTTGAAGCTGAAACTCCAATACTTTGGCCACCTGATGCAAAGAGCTGACTCATTGGAAAAGACCCTGATGCTGGGAAGGATTGAGGACAGGAGGAGAAGGGGATGACAGAGGATGAGACGGTTGGATGGTTGGATCACCGACTCAATGGACATGAGTTTGGGTGAACTCCGGGAGTTGGTGATGAACAGGGAGGCCTGGCCTGCTGCAGTTCATAGGATCGCAAAGAGTCGGAGATGACTGAGCGACTGAACTGAACTGAACTCTGCAGATCTGTAAATCTCTAGGTCCTCAAGAGATATTATGTGTAAGACACTGCAAATGATGTTCACTTTAGCTTTTTATTTTTTAAGAAATGATACACTGTTAAGTCATGCTGGGGGTTATTTTCTTTGGCAATTATGTGCAAGCGGGTGTGAGCTTTCTCCTGGCAATGTCCAATTTTCAGGGGATGGACAGCCTTTCCTTTCCCGTGCCCTGTAGTTCATTAAACAGTGTCTTGATGTGTGGTTTATCTCATACCGAGGGCTCTGCCGTTCAGGTTCTGTTAGCAAGACATGTTAACACGGCCCAGCGGTGTTTGAAAAGAAACCTTATATATATAATATATATATATAGTATGCCATTCCATTCCAGTAACCTGAGGTGGCTCAGATGGTCAAGAATCTGCCTGCAATGCAGGAGACCCCAGTTCAATTCCTGGGTCAGGAAGATCCCCTGGAGAAGGGAATGACAACCCATTGCAGTCTTCTTGGGCTCCCCTGGTGCCTCAGTGGTAAAAAGTCCACCTGCCAACGCAGGAGACCTGGGTTCAATCCCTGGGTGGGGAAGATCCCCTGGAGATGCGAATGGCAACCCACTCCAGTATTCTGCCCTGGAGAATGCCATGGACAGAGGAGTCTGGCGAACTTCAGTCCATAGGGTCCCAGAGGGTCAGACATGACTTGGTGACTAAGGAATAGCAACCCTTAGTTTACCTGGACCTTGAAGCCTAAAGCCAGCTTTCTTTGCCCTGCGCTTTCTGCAAAGGCGTTTGGTCTTTGTAGAAGATGGTACCTAAACTGGAGTTCTAAGCCCCCGTAGGGAGCTACTCATTTTTCCCTGGGTAACTCCCTTGTATACATGAGGTAGACGTGTGAATTGATTTGTGTTTCTCTTATTCATCTGTCTTACATCACAAGGATGTCAGCCAGGAATGTCTACTCAAGGCAGTTCCTGAAATGGTCTTTCAGCTGTTACACTGGCAACCAGCACACACATCTGCGATTTGAGAAATCGAAATGTAAATGGGTGTGGGGGTAGGATTTTCCTAAGCCCTGTAAAAAAGGGCTTCCCTGGTGGCTCAGAGGGTCAAGAATCTACCTGCCAACACAGGAGATGTGGGTTCCATCCCTGGAACGGGAAGATCCCCTGGAGGGGTGCATGGCAACCCACTCCACTGTTCTTGCCTGGAGAATCCCATGGACATAGGAGCCTGGTGGGCTACATTCCATGGCGTTGCAGAGTCGGATGGGACTTGGGGACTAAAAACGAGTAAACCAAACAAAGCAAAGTTCCCTTCTTCATACAGAAACTGAAGAGGTTCAGTGACAAAGCGAGTGACTCCGTAAAGAGAATTAAGGGAAAGTTCACGGAACTGTCTGATTGCAGTTGACTGTATCTTTGGGGAAGGAACCATGGAAAACCCTCTGGTCATTTTAATTATTCACGTTGCCCGGAGACAAAGCCTTTCCCTGGGAGAGTGACAGAATGATGCCCGCTGATTGCATCCTGGCTTACAGCAGACAATTACAGAACCCAGCTACCGTTCCAAACTGTGTCGGCAGACCGGTGACCTACTTTGATCCCCGTTAATCAGCTGTGCAAAATGAACCCAGGTTCCGGGACACATTTACACAGAAGGAAGGAAACTGAAGCAGGCCCCTCAAGCAATGGGATGTTGAAGCCACAAAAAGGCAACAAATGGGCAGAAAGCAGCAGGAGGCATGACCGAAGATTGTGCTGATGAGGGGAAAAGTCAGGACTCATTTCCTCAATCCGTCCAGTTTCTCTTCAGCTGCTACTAGCATTTCGCCACACGGTCTGTTGTTCAGCTGATCGGTCGTGTCCGACTCTCTGCGGCCCCATGGACCGCAGCACGCCAGGCCTCCCTGTCCATCACCAACTCACAGAGTTTACCCAAACTCACGTCCATGGAGTCGGTGATGCCATCCAACCATCTCATCCTCTGCCATCCCCTTCTCCTCCCTCAATCTTTCCCAGCATCAGGGTCTTTCCCAATGAGTCAGCTCTTCGCATCAGGTGGCCAAAGGATTGGAGCTTCAGCGTCAGTCCTTTCAATGAATATTCAGGGTTGATCTCTTTTAGGATTGTTCCATAGGTAGATGTCTCTTTAAAATTTTTGACCTAAAGTATAACTATTCTGTGTCCAACGGAAAGAGTGCCATCACCTGAACTGACCCAGGTTCTTATATTTTAAGTGGAGCATCTCTGCGGGTGGAAAGAGATGAACAAAAAATTAAAAAATAAAAAGTAAAAAGCTTTGAGCTACAAGGCACGCTCACTGCCCAGACTCCAAGAGCAAATACTGTCCTTGGCAAACACTAACACTGAGTTTAAACGAAAAGAACAAAGGAGAAGATGATGCCTAGTCTCACCATTACTGTTTAAGGCGGCCTTGGAGACTTTTCCAGTGACTCATTGGAAAAGACCCTGATGCTGGGAGGGACTGGGGGCAGGAGGAGAAGGGGACGACAGAGGATGAGATGGCTGGATGGCATCACCGACTCGATGGACGTGAGTCTGAGTGAACTCCGGGAGTTGGTGATGGACAGGGAGGCCTGGCGTGCTGCAATTCATGGGGTCGCAAAGAGTCGAATACGACTGAGCAACTGAACTGAGCTGAACTGGAGACTTTTAGCAGATAGAGTGAAACAAGAACAAATTAGTGGTATGAAAATTTAAGTGGATGACACAGTTATTTTATTTTTCAGGCAATATAATCATATACGTACAAAATTCTCACTCATGCATAGAAATAAATATTGGAGTTCATGTTAGATTTAGGAAAACTAGCTAGATACAGAGAATTATGTTTAAAAAAATAATAATACTTTTCTAGCCATACAGGTAAAGTGAATATAAAAATAGTAATGGTTGCTGGTAAGAAAATAATATTTTTATTATGAATTTTGAATAGCATATACATGCTCTGAGTGTCCAATTCTTTGCAACTCTAGCTACTATATATATATCGAGTTATCTAGTATATAACTATATACTAGTTAAAAATCTATTTGCTCAGTCACCCAGTTGTGCCTAACTCTTTGCAACCCCATGGACTGTAACCCAGCAGGCTCCTCTATCCACGGGGTTTCCCAGACAAGAATACTGGAGTGGGGTGCCATTCCCTTCTGCAAGGGATCTTTCTGACCCAGGAATCGAACCCGGGTCTCCTGCATTGCAGGTATATTCTTTACCAACTGAGCTACCAGGGAAACCCTACATTTTACATATATATATATATATATATATATATATATATATATACACACACACATGCATATATATTCTATCAATAGCTCTCTATTGATTTATATTTTATATGCAAATATAATATATTTATATATAATATTCTCTGTTAGAGGCACAGAGCTTTCCATACAGTTATATATTTCCATGCATTTACAGCTTAAATCAACACACACATGCAGAAATATAAATCAATACACACACACACACACATATGTCCATGAATATACACATTCAGGTCCATAGTTTCAGTGTGTGTCTAGGTAACCTGCGTATCTGCATATTACTTTCTAGCGCTTCTGTTAAATTCAGTTGAAAGGACATTGATCTCTTTCCCAATTAAGGTTGTGGATGAGTCCAACAACTCATCAGTAATTATTTCACCTTGTTAATAATACGAACCCAGCTACCAGGTGATTTTTTTTTCCACTTTTGTGTTGCCCTATTCCCTTCATAGTTGGAGAAGGCAATGGCACCCCACTGCAGTACTCTTGCCTGGAAAATCCCATGGACAGAGAAGCCTGGTGGGCTGCAGTCCGTGGGGTCGTTGAGGGTCAGACACGACTGAGCGACCTCACTTTCACTTCTGACTTTCATGCATTGGAGAAGGACATGGCAAGCCACTCCAGTGTTCTTGCCTGGAGAATCCCAGGGATGGGGGAGCCTGGTGGGCTGCCATCTATGGGGTCGCACAGAGTCGGACATGGCTGAAGTGACTTAGCATCCCTTCATAGTTACTCTCAAACAAACCCTCTGACATAGCTGTGAGTTCCTGGGACATTCCCCTATTTTTTTTTTTTAATTTAAAGTACTTAATCATTTTTAAAATTTGTTAAAAATTTATTTTTAATTGGAGAATAATTGCTTTATAATGTTGTGTGAGTTCCTGCTGTACAATGTGACTCAGCCATAGGAATACACGTATCTCCTGTCCCTTGAGCCCCCCTCCCAGCTCCACCCCCGACACACTCCACCCTACCGCTCGAGGCTGTCATTTCTTTATTTGGGTGAAGCTGAAGCTCCACTGCTTTGGCCACCTGATGCCAAGAGCTGACTCACTGGAAAAGACCCTGATGCTGGGAAAGATTGAAGGCAGGAGGAGAAGGGGACGACAGAGGATGAGATGGTTGGATGCCATCACCGACTCCATGGACGTGAGTTTGGGTAAATTCTGCGAGTTGGTGACGGACACAGAGGCCTGGTGTGCTGCGGTCCATGGGGTCGCAGAGAGTCGGACACGACTGAGCAGCTGAACTGAACAGAAGCGGGTCTTGGTTGACGCACACCTGACCTTTACTCGTGGTATGTTGTAACTACTTCCCTGACCAGGGGTCAAACCCTGGCCCTGTGCACTGGGAGCTCAGAATGCTAGCCACTGGGCCAGTAGGGAAATCCGTCCCCTACGTCTACATAACTACCAGCATTCTCCATCGTGTGTTTCGGTGACAATTCTACCTCCTTATCAATTGGTACTTGAAACAAGCAAAACAAATATCTTATATCTGATGTGATTTACCATGGAACATGACAGGTAAGGCTGACAATGTGAATTAGACTATTAATATACTTCTCATTTTTCCCCAATCAAATTAATGATTAAATGGATTAATCAGTTGAATGTATTTGCTCATTGACTGTAAGTCAGTTATCACTTTTCCGTACTTTAGCATGAAGACTTACAAGGTAATAGATTTTTTTTTTCTTCTGCAAGTGAAAAGGCAATTGGGTCCCTTTGAAAATTATAAGGAGAAAAATCCCCTTTTAATAAAATTGCAGTTGATCACACCATTCTACTGCAGTACCATCCACAGCACAGTTTACGACAGAATCGGTCAATATAGTTCTATGATAGCTATAAATACCGCAAGGGATGCGTGTCATGGGACAAAGATGGAATCTTCTAATAGAGATGGTTTTACAATTGGAGGAGATGGAAAGTAATGCATTTCCATCGAATTTGTTCTTTTGCTGGTAGTTTTTCATGGGAAATATATAAGGTTATTGATCTTGGTGGTGTGCTAAGTTTATTTCCTTTAGATCAAACTCTCAACTTACATACAGTTTTTCACTCCCAGCCTTCTTTGTGGTCCAACTCTCTCATCCATGCATGACTCCTGGGAAAACCATAGCTCTGACTGTATGCACTCTTGTCAGGCAAAGTGAGGTCTCTGGTGTTTAATATGCTGCATAGGTTTCTCATAGCTTTCCTTCCAAGGAGCGAGCGTCTTAATTTCATGGCTGCAGTCCCCATCTGCAGTGATTTTGGAGCCCAAGGAAATGAAGTCTATCACTGTTTCCATTTTGCCGCCACCCCCATCTATTTGCTATGAGCTGATGGGACCAGATGCCACGATCTTCATTTTGTGGCTGTTGAGTTCTAATCCAGGTTTTTCACTCTCCTTTTTTCACCCTCATCAAGAGGCTCTTTAGTTCCTCTTCACTTTATGCCATTAGAGTCGTCTGTAGTCATGTACAGGTGTGAGAGTTGG
Source organism: Ovis canadensis (assembly GCF_042477335.2). Lineage (NCBI taxonomy): Eukaryota > Metazoa > Chordata > Mammalia > Artiodactyla > Bovidae > Ovis > Ovis canadensis. The sequence goes on from NC_091727.1 coordinate 2,388,054, forward strand.
ACCATAAAGAAGGGTGAGCACAGAAGAATTGATGCTTTCTAATTGTGGTGTTGGAGAAGACTCTTGAGAGTCCTGTGGACAGCAAGGAGATCAGACCAGGTAATCGTAAAGGAAATAAACCCCGAATATTCACTGGAAAGACTGTTGCTGAAGTCTAAGTGCCAATACTTTGGGTACTTGATGCAAAGAGCCAACTCACTGGAAAAGACCCTACTGCTGAGAAAGACTGAAGGCGGGAGGAGAAGGGGGTTGACAGAGGATGAGATGGTTGGATGGCATCACCAACTCGATGGACATGAGTTTGAGCAAACTCTGGGAGATAGTGGAGGACAGAGGAGCCTGGCAGGCTACAGTCCATGGGGTCACAAGAGTCGGACACGACTCAGCAACTGAACAGCAACAATGCTGGCATGCTCTTGGGTCAGCTGGGGAGTCTGTTACGTATTCAGGTACATAAGTATCAGTTCAGTTCAGTTGCTGAGTTGCGTCCAGTTCTTTGCAACCTCATGGGCTGCAGCACGCCAGGCCTCGCTGTCCATCACCACCTCCTGTGGTCTGCATAACCCTGATATTCCAGTTCAGCAAATGTTGACTGAAGCCAGGGCTTGTATATTTACAAACCTCCATGTAGCGGTGCCCCTGGGGGGTCAGGGCTGAAGAATCTGCCTTGCAAGGCAGGCGACATGGGTTCCATCCCTGGTCTGGGAAGATCCCACGTGCCCTGGGGCACTTAAGTCGGTGAGCGCCACAACCACTGAGCGGGTGTTCTACGGCACACGAGCCGAAGCTGCTGAAGCCTGTGCTCCCCAGCAAGAGGAGAAACTACAATGAAAAGCTCAATGCAGAGCAACATAGACGCCTGGCAACCAAACATAAATATATAACAAAATAGATACACGACCTTTAAAAAAAAACTATCCACTGTTGATATTCTTCACGTTCGAATCTCCAGTGTCACTGGAAAGCTAGCAATGAGTTTTCAGAGACAGAACTGGTATGCAGCCTTTTTGCTATTTATATTTTAAATTTCCGCATGATGGCATGGACTGGAGGAAGGTCGCTCCGGGCTGTGAATGTGTTCCAGGGAGCCTAATTGAGGCTGAAGGAAGTCTGAGGTGCATGTCTTCTCTTTGATAATGGGACCAATTAGCCATTGATAGCATATTCTTCATCACTCCTCTCAGGAATAATTAGGGATGAAACACAGGAAAATAATCAGGATATGTGTTTTGACCAAGATTGAGACTGTTGCACTTCTGTTTCACTGACATACAAGCCCAGATAACACCAAAGAAAACAACGTTAGCCAAACCACATTTCTGTGCTATGCGGATTCTAAGGAAGCTGTTTCCTTGACATGACTGGACCTCTGAATTTCTGAAAATACATCTTTCAGATCTAAGGCTTAAAACAACCATATTCTCTAAGGTGTCAGTCGGTATTAGTCGGTCAGTCGTGTCTGACTCTCCCCGGACCCCATGGACGGTAGGCCTCAAGGCTCCTCTGTCCGTGGGATTCTCCAGGCAAGAGTCCTTGAGTGGGTTGCCATTTAGAGGGTTGGCAGATTTTGTGACCCCGTAGACCATAACCCGCCAGGCTCCTCTGTCCATGGGATTCTCCAGGCAAGAGTCCTGGAGTGGGTTGCCATTTCCTTCTCCAGGGGATCTTCCAGACCTGGGGTTTGAACACATGTCTCCTGCATTTCAGGCACATTCTTTGCCATCTCAGCCACCAGGGAAGCAACTATATTCAGTATGCTCTGATAAACCCTAATGGAGAAGAAGAGGGGAAAAGGAGGTGTATGTGGGTGTAACTGAATCACTCTGCAGTAGAGCAGAAATTAACACAGTGTTGTAAAGCAACTATACTTCAATAAAATCTGAAAAAATAAAATAAAAAATAATTCATGGGAATAAAGTTACCGTCAAGTATCAGAGTTGAAATCTAAGCATAGTCATTTTTTTTTTTTCTTCTAGAAGAAGGTCACCCTGCTCCTCCACCTGGGAAGTAACTATTTTGCTTCAGAATGAAGGGTAAGTGGGGGATGTTCCTGACGGGCTAGTGGTTGAGATGTCACCTTCTAATGCAAGGGTTTTGTGTTCAGTCCCTGGTCAAGGAAGTAGATCCCATATGCCTCTGGGCCAAAACACCAAAACATAAAATAAAGGTAAGATTGTAGACTTTCAGAATGAAGGGTAACGGAAACAGACAAGTATTTGAATTATATGAGAAATATGGTTTTACAAGGAAAGTTCCATATTGAAAAGTAAAAGTCACTCAGTTGTGTCCGACTTTTTGCAACCCCATGGACTATATAGCTCATGGAGTTCTCCAGGTCAGAATACTGGAGTGGGTAGCCATTCCCTTCTCCAGGGAATCTTCCCAACCCAGGGATCGAACCCAGGCCTCCTGCATTGCAGGCGGATTCTTTACCAGCTGAGCCACCAGGGAAGCCCAAGAATACTGGAGTGGGTAGCCTATCCCTTCTCCAGCAGATCTTCCCGACCCAGGAATCGAATCGGGGCCTCCTGCATTGCAGGTGGATTCTTTACCAGCTGAAAGAATCCCTGGAGAAGGAAATGGCAACCCCCTCCAGTATTCTGGCCTGGAGAATTCCATGGACTTTATAGTCCATGGGGTCACAAAGAGTCGGACATGAGTGAACGACTTTCACTTCACTTTTTCACCAGCTGAGCCACCAGGGAAGCCTGAAATTTCCGAAGATGCACTTGAATCTTGTAATTGACACTATTCAGTGTGTGTACATGTTTGCATGGTTATACAGAGAAAGAGCTAGAATCCTTCAGTGCTATTTGTAAGTGGCAAATTTTGAAAAAAAAATGTATAACTTCTGTGCTGTATTTTTTGTAAAGGTTCGCAGTTTCAATAAAGTTGAAATGACATATTTGCTGTTGGCTTCAAGCTGTGTTTCAAAGAGCATCAAAGCATACGCTTGGTGGCTGAGAATATCCGTGTGGCTTGAACGAGACATTCCTTGAAGGACACGCCCCTGGCACAAGGAGATGCTGCCCGATGGTCTAGGCCTCGGAAAAGAATTCCTAAACAACCCGAGACATGGTTATTTTGGGAGGTAGGATATTTGGAGTCTATTGCGCGTGCCAGCTCCAGGATAGTAAACTTTTACTCCAGCCAGCAAACAAGGGAATACCTTATTGGTATACAATTATGACCCAACCCTGAGCTTTGCAGGGAAAGTGATCTATCAGCTGTGCTTAGCTGTAATGATGAGTGAATGAATGAAAGTCAAAAAGCCAACAAAAGTCCACAAGGAAACACAGCCTTTGTATGAGCCCTTCTGAAGAAATCTCTCCAGAACAAGATCTGTAAGGCTCACAAAGACACCCCAGGAGGGGCTAGTCTTTGGAAGGACTCATGCTGAAGCTGAGACTCCAATACTTTGGCCACCTAATGCGAAGAGCTGCCTCATTGGAAAAGACCCCTGATGCTGGGAAAGAGTGAAGGCGGGAGGAGAAAGGGACGACAGAGGATGAGATAGTTGGATGGCGTCACTGACTCAATGGACATGAGTTTGAGTAAGCTCCGGGAGCTGGTGATGGACAGGAAAAGTGTGGCGTGCTGCCGTCCATGGGGTCGCAAGTAGTCTGACAACCGAGCAACTGAGGAACAGCAACAAAGGGGATATGGATCCACGTTCATTACGTATCTCTGTATTCTGCCCAATCGCACAATGAGGCTCGTAAGCAGCGCCCAGGAATGCCATCAACTCTTATCGCCACCAAAGAACCCCATAAACAGAATGACGGATGGGTGCTGCTTGATTCTTAGTGAAGGCATCTCATCTTCAAGGGTAGATCACGCGCGGATATCTCCCTTCAAGTCTTCGTAAGACCCGCTTTGTTTTTCTGGAAGGACTAAGGTTTTTTTTTAACGATTGTATTTATTTATTCCTTAGTTTTGGCTGTGCGGGGTCTTCCTGGCTGTGCGTGGGCTTTGCTCTAGTTTTGAGGAGCGGAGGCGACTCTCTAGTTCGGTGCACAAGCTTCTCATTGCGGCGGCTTTTCTTGTTGCCGAGCGTGGTCTCCAGGGCTCACGGGCTCCAGTAGTTACAGGTTAGGGGCTCAGCTGCAGAGCAGCTTCTGGCATCTAACCTGAGCAGGGGTCAGAGCTGTGACCCCAGCTTTGACACGCAGATTCTTAACCTCCGGACCCCCCCAGAAGACTAGTACAGTCCGCTTTTGCTTTCTTTCCTGTTCTGCGGGACGAAAACACGCTCCATCTCTCCTTCCTTCAAATACCATACTACCTAGCTAAACATGAAGCTGAGTTAGCGAAAATTCGTTTCCACAGTTGATGAGACACCAGCAAGCTGTGCTATCCTTCTTCACTCAAGGGCACAAGAATATCACTAAAAATTAGTTTATTGTGCTCAACTGAGCCACTAGATGGTTCCTCAGACCATTCTGTCTTTGTTCAGTCACTAACTTGTGTCCGACTCTTTGCGACCCCATGGACTGCAGCTCACCGGTCTTCCCTGCCCATCACCAACTCCTGGAGTTTACTCAAACTCATGTCCATCGAGTCGGTGACGCCATCCAAGCATCTCATCCTCTCATGCCCTTCTCCTCCCGCCTTCAATTTTTCCCAGCATCAGGGTCTTTTCCAATGAGTCGGCTCTTCTCATCGGGTGGCCAAAGGCTTGGAGCTTCAGCTTCAGCACCAGTCCTTCCCATGGATATTCAGACCCTATTAGGACCCTTTGGTAAAGGTACTGAGTTGGCATCACCTCCTGTCTCCATCCTTGGAGTCTACAAGGGTTCTGCCCATGGAAGAGTAAAAAAAATTGAGAAGTTCAGAGACATGGATGGAAAATCCCTGATCGGCAACCTGCTAGTCACGGTCAAGGACCCCAGATGCACATAGAGAGAAGGCAGTGTAGAAATTACAAAACTGAGCCTAGATGGAAGGAATCCTGACGAGGTTGGCAAGGGAGGGTCGGCAGGCATCGGGTGTAGAAATCTGACTCAATAAATTTTAGACTGACCTCATCGTCTCCATGGAGCTGAGAATCCGCCTGCAATGCAGGAGACCTGGGTTCCATCCCTGGATTTGGAAGATCCCCTGGAGGAGGAAATAGCAACCCACTCCAGTATTCTTGCCTGGAGAATCCTATGGACAGTGGAGCCTGGCAGGCTACAGTCCGCGGTGTCGCAAAGAGTCAGACAGGACTGAGCGACTAACCCTTTCACATTCATCCTCTGCATATTATGATTAGAGTCCTTGCTCCTAGCAGGGTATGTTGTAGAGACGTTTGCTTACCCCTAGATTATAAATCAGGATACTGGGTGATTTGCTTTAAAAGACAGAGCCATTGCAATGGTTCTAAACACCAGTTCAGTAGTTTTGCGATTGCAGACCGATCGAGCCCAGTGGAAAACGTTTTAAGCATCTCTTTAAGCACCAGGGGAACAAAACAGCATCTGTCTGAACCTCTGCATATGTTGCGAGAGACGTTTCGTGGAAGATTCTTGAGAAAGTACGCTCTGTTCTCTCCATCACTCCCAAGCGCTCAGCAGGAAATGAATCTCCTGATTCTCATTCCGAGAGAGTCCTCCTCCCCGACTGCAAACCTTTGAAGCCGCTCTGGAGCCACTGGGGAAATCAAGGGCCTCGTCCCGCAGCGAGGAAGCCTGATGGAGACAGGAGGCTGGATGGGGCCTTGATTTATGCAAACGCACCTTTCGCCCTCTTAAAGGATGTCTCTGGGATGTTGACAATGAGGATGGTGAAATCTCCCTCCTCTGATTTATGTTTGCTGGGTTCGTTCAGGAATCTGAAAAGATGATTAATCAGGAAATACTGCTGTCTAGGAATGTGGGCAGAATGGTTCTTTTTCATGTACAACGTAATCAAGAAGATAGTAATTGTGTGTGCCTATTTTACATATAAAATAAAATCATATATATGTAATTGTGTGTGTGGGCATATATGGCTCCTCTGTCCATGGGATTTTCCAGGCAAGAGTACTCGAGTGGGGTGCCATTGCCTTCTCCAATATATATATACAGGAACACTATATTTATATGCTATAACATATTGTATACTATAATTGAGCTTCCCAGGTGATGCTAACGGTAAATAATCTGCCTGCTATAGTAGGAGACTCAGGATACTCGGGTTTGATCCCTGGATTGGGAAGATCTCCCGGAGGAGGAAATGGCAACCCACTCCAGTATTCTTGTCTGGAGAATCCCATGGACAGAGAAGCCTGGCGGGCTACAGTCCAAGGGGTTGCAGAGAGTTGGACAGGATGAACCCACATGGGAGCACATTTATGTATGTGTGTGTGTCTCTTCTATTTGCATGCAAATTATATTTGATTTTAAGTCTACAAAGCAATGGAATGATATACAAACACATACAAAATTATCAATTATTATTTCCCCTAATGGGGTCAGTAAGGCCAGCTTGGATGGCGAATATATAGTTGCTAGGCTTATTCAGGGGTATCCATTTATCCATTTGCTTTTAAATTTTGAAACATGTGAAAGTCTCAGCTAGTGAAATAAGTGTTAAATTGTATTTTATGGAGCCACCCAAGCTTAATGATTTTTACCGAGTGTTCCAATTTCGGATTTAAGAATTCTATTAAAAAGGCAGGAAGAAGTTTTGAAAGGTAATTTTTGCAAATTTAGATATATGTAAGTGCTCTTGCCAGGAAATATTTCTGGGTGTGATGTTTCATTCATAAGGCCTGTGGGAAATTAACAAGTACATCCACGGCTTATAGTTTTCAAATTTACCGTCATGTAGCTGTGAGACTGAAATCTGATAAATTATTTAAAAAATCAATCTATGGAAGCAAACATTTACCAAGCAATTACTCATATCATTAGGCTTTTCACGGACGACATAATCATGTGTGAGATTTTTTTTACAATTCACTCCCAAGGAGTCACTGAGCGAATGTTCCATTATGTAATTCACAAATTAGATTTACAAAAGGGCTACCTATGACTTCATTGCAGAAACATTTCATATGGCTTACAGAAAGGTCAGTTGTACAAACGGAGTCCCACATGATTCTGTTTTGAGACAGCAAGGAGATCAAAGGAGTCTTTCCTAAAGGAAATCAGTCCTGAATATTCACTGGAAGGACTGATGCTAACGTTGAAACTCCAATACTTTGGGCCCCTGATGGGAAGAACCAAGTCATTGGAAAATACCCTGATGCTGGGAAAGATTGAAGGCAGGAGGAGAAGGGGACGACAGAGGATGAGATGGCTGGATGGCATCACTGACTTGATGGACATGAGTCTGAGCAAGTTCAGCAGTTGGTGATGGACACGGAAGCCTGGCGTGCTGGGATCACCCCTGGCATGCATGGGGTCACAAAGCGTTGGGCACGACTGAGTGACTCAACAACAGCAACAACAAAAAGCATGGCCATTCATGTCAAAAAACACAGCCTTAGCGTGAACAGCTAAGATGCATGTTTTTCTACGATAATAAAGAAGTGTGTTGCCATACCATCTTCTCCTACTGAATTGCTAGGTTTTAGGAGAAGGCGATGGCACCCCACTCCAGTGCTCTTGCCTGGAAAATCCCATGGACGATGGAGCCTGGTAGGCTGCAGTCCATGGGGTCGCTAAGAGTCGGACACGACTGAGAGACTTCACTTTCACTTTTCACTTCAATGCATTGGAGAAGGAAATGGCAACCCACTCCAGTGTTCTTGCCTGGAGAATCCCAGGGACGGGGGAGCCTGGTGGGCTGCCGTCTATGGGGTCGCACAGAGTCAGACACGACTGAAATGACTTAGCAGCAGCAGCAGCAGCAGCAGCAGCAGCAGCAGCAGCAGCAGCAGCAGCAGCAGCAGCAGCAGGAGGTTTCAACACTGCCTAATTGTTTCTGTACAGAATTTCATTCCAGAGATGCAAGATTTGCCCAAGACTGACTGGTCACAATGTTGCCGATGTCACTGAATGTTTGCAGTCAACACACAAGACATCTGCTCAATTCTGAGATCATTTCCTTTGAAATGAATCAAATCTGTTCTAGATGATTGGCGGAGGGGTGGGCAGGGGGAGGGATTCGTGCTCTTTTTCTGATTTTGGATGAAAGCACACATTTTATCAGAGCAAACACCTTTTATCTGAGTAAACCACCCTCACGGACGAATTTTCAGCTAACCCGTGTAAAACAGCTAGCAACTTTTTACAAAATGAAAGATGGATATGCGAGGGTCAGGGAAAGACACAGGATATTATCAGAGATGCAGAAACCTGCTCTAGCCTCTGCCCAAGTTCCCCAAATGGTAAATACCGTCTTGACAGCGAACAAGATTGATGAGTTTCGCATTCACTTTGAACTTTTGACAAATAGAAAGCTTCAGAACCTTCATGTTGAGGACCTCGCTTGAGAAGAGCTCCTTAGCGAGAGGGAACCAGAGGTCGCACCCCCTGCCCCCGCCAACACCTGCAGAATTAGAATCTGCATTCCAAGAGTTACCCCTGCACTTGCAGGAAGTCCCCATAAAAATTTCACAATAAGCATGTCTATGATGACAAACGAAACCTTGCTGGGATTGTGATGGAAACCCTATGAAACCCTCCCAATTACTTTACGGGAGATTCTGACTTTGCTGTCTTTGGATGTGAGAGGCTGTTTCTGGGCTGGCTGGGTAGGAGGGTGCTCTCCCCAGAGTCTATTGTCGGCAGGAACCCACGTCAACCCCTTTTTTGGGTGGTGGTGGACTCGGGTAGAAAGTGAGGGTTACCTGAGCCCCCGTCCTCTGTTGTGAGGCTGGGAAACCCCAGATCTGTGTTTTTTTTTTTTTTCTGCTGGGCAGGACACCCTAACACACGTACTGCCGTGTTCTTCATCCAGGTCTGAGACTCTACACCAGTCTGCCTTCTGCGTTCCATCTTTCAGACTTCTCCTTTGGTTGTTCCCTGCTCTATTTCTACGCTAGCTCTAGGTGCAGGGGCGCGGGAAGAGAGAGGTCCAAACCATCTTCTCCGTCTGGGAGGCAGACACTCTTTCTGTTACTGCAAAGCACATTTCTGGATCAAATTAGACACTTTGATCCTATCTGTATCACCAGCGGGGAAAAGAAGTTCTTAGTCCTTTACAGATGGGAGAAAAGCAGTCATCTATGAACAAAGATGAAGAGATTGCGCTGGCTTTTTAACGTCCAGATAATAGAGCAAATATCTGAGGTTTACGCAGCAGTATGCTGGCAAATATTCAGCAACTGACTACAGAGGTAAAAGGGCTTCCCAGGCGGCTTGCGGGTAAAGAACCCACTTGAAAATGCAGAAGAGGTAGGTTCGGTCCCAAGGGCCGGGAAGATGCCCTGGAGAAGGGAACGGCAGTCCACCCCAGTGTTCCTGGGTTTGTGTGCTGGCTCAGATGGTAAAGAACCTGCCTGCAGTGCAGGAGACTCAGGTTCAGTCCCTGGGTCAGGAAGCTCCCCTGCAGAAGGGAACAGCAACCCACTCCAGCCTCCTTGCCTGGAGAATCCCATGGACAGAGGAGCCTGGCGGGCTACAGTCCACGGCTTCACCTGTCTTTGAATATGGCTAGACTATTGGTGTTCTGCATCCCATAGGGGTTTACCCACTGAGGAGCATTTGAACTATCGGAGGGTGGGGGTCACGGGTTTCAGTGGTAGGTTTTTGCTTTTCCCTTTTGGCTGCCTCATGCAGCACGTGGGATCTTTAGTTCCTCTACCAGGGATCAACCCAAGCTTTATCTCTGCACTGGAAGTGCAGAGTCTTAACCAGTGGACCACCAGGGAGGTCCCTCAGTGATACGTTCTTAGCATCAAGGCAGCCCTGATACTTCATAGTATGTTAATATGTATCTGGGACTGAAGGAAGTGAAGCGAAAGTCACTCAGTCATGTCTGACTCTGCAGCCCCATGGACTATACAGTCCATGGAATTCTCCAGGCCAGAATCCTAGAGTGGGTAGCCTTTCCCTTCTCCCAGGGATTTTCCCAGGAATCGAACAGGGGTCTCCTGCATTGCAGGTGGATTCTTTACCAGCTGAGCTATGAGGGAAGCCTGAAAGGAATAAAATGCAAATAAATGGTGTCATTCTCCCTATAAAGGGAGTATTTATGAAATACACACCCTGTTTCCTAAATTTGTCTCTTCCACTGCCAATGCTGAGCCCTGTTCTGCAGTCCTGACCTCCTTCCATTTTATAGACGGTAGGAGCAAGGCTGCCCTATGCCTTGTAATACTAACCTCTGTTTTCCTTCAAAAGAAGGCATATAGCGTCATTAAAAAAAAAATAGGCATGTGAGACAAGTTATATTAGATGTCTTATCGATGTGGTTTTCATTCAAAAGTTACCTTCACCTTTTTTTAAAATTAAGTTTTAATTGGAGGATGATTGCTGTACAATGTTAATTTCTGCTGTACCACATGAATCAGCCATAAGTATACATCTGTCCCCTCCTTCTTGAGCCTGTCTCCCACCCCCTAGCCCTGTGTTTTCATTTCTGATTAGACTAGAGAAGTTTCATAAGGGTAGTAGGAACCTTCCAGACAAATAAGTGCCTGATTGTCTGAACTCCCCCCTCATTCACCAAAATCGTATATCTTGACATTCCCCCCAACCCGCCTCTTTGGCGCAGACTCTCAGAGCCATCTGTGGTGTTCTCTCCCAGGCTGCAGTCCTCAAACTCGCAACTTTCCCCTTGTACTCTTTTTTTTTTTTAAGTCAGCACACAGCTAAACTTGAACTTGATTCCAATCTCACTGGGCAGGGCGTTCACAATCCATTGCTCACAAGAGAGCTTGACGAATTCAGACCGTCTGATTCCTTCATGATTCCAGAAGAGCACTTTTTTTTTTAAGTCGACACAACCATTATCTCATATACAGTGTGAGTCACTCAGTCATGTCTGACTCTCTGCGATCGTATGGACCGTAGCTCACCAGGCTCCTCTGTCCGTGGGATTCTCCAGGCAAGAAGACTGGAGTGGGTTGCCATGCCCTTTTCCAGAGGATCTTGCAGGTGAATTCTTTACCCACTGAGGCATCTGGGAAGCCCATTTAGAGCAGTCAACTGATTCAATTAGAGAAGGAATTTAGGAAGATAAAGCTATTCAGAAGATGCCCTCCCTTTGGAGCCTCCCTCCCACCTGCCACTCCTGCCTTTTCATGTCCAATTAGACCAATTTTCCTCCGTCACAAGCATTCTGTAAGGACGACATTGGCCTTTGGCTGTAGTTTCTGCACGAGTTTTGATGGGATACGGTTCTTATTTCCTGGGAGAGGACACTCCGGCGTGGGGCAGGGGAGATGGCCATTGACAGTGGGAATCAATATCTAATTTCCAGCAGAGCATCAGACACTCAGCAGCGGGGGGGAGCCCCGAGCACAGCTTTCTAAGGAAACACTAAAGGTAGATTCCGCATCGTCTCGGTCGTTAATTTTATCAGTCATTTGCAAGTCCCTGTTTATAACGATTTCTGTCCTCCTCCCATAAATCTGTGAGTCGTTTTCCTACATGTCAGCAGCTTGAGAGTGATCATTTCATAAAAGAATCTAATGCCAACGGCGGTCCCCAGGAGTAAGCTAGTGCGGAGGAACAATGAAGGGCGATGAGGGACATTTCACTTTAATCAAAGCGGGGAGGGGATATATGTCGACTTGGAGCTGATTCACACTGTTGTACAGCAGAAACTGACTACAAAGCAATTATCCTCCATCTCAAAATAAATTAAAAAAAATAATCAAAACACTCTTTGACTTTTTGTGAGATTGTACTTTATCATTCTTTCATATTCTGTAGGTTGCTGTTATTGTTCAATCATATCCGACTCTTTGCAACCCCATGGACTGCAGCATGCCAGGCCTTCCTGTCCTTCTCTAGCTCCTGGAGTTTACCCAATGTCATGTCCGTCGAGTCAGTGATGCCATCCAACCATCTCATCCTCGGTCGTCCCCTTCTCCTCCCGCCTTCAATATTTCCCAACATCAGGGTGTTTTCTAATGAGTCAGCTCTTCACATCAGGTGACCAAAGTATTGGAGTTTCAGCTTCAGCATCAGTCCTTCCAAGGAGTATTCAGGGTTGATTTTCTTTAGCATTGACTTGCTTGATCTATAAGTTACTGTAATTAATATTACCTGTATTTGGGGGGGATTATATGCAACTTGACACTTTGAAGCATGTGTCTGTGAGTTTGCAGCTGAAATTAACTTTGTCAGTGTTTTCTGAATGAATAAAGCTTATGTTGCAGCATGCCAAAAAACAAAACCCACAAAATAGTATCGGGACTTCCCTGGGGATCCAGTGGTTAAGACTGTGATCATCCAATGCAGGGGATAAGCGTTCCATCCTTGGTCAGCGAAGTGAGATTCTACGTGACGGTGCTGTAGTCAAAACACGAACCAAAACATAATGTTGAATAAATAAAAAGTAAAAAGTCAAGTGTGTGCGTTAGTCCCTTAGTCATGCCCAACTCTTTGTGACCCCATGGACTATATTCCATCAGGCTCCTCTGTCCGTGGGATTCTCCAGGCCAGAATACTGCAGTGGGTTGCCATGTCCTTCTCCAGGAGATCCTCCTGACCCAGGGACTGAACCTGGGTCTCCTGCATTGTAGGCAGACATTTTATCAACTGAGCTACCAGATTGAAAAAAAGATGTTGATATCAGGAACCAACCACAGAATTGAAACTTGTATGCAAAGAAGATACAGTTGTTTTTTTTTTCTTTCCTGTAACAACTGAATTTTTTGTTTTTAGCCTGCACTTCACCAACTGGCTGGAAATGTATTTTGTTGACGCAGGCTCTGGCACTAACCTCATTCTTTAGGGTTTTAACTGATGGTTGTGGAGGCGGGGAGGAGCAGACAACACCGTTGCCTTGGGCGTTACCTTTGGCCACAATGTTAGGGGCCTCCCTGGTGTCTCAGTGGTAAAGTATCTGCCTGCAATGTGGGAGACACAGGTTCAATCCCAGGATTGGGAAGATCCCCTGGAGGAGAAAATGACAACCCACTCCAGTGTTCTTGCCTGGAGAATCCCATGGACAGAGGAGCCTGGGGGCTACAGTCCACGGGGTTGCAAAGAGTCAGACACGACTGAATGATTGATCACGTCGGACATGACTGAATGACTGAGCGTGCGTGTAACCACCATCGATTGGGAGGCACGTCATCCAACCAGTCCTGTGTGGACCCCAGTCCTCTCCACCCATGTGTCTGTCTCAGTAGCTACTGTGGTTCTACAACTTCACAGCCTCTCTGACCACATGGATCGTTGACCCTCAGACTGGGCGTCTAATCTGAGCCACGTTATTCCATCCATCCTTTTGAACTGAGTCATGAGATAACTTTCTGTTATATGACAAGCTGGAAGCAGGTTAAGCCATTATTTCTTTTTTATTCACTGGAATTCCAGATCAGTCCTGGGTGTTCATTAGAAGGACTGATGCTAAAGCTGAAACTCCAATCCTTTGGCCACCTGATGCGAAGAGGTGACTCATTGGAAAAGGCCCTGATGCTGGGAAAGATTGAAGGCAGGAGGAGAAGGGGATGACGGAGGATGAGATGGTTGGATGGCATCACCAACTCAATGGACATGGGTTTGAGTAGACTCCGGGAGTTGCTGATGGACAGGGAGGCCTGGCGTGCTGCAGTCCATGAGTTCGGACATGACTGAGCAGCTGAACTGAACTGAACTGAGAGTGAGAGAGATGATATGTCCTTATTTCGTACTCCCTCCAGGGGAAGTATTCTGAAGAGACGCAACAAACAGGAAAGGAAATCAAAGAAAACGCTATGCTCTTCTCAGCCTTCTGGTCAACCTTATTCATCTCTGTGTCTTAGAAATTAATACTAAATCTCTGAATCACAACTATGAGAGCTGTATAGGTCATTATCTATATAAATGGTCATCGGTGGCATTTAAAAAATAGCAGAAATTGACCTTTTAACTACGATTCTTTGAGAACTCTAAAATACAAAGTTGGAAGTCCTCCAATCCACTGTTCTCAGTAGCTACCTGGTTCAGGTATTTCTCAAGCATATGAATGGGAGCCAAATGGATGTGTCATCATTGCCAGAAATGTGACAATTTTTCTCACACTGGCAAAACTGCTATCTAAAATATCATGTACATTCTCTATACTTATCCTGCTAAAAATACACACATATGTCATTTAAAAATGTATATTCTCCTGCTAAGAGCCAACTCACTGGAATAGACCCTGATACTGGGAAAGACTGAGGGTGGGAGGAGAAGGGGGCGACAGAGGATGAGATGGTGGGATGGCATCATTGACTCAATGGACATGAGTTTGAGCAAACTCTGGGAGATGGTGAAGGACAGGGAAGCCTGGAGTGCTGCAGTCCATCAGGTCACAGAGAGTTGGACACAACTGAGCAACTGAACACCAACAACAATATTTTCCTGAGTTATCTATGTAAAGAACATTCAAGGATAGTTCATTTTAACCATACTCTTCATCAATTACTGAGTTAATTCTGATAATAAAAGTCTGATTTAAAAGAATCACACTAAAAATAAATACTTTAGTCATATCTATGCTACAGTTCTCCCCCAAAAGGGCAATGATTCATTAACTTTTGTAATATAATCTCACTCTCTGTGATGTTGCAGCTGAATGTATTTATAGAAATGAAGAGTTTAAATTTTTATATTTCTCGATAGCACAAAATGTCATTGTCATCTATCTAGGGCAGAGTTTCAATTTAACAACTATCTTGTCAACACTATCAGGTTTCCAAACTTCTAATGAAGTTATACATATTTCATACAATCTGTTTTTGGCTACACAGTATTTTGAATTAGAAAAAAGAATCATGCATGTTATCTGCAAATGAGGAACTTCCCAAGATCACAGGGGGACATTAATCTCACTTTTGAAAAGAACACTTGACAGTCTTCATGTGGAATGTGCTATTAAAAAAAAAAGGATCTTGTTGCGACCATAAATACATTGTCACAAGGATGCTTTTTTCTTGTGATGGCTAAGGTTTGCCCTAAGCACTCTTGATACAATCATGCATAGGTCCTGCATTCATTATTTTTCACTTCTGAATCACAAATCAGTACAAATGTACTGTCTTCAGACAAGCCCCAGGTCCTAGCTCACACTTCTATAAGTCACAAATCATGCAGAACCTGTCTTCTGCTCAGATCTCATGAGACTGAAGTTAAGCTGTTGAGCTACTGTTCTCTTCTTGAGCAAAGACTCCTTTTCCAAGCTTAACTCATTGTGGGAAAAATTCAGCTCCTGGTGATTGTACAAATTATGTGTCCCTCTTCCAGCTGGCTTCCCTCAAGGCGCCGTGCTCAGCTGCCCGGGGCCCACAGCATCCCTTGTCACATGGCTCTGCCCAATCTTTAGAGACACCCATGGAGAATCTCCCTCCCTTTTGAGCTCTGAATCTTGCAGAGAAGGATGCTGTCCTTTCGAGAGTCTAACCTGATTAGGTCAGGCGCGCCAAGGATAATCTCTGTTGGGGTCAACTGTGCCTGGGTGCTGTTGTTCAGTGGCTCAGTCATGTCTGATTCTTTGTGACCCCATGGACCACAGCATGCCAGGCCTCCCTGTCCATCACCAACTCCTGGAGTTCGCCCAAGCTCATGTCCATTGAGTCAGTAATGCCATCCAACCATCTCATCCTCTGTCGTCCCCTTCTCTTCCCACCTTCAATCTTTCCCAGCATCACGGTCTTTTCTAGTGAGTCAGTTCTTCGCATCGGGTGGCCAAAGGATTGGAGTTTCAGCTTCAGCATCAGTCCTTCCAAGGAATATTCAGGACTGATCTTCTTTAGGATGGACTGGTTGGATCTCCTTGCAGTCCAAGGGACTCTCAAGAGTCTTCTCCAACACCACAGTTCAAAACATCCATTCTTTGACACTCAGTTTTCTTTATGGTTCTCACACTCACCCATTAGTCCTGGAAAAACCATAGCTTTGCCTACACGGACCGTATTCTCAGAAGTTGCCACAACCAAAGGGAGAGACTTCTACAAAGATACTGGTTGTTGGGTACTGTTTTATAATCCCACCTACCAACCCAGGTTTCTTTATCATATAAATGAATAAAACATAAACCAAATGAGAGAGAAACCTTAAGTAGTTCAAATATCACGATCTTAGGAGAGATGGAGCAGTTAGAATAAGACCATGCTCTTAAGAAGATAAAGAGGCATGGGACATTAGGAGTCAAGACCCAGCCACGATGGGGCACCTTCTTTTGCTTTCCTAAGACACAGAGTGTGGGCTCAGTGTCATATTGTTCTCATCTATCCATCTACACATCTGAGCATTCACCCTTCTATCCCCCACCCATCCATCTAGCCGTCTGTCCATCCACCTAGTCATCCATCCATCTATCCATCCATCCATCTATTCATTCATCCATCCATCTATCCATCCATCATCCATCCATCTGCCTATTCATTCATCTCTCTATCCATCCATCTATTCATCCATCCATCATCCATCCATCCATCTATTCATCCATCATCCACCCATCATCCATCCATCCATCTATCTGTCCATCCATCGGCCTATTCATCTATCCATCCCTCATCCATCCATCCATCTATTCATCCATCCATCATCCATCTATTCTTTCATCCATCTATCCATCCATCCACCTATTCATCTCTCCATCCATCATCCATCCATCCATCCATCTATCTATTCATCCATCATCCACCCATCATCCATCCATCCATCTATCCATCTATCCACCATCCATCCACCTATTCATCTCTCCATCCATCCTTCCATCCATCCATCTATTCATTCATCATCCACCCATCATCCATCCATCCATCCATCCATCTATCCACCCATCATCCATCCATCCACCTATTCATCTATCCATCCATCATCCACCCATCATCCATCCATCCATCCATCTATCCATCCATATATTCATTCATCTCTCCACCCATCATCCATCCATCCATCTGTCCATCCATCCATCTTTTCATCTATCCATCCATCATCCATCCATCCATCCACCTATTCATCTCTCCATCCATCATCCATCCATCCTCGATCCATCTATTCATCCATCATCCATCCATCATCCATCCATCCATCTATTCATTCATCTCTCCACCCATCATCCATCCATCCACCTATCCATCCATCCATCCACTTGTCCACCTATCCATCCATTATCCAGCCATCCATGTATCCATCCAGCCAGCCATCTATCCATCCACCCAGTCATCTCTCTATTCATCCACCCACTTATCTCTCCATCCACTCATGTACTCATTCACTTTTAACAGCAAAATACGTATTTGTGGGCCCACAAGTTGAAGGAAGAATGAGAATATTACCAAAAATTTGAATTAATCTATAAGCTACTTCCCTAAGTACTGATATGTTGAATTTTTATTGAACATTCCCTTTATTTATGAAGTTTACCCTTATAAAGTTGTATATTCTTATATAAGCCACTATCAATGTCTCTTGATTGTGCTGAAACTTAAAAAGTGGAATCATGGTTTAGAGTGACTATGGGAGTTTTTCTTAACAGCTATATATTAAGGTTTTAAGACCCAGTAATATATTTTGCATAGCTACAGTTTATCCACTTTCTTACTGTTCAAATATTTCATTATCATTTCACTATAATGTCAGCGTAATGAGGAATTTCACAGGAATTTAGATGTGTTTTGTTTCATGCCAGTATACAATGAAACCCAGCTCAGTCTGTAGTGCCATTATTCACTAGATACTTAAAGCTCCACGTGCTAGGTGGGAGACTGCGTTTTCTCTCTCAGTGTCATGAAGACTGCATCTGTCAGCTAGGATTAAGCCAACAGGAGCCTGAACTCAAAGGAGCCCATAAACCAGTGAAATAAAACCACTGTAGCATGTTTCCAAACCCCTATGGTTTTGAAATACTCTGGTAATTTCAGGCAACATTACATTAACAGAGATCAAGGAAGTTCTTAAAACTGGTTACCCATGAGGGATGAAGCTTCCCTGGTGGCTCAGAGGTTAAAGCATCTGCCTGCAATGCAGGAGACCCGGGTTCGATCCCTGGGTCGGGAAGCTCTGCTGGAGAAGGAAATGGCAACCCACTCCAGTATTCTTGCCTGGAGAATCTCACGGACAGAGGAGCCTGGTGGGCTACAGTCCCTGGGGTCGCAGAGGGATGACTATCCATTCCACGTTTCCTTAGTGCGGAGGAAATATATGTTCTGTACGGGATGAAATAATTGCTTCTGATGTTACAGAAATTCCCCAAACACATTCTCCCCCATATTTAACAAAGTTACTGAGGGTTTGTACTTCCACGGTGCCTTTTACATATGATACATCGTCCTAACCTTAGCAATTAAACTTCTCTGAAAAATGTTTCTTGTTACCTTTTCTGGGAAAGAAAAAAAACATTACATATATTTAAAGCTTAGGTAAGTGAAAGTCTCTTGGTCATGTCCAACTCCTTGAGACCCCATGGACTGTATGCTGCTGCTGCTGCTAAGTCACTTCAGTCATGTCCGACTCTGTGCAACCCCACAGATGGCAGTCCACCAGGCTCCCCCATCCCTGGGATTCTCCAGGCAAGAACACTGGAGTGGGTCGCCATGTCCTTCTCCAGTGCATGAAAGTGAAAGGTGAAAGTGAACTTACTCAGTCGTGTCCGACTCTTAGCGACCCCATGGACTGCAGCCTCCCAGGCTCCTCCATCCATAGAATTTTCCAGGCAAGAGTACTGGAGTGGGGTGCCATGGACTGTATAGTCCATGGAATTCTCCAGGTCAGAATACTGGAGTGGGTAGCCTTTCCCTTCTCCAGGGGATCTTCCCAACCCAGGGATCAAACCCAGGTCTCCCACATTGCAGGGGGATTCTTTACTAGCTGAGCCAGCAGGGAAGCCCATTTAAAGCTTAGGACACCCATTTCCTAATATATTACATATGCTCCTGAAGAGGACACACACAGTCTAATGAACCTGGTTTAGGTCACTAGGGTTGGGGTAGGGAAGGAATACAAAGAGTCTGCAATGAACCAATTCTTTTTCAATAATTTCACTTCTTTTCTCTTGCGCATGGGAATAACTCTGGAGAGTGATGATGGGGAAAGGCCACGGTTTGCAAAAAAAGAGTATAATTTTTACAAGCTGCTTAATGACAGAAAAGCAACGTGGACAGGGAGTCAGTGGAGCACAAGGGTACGGCCACTGTCCTGTTTGGATATGGCCAGACAGAGGGAACACAAAACACGAGGGGATGACAGAGGATGGGATGGTTGGATGGCATCACTGACTCAATGGAGTTTGAGCTCAATGAATTTGAGCAAGCTCTGGCAGATGGTGGAGGACAGGGGAGCCTGGCGTGCTGCGGCCCATGGGGTCACAGAGTCAGACACAACTGAGCGATGGAATGACAAGAACCAGTGGCTACTTAAGACGACACATGGTAAGAAATGGACGAAAAGCTCAAAATCCATCAAAGAAGACACACACCGGTGACAAATGATATAGACGCGAATGTCTCAAATTCAACATTTGTTGATAAAACGGTAACAGCGACATGAGCTGGGTTAAGGATTTCTAAAGTCATGGAACACAGCATATCTGTTGAACTAAAATACGTGCAGAAATGATACAGGCTTTGCAAAGAAAATGGCTGAATTTTTTCCCCCCTGTATCTGCCACACTTAACTGCTTCCTATCTTCTCCTGCTTTGGAAACATGTATAAAATAGTCACTTGGGTCGCAAATCATCTCTAAATTCTGTTTCTGCACCAACATTGCCTAATGGCGTGATTTCAAAGAAAGGACAATTTAGGGAATAGCAAAAAGGGATGGTTGGAAAATATTATCAGGACATTGACACAGTAATAGCCTAAAATTATCATTCTGTTTAACCGGCAAAACATCTCCATTATTTGGACCTGTGAACAGGCTATCATTACGGACCTTCCGCGGCCTGTGCTATCCTGAATTACATAGATTTTTATGAGCATAACGTGATTACTGAATTTCTTTCTCCCTCAATTCTCTTCCTTCCATTGACTTTCCTACTCGTGTTGACTGCTTACAGATAATGCGTTTACAGATCTCAGCAATTCACAGGGAACTGAAAAAGCCATTTTCTTGGGACCGGTAGTGACGGTCACTGATTTTCACTTGCCACTTTCCCCGCTATGAGTGTTGACTGAGCCAGATAAAACACAGGCTTGAGAGATGCTTCATCAACTGCCTGGCTTGAACGGAGCCAGCTGACGGGCAGACTGACCTCTGTTTTTCTGGAAACACCTTTCTGACAACTAAGCCGGAAGAAAGTCAACGTTCACCTTAAGTTACAAGAACGTCAACAGACTGCACCAGAAAAAAAAAATTGGGATATTCCAGTCCAATAAATAATTCTTCTGCACGACATTATAATGCAATAGTAGAATTTAATTCAGGGAAATACAGTCATCCCACACAACTCAAGAGATGATCAGAGACCCAAGGAGAGGAGAGCTATGTCTATATAGTCACACCCAGGCAGACCTTTTTTTTTTTTTTTTGTACTTTGCAAACATGGCGCTTTTTAAAAAAAAAAAACAAACTGAGGGGTTTTGGTAACCCTGAGCCTAGCAATCTGAGCTTCCGTGGAGGCTCAGATGGTAAAGAATCTGCCTGCAGTGCAGGAGACTGGGGTTTGATCTTTGGGTCAAGAAGATCCCCTGGAGTAGGAAATGGCAACCCACTCCAGTATTCCTGCCTGGAGCATCCCATGGACAGAGGAGCCTGGTGGGCTACAGTCCACGGGGTTGCAGAGAGTTGGACACGACTGAGTTCAAGTAGCCTTTTTCTGCCCTCCCCAGGGATATGAATTACTGAAGCACTCCTTCACAGAAACAGCTCCATACTCCAACAACCTGCAATCCAGATACACTCCCGGTTCTTTAGACACTTCCCGCATCACCCACCAGCATCCAGCTCCTGCAACTGTCAATCACAGCATCTTCTCTCTGAGACAGCCCACGGCCCCCAGGGTTTGCACTCTCTCTTGCTGAACTGCATAAAAGTATCCAGTTGTAGAACCACAAGTGTGTTCCTCACAGGCTTTCTATGGTTTGCCCAAAGATCTCAGTTTTTTTTTTTTTTTGAACAAGTGAAAGTATTTTGACATTTTCTTTTAACAGCTCAGATGGTAAAGTGTCTGCCTGCAATGCGCGAGACCTGGGTTCGATCCCTGGGTTGGGAAGATCTCCTGGAGAAGGAAATGACAACCCACTTCAGCATTCTTGCCTGGAGAATCCCATGGACAGAGGAGCCTGGTGTGTTACAGTCAATGGAGTTGCAAAGAGTCAGACACGACTGAGCGACTTCACTTTCAGTTTTAACAGCTCACTTCAAGATCTGTATCTTAGAGACCAGGTTATTCAACCACAGCACCATTAGTTTGAAAAACACAACTATGAGTGCAATACAGACACCCAGCTCAATGACAAAATATATGTGTATCTCATCAACCCATTTTTAAATGAAAACCTTTGTGGGCGGAATCCCTGCACATCTCATTAGAATGGATGAAAGTTGATAAGAAAATCTCACCCCCTAAGTTTCTAAAAGACACACAAATTGGTAGATTACTAAAATTTATGTCAACAGTGCTTACGTTAAACAAGGAATTAAATCTGACCATTACGAAGGGTGACCACAAAAGAGAATCCCACGAAGCCTCAATTCCTTTCCGTCATCCTTCAGATACTGGCCATTATAAACTTGCCTTAGTGAGCAAGCTTCACTTTCTTCTTGACACCTGTGTTAATGCAAAGACATCCTTCCACAGGCATACACCTTGGCTTTTTACGCACACAAGGCAAAGAGAGAGAATTAATGAAGAGAGATGGTGGTGGTGAGCCCAGTGGTATGATACGAACAAACTCCTCATTGGTTGCGCTTTATGAAATACCAGCCTTGCGATGTGTTTCTTGTAAGGAACTCAGACATGTCCTACCAAGTGACCACATTGCATGTTCCTGCCACACAGACCTCCTCAACATTTACCATCCCATGATGATGTTTCGGAATGGACCCCCCCACCCCCCGCCTCGTTATACATTAATCATGTACAACTCTTTCCATGACTAAGACTTTCCTTCTGCAGAAGCTGTAGAGAAACACAGCATCAGTATACTCTATATTGTCTTTTTATACTGTTGTATTTTTTTTTTGGATGGAAGCGTGGTCACAGTATTTCCTGGTGGCTGAGATCTCTTTAATGTAAATGTAGCGAAGTGAAGCCTAGGAGCAGAGTGCTTGATGATGGACGGTTGGGAGCCTGGTCCTGTCCTCTGGTGAGGTGCAGACACCTGTCTTCTTTCGGGGGTCGTGGGAGACTCCTGGGGAAGTGGGAACAGGCTTGTGGCAGCAAAACTCACCGCTGGGGGAAGCCAGCAAGAGGGAGAAGTCTGTCAAATGATGCCCCATCATTCTAAAGCTGGCTTCCCACGTGGTGCTGGTTGGTGAAGAATCCGCCTGCCAATGCAGGAGACACTAGAGAGTCAGGTTCGATCCCTGGGTCGGGAAGGTCCCCTGGAAAAGGGAATGGCAACCCACTCTTGCCTGGGAAACCCCATGGACAGAGGAGCCTGGCGGGCTACAGTCCATGGGGTTGCAGAGTCAGACTTGACTGAGCAACTGGGAATTCTAAGGAGAGGATTATTACATCAACTGTCCTTGTTTTTTGGACATTTTTATGGAATGTCAGTAAAGACACTCGGCATAAAACTCGACATGGAATGGATTTCATTTTCCAGTTTGCAAATAATTTTTTTTTACCCCAATGCTAATGCCAACTCCTTTGTTGACGGAGCCCCTAGGCATTAACAATAATGCTTGTTTTGCAGAACTGTGCTTCTGGAGGAGACCAACACCATGTGGTTCGGATGGAGTGGAAGATGGTTATCGAGGGACACGGGGAATTATTTGGACGTGAGAAGCAACGCTGAAATCTGGAAACTAGGTGAAAAATACGTTGGAGCCATGCCCCATAGCTGAAGGTGGTACCTTCAAGGCGAGTCTTTTTTTTTAAATTATTTAAATATTTTCAGATTTTACTTTTTTATTTTCGGCTGTGCTTGGCCTTTGCTGCTGCAAGCAGGCTTTCCCTAGTTGCAGGGAGCGGGGGCTACCTACTCTCTCGTTGTGGTTCGAGGGCTTCTCTTTGCTGTCACCTCTCTTGTTATGGAACACGATCTCTAGGGCGTGTGGGCTTAGCTGCTCTGTGGCATGTGGGATCTTCCCAGATCAGGGACCCGTCCCTGTGTCTTCTGCTTTGGCAGGTGCTTTCTTTATCCCTGAGCGACCCGGGAAACCCCCAAGGTAAATCTTTCACATTTGTTTATAGTTCTTTTTTTTTTTTTTTTCGCCTAAGTGTGATATAAAATGTCCTTCTGAAAGCTGTGCTAAAGACACCCTCCAACAGGCAAACGTCTTAACCCACTTGGGCCCGTCTTTTGAAAGATACTGAGGCTCTGGGATTAAAAGGAGTCAACCTGCATTCTACGCAACTTGGGGCAATTCCCAAGTTTCAATTCCACTTCCCAACTTACTAGACTGATTCCCTCCCATTTCGATCACTGTGAATCGTTCTCAAGAGAGTTTATCGTTTCAAGGTTCAAAGGTTGCTCGGATTATTGTCTTTGTAACCTGATGGATGTGTGTATTCGTTTGCTCTTGCTGTGTGATACTCTCTACACGTCGCGGCCTACAGATACACGATCGGTAGGTGCTGATCATCAGCACAGATCCATCCTCAGTCCCCGCCTCCATTCCGCTTCCGGAAAACAACCACCATTCTGAAATTTCTGTACCTCCCTCTCATCTTTAAGACATCAAACAGGAGAGGCTGCTTTCTTCCTTTGAAAACAAAACATGGATTTCTCTAAGAAATAAAGAGTGCCTTCTGTATAGGTATCAGGTGGACTTTCAAAAAAAGATTGTAGCACTGTGTTTGAAAACTGGCTTTAGTTTTACTTGAGGTCCAGTGGTTGGCACCTCACCTTCCAAGGCAGGGAGTGAGAGCTTGGTCCCTGGTTGAGGGTGGGGTGGTGAGGTCCCACATGCCTGGTGGTCGAAAACCCAAAGCATAGAACAGAAGCAATATTGTCATAAATTCAATAAAGACTTAAAATGGTCCACATAAAAAAAAAATTTGGCTTTAGGCTACTATCCACAATGTATAGCTGGTTTTCTTTAATTTATCTTTAAGTACAGACAAGGAGGGCTTTCCTGATAGTTCAGCTGGTAAAGAATCCGCGTGCAGTGTGGGAGATCTGGGTTTGATCCCTGGGTTGGGAAGATCCCCTGGAGAAGGGAAAGACTACCCATTCCAGTATTCTGGCCTGGAGAATCCCATGGGCTGTACAGTCCACGGGGTTGCAAAGAGGCAGACATGACTGGGCAACTTTCACACACACATATACACTATTAATACACTTCATATCATTCAGTAAATAGCGGTGAGAGCGGAAATAGTGTTACAAATAGGTGGTAGTTTCTTAAAGAGAAAGTCGCTCAGGAGTGCCTGACTCTTTGCGATCCCATGGACTGGAGCCCACCAGTCTCCTCTGTCCATGGGATTCTCCAGGCAAGAATATTGGAGTGGGTCGCCATGCCCTCCTCCAGGGGATCTTCCCAACCCAAGGATTGAACCAGGGTCTCCTGCATTGCAGGCAGATTCTTTTCCGTCCAATCTAAGGTTAGTTCAAATGTGGACTTTGTACGCATGTCAATAAACTACTCTGTTTCACAAAAAAAAAAAAAAGAAGAAGAAAGAAAAAGGGAATATTTGTTTCTCTTCGGTTAGAAGCAATTCATTGCATTTAGTCTGTTAAGAGTCTGACAATATTAGTTGAAGTTTTAATGAATGTTTATGAGAAACCACATTACCTGTTGTTTAAGGGCAGTTTAATTCTAAGGCTGCCTGTCCAGAGAGCCTCCTTTTAAGTAAGATGACCAATTCTCACTTTATGATTACATAATTTCAGAGTCTAAGTGAATTTGAAAATTTTATATACATATGTATCTCTGGCAGTAACACAGTCAAAATCAATTTGGGGATGGAGGTCACTAGAAAAATAATGAGGCAGAAAATTGACCAAAAAAAAAAAAAAAGGCTGAAGGAGTTTTAAAATATTCATGGCAATGGTCTTCCATGAGATGGAGCTGCTTAACTATCAGCAGGAAAAAAAAATTTAAAAAAGGCAAAGGGGAATCTGATTAGCTGTTTCTTAATTAAATATTTACTTTGCTCTGCAATCTCAAATTATTTTTCCAGAGTTGTGGAGCACGTTTATCAGAGAAGTGATTAGCTGTGACGATGGCTTCTGGGAACATACAGAATGAAGCTCTCGACTCAAAACGGAGGGGGCTGGTGACGACTTATTTCAGTGCAGAGATCTCCCACCCCTGAATTCTCCCTTTTCAGTAATACAGTCGATACTGGGAGGGTCCCCCATGAGTCTCGGCACTGGGTTCAAGTCTGAATATGCCAAGATGGATGAGAGGTGCTTGCTATGCTGAAAAACCTCAAGGCTGGAAGGAAAGTCTTATGGGTACACTGATGTTTTCAGAGTGTCCTATACAATGTAACAACGCAAACAGAGAAAGGTTTATTAGTAATACAAATGACAAACTTTCTTAATAGACCTCCACGAAAAATGTTTACTGGATGATTTTTTTTTAATTAAAAAAAATTTATTTTGGCCATGCCTAGTGGCAGGAGAAGCTTCTCAGGCGGATCTGTGGGTAAAGAACTCGCCTGCAATGCCGGAGATGCAGAAGACCCGGTTTTGATCCCTGCGGGATCTTAGTTCCCTGACCAGGGATTAAACCTGTGCCCACCGTGGTAGACACGTGGACACCTAACCACGTTCGGAGAGTGAAAGGGACAGTCACTCATCACGTCTGACTCTTTGTGACCCCGTGGACTGTAGCCCGCCAGGCTCCTGTGTCTGTGGAATTTTCCAGGCAAGAATATTGGAGTGGGTTGCCATTCCCTTCTCCAGGGGATCTTCCCAGCCCAGGGATTGAACCCATGTCTCCCCCATTTCAGGCACATTCTTTACCATCTGAGCCACCAGGGAAGCCCAAGAATACTGGAGTGGGTCAGTCCAGTCGCTCAGTCGTGTCTGACTCTTGTCAACTCCATGGACTGCAGCACACCAGGCTTCCCTGTCCATCACCATCTCCTGGAGCTGGCTCAAATTCCTGTCCATTGAGTCAGTGATGCCATCCAAACATCTCATCCTCTGTTGTCCCCTTCTCCTCCTGCCTTCAATCTTTCCCAGCATCAGGGTCTTCTCCAAAGAGTCAGCTCTTCACATCAGGCGGCCAAAGGATTGGAGTTTCAGCCTCAGCATCAGTCCTTCCAGTGAACACTCAGGACTGATTTCCTTTCGGATGGGCTGGTTGGACCCAAGGGCCTCTCAAGCATCTTCTCCAATACCACAGTTCAAAAGCATCAATTCTTTGGTGCTCAGCTTTCTTTGTGGTCCAACTCTCACATCTATACATGACTACTGGAAAAACCATAGCTTTGACTAGACGGACCTTTGTTGGCAAAGTGATATCTCTGCTTTTTAATGTGCTGTCTAGGGTGGCCATAGCTTCCCTTCCAAGGAGCAAGCGTCTTTTAATTTCATGCCTGCAGTCACCATCTGGAGTGGGTACTGCTAGACAGTTCCTAAGGATGTTTTATATACATCATTTGAGAAGTGACAATTTGACAGGGAGATTCAAAGAAGCAAGAATAAGTTAGTGGGTTTTGTTCAGAATATATTTGCATCTCGATTTCAGAAGGGATAGCTACCATGCAGTCATCAGTTTTCATGAAAAGGCACCTTTTTGTCTTTTTAAGAATCTCAACAGAAAGCAACGTGGATGAATTTAGAGACCTACACCACTCTAAATAGGCATCAGTTTAATAGATCTGCATGTCTGTTTTGAATATTCCATGTTTCAAGAAAAAGATTTTGCGTCGTTCAGCCTGAACTGGGATTTTCCACATTCTTGCAATTCAACATATAATTCATGAGGTTGTACTTCATTTGTTTCTTCTTGATAGTGAGATAATTCTAGCATTTCATTTTGTTAAACAGCTTTATGGAGACATAAAGTGAAAGTGTTAGTCACACCCCTGTGTCAGGCTGTTTGCGACCCCATGGACTGTAGCCCACCAGGCTCCTCTGTCCATGGGATTCTCCAGGCAGGAATACTGGAGTGGGTGGCCATTTCCATCTCTAGGGGAACTTCCCAACCCCAGGCTCAAACCCGGTCTCCTATATTATAGGCAGATTTCTTACCATCTGAGTCCCTAGGGAACACTTTCACGTACACAGTACCATGTGACCTATATGTACAGGGTTATGTAGAGAAGATTTCGAGAGCATACAATGGAAACTTTATGCCCAGTGAAGAACATCTCACAGTAATAACTAGCTTATGTACTAATATGTGGTGCTGGAGAAGACTCTTGAGAGTCCCTTGGACTGCAAAGAGATCAAACCAGTCCATCCTAAAGGAAATCAGTCCTGAATATTCACTGGAAGGACTGATGCTGAAGCTAAAGCTCCAATCCTTTGGCCACCTGACGCGAAGAGCTGACTCACTGGAAAAGACTCTGATGTTGGGAAAGATTGAAGATGGGAGGAGACGGGGATGACAGAGGATGAGATGGCTGGATGGCATCACCCACTCAATGGACATGAGTTTGAGCAAGCTCCAGGAGTTGGTGATGGACAGGGAAGCCTGGTGTGCTGCAGTCCATGGGGTCAAAAGAGTCGGACACGACTGAGCGACTGAACTCACTGACGGATGTTAATCAGGGACACTTTGCAGTTTGAAAAAAGCTCTATGGATTGGGGAACCACCTAGCAGCATAATTAATATGTGCAATAAACTACTTTTTATTAAAATTCATGAGTGAAGAAGGACCACAGAGTTTGCTGACGTGTTACCAACTACGAGAAGCAATTTCTGCCGAGTCAGCTTTGTGTGTAAGCAGGTACTGTGATATCTGAAGGAAGGACTGGTTGAGAGCCTTTCCATCTCTCAGAACACAAAAGAAAGCAGAAATGGATTGTGCTGGGCTTCCGCAGTGGTCCAGAGGTTAAGAGTCCACCTGTGAACGCAGGGGACGTGGGTTCGATCCCTCGCCTGGGAAGATTCCACATGCCACGGGACTGTTGAGCCTGGGTACCACAAATACTGACGACTGAGTGCCTTAGAGCCGGTGCTTCCAGCAAGAGAAGTCACAGCAATAAGAAGCCCTCACAGAGCAACTAGAGAGTACCCCTACACAGCATGAGTAGAGAAAGCCCACATACAGGAACAAAGGCCCAGCGCAGCCACAAATGAACAAAAACCCAAACAGGTAAAACTTCCCCTGGAGTAGGAAACGGCAGCCCACTCCAGTATTCCTCCCGGGAGAATCCCGTGGACGGAGGAGCCTGGCTGGCTGCAGTCACGGGGTCGCAAAGAGTCAGACACGAGCAACGAACACACACACTTTTAAATACTAGAGTGCACTATCAGATATTTACTGAGACGTTGTTTTACTTTGGGATCAAGTCAGGCTGTTCGAGATCTCTGTTTGTCGTCGATGTTGCTGTTCGGTGGCAGTTGGTAAGTCACATCCGACTCGTTGGGACCCCACGGACTATACAGTCCATGGAATTCTCCAGGCCAGAATCCTGGAGTGGGTAGTCCTTCCCTCTCCAGGGGAATCTTTCCAAACCAGGGATCAAACCCAGGTCTCCTGCATTGCAGGTGTATTCCGTACCAGCCTAGAATAAGCCCCCAATAAAATGTATTTCTTATTTCTCACCAGTGACAGTGTCTTCTTTGTCAGGCTGGCAACCACATTTGTCTTTTTTTTCAAATATCCCTGTCTCCATCTCCAACACTGTTATCTGGTCTTTAAAAAGATGTGACATCTAATTACAGGTACATGGAGAAATTAACTGATATTTTGTTGTTGGTGGAGATGAAGGAATCGTATAAATCTTTATGAAGACATATAAATGCTACGATCCACTTGAATTGTATCAGTTAGATGCACGGACCTCTAGCTTACAAGAAGCTTGCTTTATAAATGGCTGTTTAATCAGCTGCTGATGTAACATTTATCAGACATTTATTGAGGTAATTCACTTGTCTGAATTTGACAAGTACCCAACAGCCTCTTATGTTGAACTGAGAGTTCATGAAAAGGCACCTTTTTGTCTTTTTAAGAATCTCAACAGAAAGCACTGTGGGCAAATGTTGAGACCTACACCACTCTAAAGAGGCATCAGTTTAATAGATTTGGATTATACAGTCTGACTAATGGGTCTGGTGGAAACTCAGACATTCTTGATGAAAAGCAAAACTAATAAATAGGATGAGATCATTCTCTCGCTGCTTAGAAATCACTGAGCATTCGATCTTCTGCACCCAAGGCATCTGAATTCCAGAATACAATAAATGCTAGAGGGAGAATTAAAAAGATAGCCCAGGTAACAAGGCAAAGGTCACGCATCCACCGAGGTTATCATTACAGAGGTAATTATATTTACTCTCTGCAGCCACTCAAGCTGCACCCTGGATGTTTAAATGTTAACTAAGCATGGACCTGATCCTTCATCGTGGGTGGGAGACAAATATGTACAAAGATGCTCAAGGCAGAGTGAGAATTACATGTGCAGTGATCCAAGTATGCTCAGGGGACATCTGAAATCCTGTGTAGCGTAGGAGGGTTAGAAGATGCTCAGAAAGCTAACGGGTGAGCTGCGTGCTGATGTATTTATGAGATTTTTCTCGATGAAGAGGGTGAACAGGGTTTGCCTTTCTACGGAGTGGGATCAACCTCGGCAAAGCCACAGACTCTAAGGATTGCCCATTAAACCACAGCTGTATGAACCTGTGTTGGGACTGGCAAGAGGTGATAGCCTGAAGTTCAGGGACAAGATTTAGGGACAAGAAGGAGGCTGTTAGAACAGATGAGCAGAGGTTTAGATAACGAACAGTCTGGCTCCATGTGAAGGTGTTCCGTTTCTACCTGGAGACAGCAAAGAGCAGCTGCTAAGTCGCTTCAGTTGTGTCCGACTCTGTGCAGCCCCATAGATGGCAGCCCACCAGACTCCCCCGTCCCTGGGATCCTCCAGGCAAGAACAGTGGAGTGGGCTGTCATTTTCTTCTCCAATGCATGAAAGGGAAAAGTGAAAGTGAAGCCGCTCAGTCCTGTCCGACTCTTAGCGACTCCATGGACTATAGCCCACCAGGCTCCTCTGTCCATGGGGTTTTCCAGG
Organism: Ovis canadensis; assembly: GCF_042477335.2. Lineage (NCBI taxonomy): Eukaryota > Metazoa > Chordata > Mammalia > Artiodactyla > Bovidae > Ovis > Ovis canadensis. The sequence continues at coordinate 2,418,353 of NC_091727.1, forward strand.
CAAGAGTACTGGAGTGGGGTGCCATTGCCTTCTCCGAGCAAAGAGCTGCTGATGCATTTTAAGAAGAAAAGAGACAGGGTCAGATATATAAATCAGATCCCTTTGAGGTTACTCACATTTCATGGGTCTGCTTGAAACAGTCTTTCGCGACCCTGGGGGTGGGGGGGAAACACCATTTTGCTGCGACACAGTCTGAGATCAAAAGGAGCATGACATTCTGAAGTGGATGATTTTTTCATCTTTTAGAACAAATTTTTTTTTTTTTTAAATTCGGTATCAAACACCTCTTTTGTCCTCATTTCACTCCCGAGCTTCTGTTTCACCCTTTCTCTGATTAACTAAAATGAAAAGGATGATAATAACACCCGAAGGTGAACAGTGTTCTTTCAGTCCAGGTCCAAACTGTCTGACCTTTAAGGGCCTGTGTGCCAAGCTGCCTCCGTCGTGTCTGACTCGGTGCGACCCCGTGGACTGCAGCCCGCCAGGCTTCTCTGTCCGCGGGATTCTCCAGGCAAGGATACTGGCGTGGGTTGCCTTTCCTTCCCCAGGGGGGCTTCCTGACCCGGGGATTGAGCCTGCATCTCCTGCAGCGGCCGATTCTTCACTGAGTCAGCAGGGAAGCCCTATAGCAGGGCACTGACTGCTATTTAGCACAGGCAAGACTGTCCTGTACAAAGAGATAGTCTTTACTTCCTTATCTTACAGGAAATGCTTCTGCTATGTAACATGCAAGCATACAGTATATACTTAGATAGCCTCAGCACTTCTTTTTCAGCTGCGGAAAGACAGCAGCTATACAGTCGGGACAATTCTGGGCAAGGGAGGAGAAGGTGAAGGTGAAGTCGCTCAGTCGTGTCTGACTCTTTGCAACCCCGTGGACTGTAACCTACTAGGCTCCTCCGTCCAGGGGATTCTCCAGGCAAGAATACTGGAGTGGCTTGCCATTTCCTTCTCCAAGGGATCTTCCTGACCCAGGGATCGAACCCGGGTCTCCCGCATTGGAGGCAGACGCTCTAACCTCTGAGCCAGCAGGGAAGCAGTGTATGAATGACACCACACGTGTAAGGTTGTGAAGCATCCCTGTTGTTGATACAGAAAGCAAACGCTGTCCGTTCAGAACGCGCTGAGAGCAACTGCGCCTTTTCTTCCTTCTTTTGGGACAGAAGAGTTAGCTGAGGAAATTTGCTCTCAATCTCCAGTTCCTTTCTGTTACTGTGGGAGATGTCTGCTTCCCCTTATCACACATCACTCCTTATTTACTCGTTCCTCAGTCGTGTCTGACTCTTTGCTCCCCCATGGACTGCAGCACGCCAGGCCTCCCTGTCCATTACCAACTCCTGGAGCTTACTCAAAGTCATGTTCATTGAGTCAGTGTTGCCATCCAACCATCTCATCCTCTGCCGTCCCCTTCTCCTCCCATCGTCAACCTTGCCCAGCATCAGGGTCTTTTCCAATGAGTCAGCTCTTCACATCAGGTGGCCAAATTATTGGAGTTTCAGCATCAGTCCTTCCAATGAATATTCAGGATTGATCTCCTTTAGGATGGACTGGCTGGATCTCCTTGCAGTCCAAGGGACTCTCAAGAGTCTTCTCCAACACCACAGTTCAAAAGCATCAATTCTTCTGCACTCAGCTTTCTTTATAGTCCAAGTCTCACATCCATACATGACCACTGGAAAAACCATAGCTTTGACTAGATGGACCTTTGTCAGCAAAGTAATATTTCAGCTTTTTAATATGCTGGCTAGGTTTGTCATAGATTTTCTTCCATGAAAAGATGGTCTTTCGATTTCATGGCTGAAGTCACCAACCACAGTGATTTTGGAGCCCAAGAAAATAAAGACTGCCACTGTTTCCGTTGTTTCCCCATCTATTCGCCATGGAGCGCCTTATTGATTAATTTATTCCATATGGATTCTTTCCCCAAAATGTGGATTATTCCTTACTATGGTGAAATCCACAGAAAATGTGAATGCTGTGTCACTCTGTGGTCAAAATGAAGAGAGATTTGGGGCCCTCATATATTGGTTCGGAGTGTGAGCGTGGTTAGATGCCATCACTGACTCAATGAACATGACTTTGAGCAAACTCTGGGAGATGGTGAAGGACAGGGAAGCCTGGCGTGCTGTGGTCCATGCGGTGGCAAAGAGTCAGACACGACTGAGTGACTGAACAACATAAACAACAATCGTGGGAGGAGACCAGAGATACTGCTCCACACTCCTCGATGCACAGGACAGCCCCCAGAACAGGGTTGTCTGGTCCAAAATGCTAACAGTGCGCTGAGAAGAGGAACCTGTGCTTGAGATCATTGCGTTATCAAATGGACAAGTTGTGTGAGAAACATTTAAAGGAGAGCTTGAGAAGAGATAAGAGAAAAAGAGTGATGGCTTAAGAAGCTTACAGGAAAGGTACAGAGGACCTTTAAGTCCGCTGGAATGCGGACTTAAGAATGAGACTCTGGGGGACTTCCCTGGTGGCACTTCCCAGTGACTAAGACTCTGCCCTCCCAATGCAGGGGGCGGGCAGGCTGGATTCGATCCCTGGTCAGGAAAGTATGTCCCTCAGCACTAAGAGTTAACATTCCACAACTAAATAATCCCGCACAAAGATCGAATATCCCGCATGCCGCAACTAAAGATTCCACACGCCGCCCTGCTGATCGAAGCTTCCAAGTGGCACACTGAGAACCAGTATGGCCAAACAAATAAGACAAAGGCAAAAAAAAAAAAAAAAAACCAACAAAAAAAACAACCCTCTAAAAAGAGAGAAGGAAAAGATGGGCGATTGACCAATTTGATCGCCGGTATTCCATCTTACGACACCGTGTTCTAATGACGAGAATCTGGCCACAGAAAAGATGCATATTCTGCCTTCTCCTCTTGATGAGACCAGACAAGTTTCCTCTTGGGGAAAAACTTTATCACCCAGACGAAAGAAGCACACAAAGGACAAATCACCTCTTTGTCTGTGGGAAGAGGCGAATCTCGTAGGCTGGATGCATCTCTGCGTCATCTCTCCTTCTTCTGCTAAAGGGGGCGCAGCAGTATGATGGCAGGCAATCCGTCACCTCCAGTGGGACTGTGCAGTCTCGTATGGAGAAAGTCGCTGACGTGTCTTTTAATGATGCCCAGATGGTGGCTTCCTTGTTTCCTGAAAGCACATGTCTCCCAGAAACCCAGCACCAGTTTGTTTTAAATGTTTCCAATTCAAGCAAAGGCTCGTTCATGGTACTTTGTATCATATTCTACTATGTGTTAATGCAACATGATGCACGCAATGGCACCCCACTCCAGTACTCTTGCCTGGAAAATCCCAAAGATGGAGGAGCCTGGAAGGCTGCAGCCCATGGGAGCGACTTCACTTTCACTTTTCACTTTGATGCATTGGAGAAGGAAATGGCAACCCACTCCAGTGTTCTTGCCTGGAGAATCCCAGGGACGGGGGAGCCTGGTGGGCTGCCATCTGTGGGGTCGCACAGACTCGGACATGACTGAAGCAACTTAGCAGCAGATGTTTTATAATCTGAGAACTGCGTCACGTTTGGGGGAAATCTAACACTATGAGTGTGCGCTCATTGTGTCTGACCCTCTGTGACCCTGTGGACCGTAGCCCCGCCAGGCTCCTCTGTCCATAGGATTCTCCAGGCAAGGATACTGGAGTGGGTTGCTATGCCCTCCTCCAGGGGATCTTTCCCGACCCAGAGATGGAACCCACATCTCCCAGGTCTCCTGCATTGACAGGTGGATTCTTAATGTCTGAGCCACCTTGAAAGCCCACTGGGTATACAATGTGTATACAGGAATATACAGTGTGCACATATTGTGAACACAATTTCTATGCGATGTACACACTGCTTTTGACATGTACACACTGCTTTTGACATGTGTCCCTGGTGATAGCAGAGACAGCCACGCTGTATATATTTGTGAGAAAATTCGCAGCATCTGTGAGGTTTAAAATTCACTGCTGAAACATGTGGGCATTTTCATGGAAGTTCTAGAAGGTTGGGGGTGTTTTAGAATCAGTTATGACTTTAATGAGTCCAAATAGTTCATGTTGAGCAATAACAAGAAAGCTATTCGCGATTCGGAGCTGACACTCTGGAAGAGTCCCGTCCCATTTTAGTTTGCTTCTTTCTGGGATCAGGAACCCTTTTCCTTTGTGGAAACAGCTAAGCTTTTTCTGTTACTTGGTTGGTATCAAGCTTCTCTGGAGCTTATCATCAGGGTGTGTTTTTGCGTGAGCATGCTTTAACACAGAAATAAAGATTCACATTGGGAAGGGACCCATGGGGCTTCATTCCTTCCGTTATCCACAATGGATAACTTCTCACAATGTCGGCGGATGAAACAGTGTCTGCAGGCACGCACGAAGGACGCCATGCTTTCAAAACTGCTGTTTTGGAGAAAGACAGCAAGCCTCTTCCCAGATCAGTTTCTACAGAGATCTTCGAGCAAATCCAACGTCAAAATAAATAATCATATGTGAGTAGTAATATTCATACTTGACAAAATTATGTATTGGGGCTTTCCTGGTGGCTCAGTTGGGGAGGAACCCACTGGCAATGCAGGAGACCTGGGTTCAATCCCTGAGTCAGGAAGATGCCCTAGAGGAGGAAATGGCAACCCACTCCAGTATCCTTGCCTGGAGAATCCCATGGACGGAGGAGCCTGGCGGGCTACAGTCCATGGGATTGCAAAGAATCGGACACGAATGAGCAATTAGACCACCACCACCAGGCATTGGCACCCCACTCCAGTACTCTTACCTGGAAAGTCCCATGGACAGAGGAGCCTGGTGGGCTGCAGTCCATGGGGGCGCTGAGGGTCGGACAGGACTGAGCGACTTCACTTTCACTTTTCACTTTCATGCATTGGAGAAGGAAATGGCAACCCACTCCAGTGTTCTTGCCTAGAGAATCCCAGGGATGAGGGAGCCTGGTGGCCTGCCATCTCTGGGGCCGCACAGAGTCGGACATGACTGAAGCAACTTAGCAGCAGTAGCAGCAACCAGGCATTAATTCCAAGTTAGATGAACTCATTTTAAAAATTAGAAAAATATAGATAACTCAGAGAAAATAAAAATGATCTCACCACCTAGACAAGATGACTGTTACTATTATTTTATACTTTTTTTTTTTTTTTGCTTTTCTTTTTTCACCATGTGGCTGTGGGTTCTTAGTTCTGTGACTAGGGATCGAACACTGGCCCTCAGCAGTGAGACTGTCATCCTAACCCTGGACTGCCAGGGAATTCTTGTTTTGTTTTTTTTTTTTTGACAGTTTTCCATTCTCTCCACAGATAGACAGACAGACAGAGAGATAGACAGATAGACACAGACAGATGGTAAATATATGGATGCCCTGGTGGCTCAGATGGTAAAGAATCTGCCTGCAATGCAGGAGACCTGGGTTTGATCCTTGGGTCGGGAATATTCCCTGGAGAAGGGCATGGCAACCCACTCCAGTATTCTTGCCTGGAGAATCCCATGAACAGAGGAGCCTGGCAGGCTATATAATCCATCAGGTCGCAGAGAGTCAGATAGGAATAAGAGACTAACACACACACAGAGATAGTTACATTGATAGATAACACACACATTGGCAGATGTGTATAGGAATGGAAAAGTGCATATTAAGTTACAATATGCAACATGCAAAACCACTTAACAAAAGTATATAGGTATACAAACAATATCGTGGTAATAAAGTGCCACACGCTACACACTCTATGTGAAGCTGGGTTTTTCCACGCTTGCATTTGTAGATTTTAAAGTAGAGGATTTTTTATCTGTTAACCTTAACAGAGTAAGATTTTCAGAGAAAGTTTATTTATTGATAGGCAAAGAGAAAACAGTTTTGAGTTAAAAACAGTCTCAGGCAGTACAAATGCATTCAAGCTTCCATTTTGGCCAAATCACTATTTTTCAGAGTTGTTTGCTTTCTACAGTGTTTTTTTGCAAAACGCTGTTGCTTTGAGTTTCAGATTTACGAGCAAAAAGGTGTAATTTTAGAAACTGAAGCACTATGGAACAAGTGATGAAGGTACCCATACCGCCACCTGATAGATACATAAAACGGAGACACTCATCTGAGAGCCCTTGCCATCATGAATATTAAGATTTATTAGGAAAGAATATAAAAAACTAGGAACTTCCCTGGTGGTCAAGTGGCTAAGACTCTGCAACTCCCAACGCAGGGGGCCAGGGTTTGATTCCAGGTCAGGGAATTAGATTCAGAATGCCACAACTAACAGTTCACAAGCTGCAACTAAAAAAGATCCCACATGCTCCAAAGAAGATGAAAGATCTCTTGTGCGGCAGCTAAGACCCGGTGCGGCCAAATTAATAAATAAATATTTAAAAAACTTATAAAAAGACTGCATAGTGATGATACTACCATAGATATTTTAAAGATGCAAATTGTCACTGAAAAGGGGAGATGGATTCAGATGCAAGGGAAGTTCCATCATTTCTACCCAATAACGATGCTTCACATGTCCCAAACAACTCTGAACTAGAAGCAGAATGATGAGGTATCTATAAACAGAAGCAATTTAATATTATGCAGAAGGGAATGCACGTTCAGGCATAAGTTAAGGCATAAAGGAATCAAGTCAATTTTTTAAGAGAGTCGGACACGACTGAGCGACTGAACTGAGCTGGGATTTTTATTAAAAAAAGAAAATAATCACTAGGAAATACATGCTAAGGCATTAACAGACATTTCATAGAAAGAAAGAAAAAAAAAAAACTGGCCAAATAATTCCTGAAAAACTTACTGGTTTCTATAGGAATGAGGACTTGAAGACAAAAGCTATAGTAAGGCAGGTGTTTCCACCAACACACTGGAAAGAATTAAACAGTCCCACGGAAGCAGGTGTTTGCGAGGACTCGAAAAAGGGAGGTCGGAACACCTTGGGGACACACTGATGAGACTGCAAAGTGTGTTGTGTTTTCCTGAGACGTAGCACTTCCACTCCTGAGTATAACATCTAGGATGTTCTGCTGCTGCTGCTGCTAAGTCGCTTCAGTTGTGTCCAGCTCTGCGCGACCCCATAGACGGCAGCCCACCAGGCTCCCCCTTCCCTGGGATTCTCCAGGCAAGAACACTGGAGTGGGTTGCCATTTCCTTCTCCAATGCATGAAAGTGAAAAGTGAAAGTGAAGTCGCTCAGTTGTGTCTGACTCTTCACGCCCCCATGGACTGCAGCCTACCAGGCTCCTCTGTCCATGGGATTTTCCAGGCAAGAGTACTGGAGTGGGGTGCCATCGCCTTCTCCGTCTATCTCTTGAAAAATCCACTGGAAGGGACTTCCCTTGTGGTCCAGTGGCTAAGACTCCATGCTCCCAAGGCAGAAGTCCCAGGTTCCAACCCCGGTCAGGGACCGAGATCCCACATACCGACACTGAAGATCCTGAGTGCTGCAGCTAAGATGCAGTGCAGTCAAAGAAACTAACAGGTCAAATAGTAAAAGGGCTCAGCGGTAAAGAATCTGCCCACCAAGGCAGGAGATCTGGGTTTGGTCCCTGGGTCGGGAAGATCCCCTGGAGGAGGGCATGGCCACCCAGTCCAGGATTCTTGCCTGGAGAATCCCATGGACAGAAAAGTCTGGCGGTCTACAGTCTAAGAGGTTGCAAAAGAGTCGGATACGACTGAGTGAGCACGCAAATGTTAAAAAAAAAAAAAACTTAACAGAGATTTGGAAACCAACCCTCAACCCAGCACTCATTTGAAAAATAAACTTTCTTTTTAGGAAAAATAAAATAATGATGTTCAAGCACAGGAGAACAGAACTAAGCCTTGCTCAGCTCCTACTTTGGAATGTCGTATGATGGTTGAAGTTCATGGAATTGCCAGAACCTGCACTTACACTGTGCTTCCTGCGCCAGCTGGGGTCTAGTATTTTCATGCTGACTCGAAAAACAGCCTTGACTTCTGCTGAATATTATGTTACACTTGCTGGCTCCCTAGCAACTCGATGCTTCAGATGCTGACACTTAATGAATACGATTCAGCTGAAGCAATATGATATTTTAGAAGCTTTACCTGCTCCATATGGCTTATTCCATAATTGATGAAAAATTTCAAAAGCAGTAGAAGGAATTTTAAATATATCCTGCTGTTGGCATGTTCAATAATTCGTGCCTGCACTAGAACAAAATAAATCAATAAATAAAAATTATTTTTTAACCCCCCTGTGGAACGCCAGGTACCCTCAGAAGATTCCTTTCAGGGATGCTGGGAAATAATCCGTGAGGGTTTCAGGATCCCTGATTTGCATTCTGATGGTAATGCAATGTTGAAGCAGGTCATCGCAGCATTGCCAGACCTTTGGGGAGGTCACGTTTGCTTACTGAGGAGACGGGCACAATATAGGCATAATAGGAACCCTGTGATCAGCAACCAGGGACTGCTCAAATCCCTCAGAGGGTAAAGAGACTGCCTGCAATGCAGGAAGCCGGCTTCCATCCCTGGGTGGGGAAGAGCCCCTGGAGGAGGCAGTGGCACCCCACTCCAGGATTCTTGCCTGGAGAATCCCACGGACGGAGGAGCCTGGTGGGCTGCAGTCCACAGGGTCGCAAAAGAGTCGGACAGGACCGGGAGACTAACACACAAAGATGAATCAAAGAGAATTAAATAAAAAGACTGAGAAGGTCATAAAGTTGAATTTACATGACACGCTAAAAATTTTTTTCATATTTTTTTAGAAAGGAATATGTTAAGGGTTTCTCACAGTGACTATATCCTGAAACAATTCATAGAACTATAGTACACATAGTAACTATGGTGACTTAACTCACTAATTAGCAGTCAAGCCTCCCCCCTGTGTTAGTTAGAATTCTCCACAGAAACACACCCATAATATGTGTATAAGCAGACAGATTGTCAGACAGACAGACATAGATAAAAGATAGACAGAAAGAAAGATATAGATAAAAGATAGACAGACAGACATGGAAAAAAAGATAGGATAGATAGACATAGAAAAAAGATGGACATTTCGGTTCAGTCGCTCAGTTGTGTCCGACCCTTTGCGACCCCACGGACTGCAGCACGCCAGGCCTCCTTGTCCTTCACCAACGCCTGGAGTTTACTCAGCCTCACGTGCATCAAGTCAGTGATGCCATCCAACCACCTCATTCTCTGTCATGCCCTTCTCCTCCCACCTGCAATCTTTCCCAGCATCAGGGTCTTTCCCAGTGAGTCAGCTCTTTGCATCAGGTGGCCAAAGGATTGGAACTTCAGCTTCATCACCAGTCCTTCCAGTGAATATTCAGGACTGATCTCCTTTAGGATGGTCTGGTTGGATGTCTTTGCAGTCCAAGGGACTCTCAAGAGTCTTCTCCAACTGCACAGTTCAAAAGCATCCATTCTTTGGAGCTCACCTTTCTGACAAAACGTGGGCCACTGGAGAGAGGAATGGGAAATCACTTCAGTATTTTTGCCTTGAGAACCCCACGAACACTATGAAAAGATAGAACATAGGTAAATAATAGATAGACGGACATAAATAAAAGAGATGTGTCAGTCACTCAGACGTGTCCAACTCTTTGTGACCCCATGGACTGTAGCCCACCAGGCTCCTCCATCGGTGGAAATTTCCAGACAAGAATACTGGAGTGTGTTGCCATTTCCTTCTCCAGGGGATCTTCCCATTCCAGGGATTGAACCCAGGTCTCCCACATAGCGGGTAGACAGTTTACCATCTGAGCCACCTAGGAAGTCCTGAAAAGGCCGTTAATCTCGCAGACATCTAGAACACACAGCCTCGGGCAGAGGCTGTGTTTCTTTTTTGCTTCCTGCCATCCACAGGTGGACAGAATTCCGAACAAAGATGCTTTAGTTTAACAGTCAGGCCGAAGAGAATTGGTTCCCTGAGGCGGGCCATTATGTGTGATTATAAAAACAAAAGCTCATGAAAAGCAAGTCAAAGAAACAGTTGCAACCAGGGGTCAGAACTGGCTTCTCTCCGCAACAAGTAATAATTACCTATAACAAATGTAAACAAAATACAGTCGGAAGTCCTCACTAGAGCAAAGTTAAACAAACATAAGAGAAAATATGCAAAAAGCAAGGACAGGAGACCAGTCCATCCTAACGGAAATCAGTCCTGAGTATTCATTGGAAGGCCTGATGCTGCAGCTAAAGCACCAATACTTTGGCCACCTGATGCAAAGAACCGACTCATTTGAAAAGACCCTGATGCTGGGAAAGATCGAAGGCAAGAGAAGGGGACGACTGAGGATGAAATGGTCGGATGGCATTACCGACGCGATGGACACGAGTTTGAGCAAGCTCTGGGAGTTGGTGAGGGACAGGGAGGCCTGGCGTGCTGAGGTCCACGGGGTCGCAGAGTCAGACACGACTGAGCGACTGAAGAACAATCTGCCATCAGCTCATTAGCATAAACTCAATAGCATAACCCCAGGTTGCTTTTGAATGACAAAGAAACTCCAATCTCTCAGGAAATTCCAAGGGTTTTAGGAGCTCCCTGCCAGTGTTAACTCTGTTTTTGGATATAAAGATATATTAAGTCATCATTAAAACGCTGCAAAAACATCAGAAAATAAACCAAGGGAACAGGATGAGGAAGTCAGACCGTTTTATATGAAAAATGACTAGAACACAAGGTTGTTGTTCAGTAGCTCAGTTGTGTCCGACTCTTTGCGACCCCATGGACTGTAGCCTACCAGAGTCCTCCGTCCATGCGATTCTCCAGGCAAGAATACTGGAGGGGGTTCTCATTTCCTTCTGCAGGAGATCTTTCTGACCCGGGGATGAAAGCCACGACTCCTGCGCTGGCAGGAAGATTCTCTACCGCTGAGCCACCTGGGACTGCAATATTCAGTAAGACACTCACCACCCACAGACGCTAATTCAAATGTAAAGTGGGTACAAAGCAAAGTTTAAATTCTTTTTCTCAGTGACACCACCCCCATCTAAACGCTCACAGCCAACTGCAGTAATCTGCTGCGTCCGGCTGCAACAATCATAAATTCGCCGTCATCCCAGAAGGTGGCGCTGCTGGTAAAGAATCCATCTGCCGAAGCAGGAGCTGCAAGGGACAGGGGTTCCAACCCTGAGTAGGGGAGATCCCCTGAAGAAGGAAAGGCAACCCACTCCAGTATTCTTGGGCTTCCCTTGTGACTCAGCTGATAAAGAATTCACCTGCAATGCGGGAGATCTGGGTTCTATCTCTGGGTTGGGACGATCCCCTGGAGAAGGAAAGGCAACCTACTCTAGCATTCTTGCCTGGAGAATCCCCAAGGACTGAGGAGCCTGGCGGGCTACAGTCCACGGGGTCACAGAGAGTCAGACAGAACTGAACACACACAGAAAGCTGTACTGGGCAGGGTGATCTATAAAATAATATTCAGCTCAGTTGCTGAGTTGTGTCTGACTCTTTGAGCCACCACCCCCCCTCCCAGCCCCACCATGGACTGCAGCATGCCAGGCTTCCCTGTCCATCACCAACTCCTGGAGCTTGCTCAAACAAAAATAATATTATAGAGCATTTTTTATGAGCTCACTGTCAACTCAGAATTTAAAGCAATACACAGGAAGTCCTAAATATTTGGAGAGAGTTGGTAGACTGAGGACATTACAGTTCAGAACTGCTCCTCACCCAGCATATCTGTAACGGAGCAGAACTCGATGGTCCTTGCCCCACCATGCTGTCTGCCTGGCTTTTTGTCTGTGGGAAAACTTTAGCCAAAAATAAATTTAATCAGGGAAGTGTGAACATGCAGAAACAAAGGAAAACAGTCAAAGGCGACCAAATAATCATAGTGTGCTCACTCAGGCTATGGTTTTTCCAGTGGTCATGTATGGATGTGAGAGTTGGACTATAAAGAAAGCTGAGTGACAAAGAATTGATGCTTTGGAACTGTGGTGTTGGAGAAGACTCTTGAGAGTCCCTTGGACTGCAAGGAGATCCAACCAGTCCATCCTAAAGGAAATCAGTCCTGCATATTCATTGGAAGGACTGTTGCTGAAGCTGAAACTCCAATACTTTGGCCACCTGATGCGAAGAGCTGACTCATTTGAAAAGCCCCTGATGCTGGGAAAGATGGAGGGCAGGAGGAGAAGGGGACGGCAGAGGATGAGATGGTTGGATGGCATCACCGACTCAATGGACGTGAGTTTGGGTAAACTCCACGAGTTGGTGATGGACAGGGAGGCCTGGCGTGCTGCAGTCCATGGGGTCACAAAGAGTCTGACGCGACTGAGTGACTGAACTGAACTGAACTCACTCAGGAAAGTCAAGGACTTCTAGTTCCTTCTCAGGGGCTACAGAATATTCTGAGCCTTGTCCTTTGAGTGGTGTTACAGATACTGGAAGCCGATCTCAGTGGAGAAGTTAACTACTTGACCATCAGACTGTAGCCATAACATAAGTTGCCCCCGTTCCAAGAACAAGCCTCAAGAAATGGGAACAAATGGACGCTGGACCTGGAGACCAACTATAGCTAAAAAAGACCTGAGATGATGCTGGTCAGATCACTGACGACCAATTTCAAGCTGACTGTCAGAGCTGACTGTGCTGTTTCTACACGGAGCCCCCAGCCTCTGTCTATAAAGCCTCTTGCCCACTGAGTTTCGGGGGTTGGCGGGGGAGTTAGCTTTTGGACCCCCTACCTCCCAGTCCTAAAGGCAAAGTGTTGGTGTCTCGGTCGTGTCTGACACTTTGCAACCCCATGGTCTGTCCATGGACTTCTCTAAGGCAGGAACTGGAGTGTGTTGCCATTCCCTTCTCCAAGGGATCTTCCCGACCCAGGGATTGAACCAGGGTCTCCTGCATTGCAGGCAGATTCTTCACCATCTGAGTTGCCAGGGAAACACTGTCCTATTGGCAGCACCCACAATAAAGCAAGCTTTCCTTTCCGACATCCTGGCCTCTTTACTGGCTTCTGAGCGGCAAACAGCCAGACTCCTCTTTTGCTAACATAACCAAAAAGGGTAGAAAGCACACTCACGCCATCGTGTAACGACTTTGCAACATATGTAACCACAAAGAGCTTATAAAGATCAGCTCAGATCCAAGAAGGAACAAGATATAGGAATGGGAAAAATATCAAGGCCGTCACAAGGACCCTCACATAAAGAGATCACAGTATCTAAATAACCCATAAAAATGGTGGCCAACTTCACTGTGCCCGGGAAAAGATGTGTGATACCACCCAAGATGTACGTTAGCATGTGTGCAAGCTCAGTTGCGTCCGGCTCTTTGCGACCCCATGGACTGTAGCCCTCCAGGATCCTCTGTTCGTGGGATTCTCCAGGCAGGAATTGTGGGGTGGGTTGCCATTCCCTTCTCCAGGGAATCTTCCCGACCCAGGGATCGAACCCCCATCTCTTACGTCTCTTGCACTGGCAGGTAGAGTCTTTATCTACCATGTGAGCCACCAGGAAGCCCAAGGTCCAGGAAACTAAAGCCTTTTTGTTTTCTAGAAGAAAGGGAACAAGGAGTGGGTTTTATCCCAGGGAGGTTCCCCACAGGGCTCTGCTTGGTTTTGGCCTCCCCTTTTCTTTGATACTCCTCAATCTTGAGGGGACCCCAGGTTAAGTCAAGAAGGGAACAGAGGTTTTCTGGCAGAGAGACTAATCACAGACTGGGCGAGGGAATTCAGTCTTACGGGGACTCGGTTTCAAGTCTTCCTACAACCTCGAGTGTAAATGTTTCCACATTACATTCAGCTCCGGATTGTCACTGAGGGACACACAGATCACATAATCACTGGACATGGATACGAACATCAATTCTGGTCCATTAAAAAAACAAAACAAAACACCAGATCTGTAAACAGACCTTCCCAATCATTTTCCTGCATCCATCAACCCTTCTACAAAAATATTCACATCGTATGACCCTTCCTCCCCACTTGGTTTTTTTGTTTTTTTTTTTTTGCCTGTTTTGCCAAGTGTCAATTTTAAAAGTTCTGAACAGAAAGTCAGTGCTGAGCTCTACATGGCAATGAAAAGTTTATTGCTGTAAGATCTTTTTTTAGGATTCCTAGTCAGGTTGAATTTTATGTCCTTTGATCGGTTGTTTGCATTACGTTATGTTATGAATTGTTTAGGCTGTGCTGGCTCTTGGCTGTGCTGCGGGGGCTCTCTCTGGTTGAGGTGTACGAGCTTAGCTGCTCTACAGCCTGTAGGATCTTGGTTCCCTGACCAAGCATCAAATTCATGTCCCCGGCATTGAAAGGCGGATTCTTTTACTACCGGACCACTAGCGACATCTCTTGCTACAAAATCCCGGACTCCCTGGGTAGTCCACTGGTTAGGACGCTGCACTTCCACCTTATGTCTGTGTGTGTGTGTTAATCGCTCAGTCGTGTCCGACTCTTTGCAACCCCACGAACTGTAGCCCATCAGGCTCCTCTGTCCATGGGATTCTCCAGGCAAGAATACAGGAGTGGATTGCCATTCCCTTCTCCAGGGGATCTTCCTGAGCCAGGGATGGAACCCAGGTCTCCTGCACTGCAGACAGACGCTTTACCAGCTGAGCCACAGGGAAGATCTCTACTGTAGGGGGCAAAACTTCAATCCCTGGTCAGGGAACTAAGATTCTGCAAGCCAAGCACCATGGCTAAAAACAAACAAACAACAACCACAGAAAACAATCGTCTTGGACATATTTCTAGATATCAGTATGGATCAGTTTCCTCATTGTTACAGCATCGCTAAAGAAAATAATCTCTAAGGCATAGTTCTCCCACTTGAAACTATGATGCTTTCAATTAAATATATATGGCCATAATTGTGTTCAAGAAAAGAAAAAAAAGAAGATTCCAATGTTTCCTGGATATTTATCTATAAGCTCATTTATGTTTTCAAGCAACTGCCACACATCAATGACATTATGTTCAAGCATTAAGTGTTACAATTGAGCCTCACCCCACCACTCCACCTCGCCCCATCACTCCGCCTCGCCCCATCACTCCGCCTCGCCCCACCACTGTGCCCCACCCCAGCTGTCCCTGCAGCAATGGCTTGTACTGTGCTGACTGGAATGGTTAATCCAGCGCTGAGAGATGGAGTATAAATATTACGCAGCTGGATCACAGGGAGGGGAGGTGTCTGACAGGAGAAAATGAGATTCGTGACGTTGTCTGCTGGAAAACGTCCACTGGCTGTCCTGTTAAGCCGCTGTCCCAACCAGAGAGGCACTGGTTTTGCATTTTAAATGGACCTCTGGCCCTCACAAAGTCAGTGAAATGCAACTACAAGTGACCTTGTTCGTGGGGCTTCAGAAGCTAATTAAAAAGAAGCCTCAAGATGCTTCCTAAAGACACCAAGCGTTTTGGACATGTTCCTGGGAGGCTTATTGATCCACTCTCTCACTAGGTTAGGGAAAACGCATTGGCAGTTTTTCCACGGAGGGCTTGCTAATTAAAACTCCAGATTCCACCAGGGAAGGAGGGCCTGTGCTTTCTGGCTTAAAGCAATGTCTGGAGAATCAGTTTGCACTTGACAGTTAAGTACGAAGCTATTCAATAAAGAGGAAATTCTCTCAGAAGTTTGGGATGAATCAAAGAGAATGGCTCCATTAATTGAGACTTTTAAAAAATACATATATATTTATTTATTTGGCTGCAGATGATCTTAGTTGAGGCATATGGGATCTTTTGGTTGCAAAGTGTGAGATCTAGTTCCTGGACCAGGGATTGAACCCTAGCACTGCTGCTTTGGGAGCCCAGAGGCTTCGCCACTGGACCATCGGGGAAGTCCCCATGAATTGAGACTTAATCGTCTCAGCCCTTGAATACATGTGAGACGAGAGGGCCAAGCAGAAACCGAAGGGGACCCGGAGACGGGGAACAGGACAGGCCTGCTGCAACCTCTTTGGAAGTTTTGACAAGAGGGTGCGGACATCCGGTTGGCGGTTTCTCAGGACCCAGGATCCTTTTAGATTGGCTGGAGATCCCAGGGGTTACTCCTTTTGTTACATCTATATATTTGTGTCAAAATAACATTGCCGTGGAAAAGAACAAAGCTTTGATGACATGCTGCAACATAGATGAACCTTGAAAACGTGGAGCCAGATGCAGAAAAGGCCACAAGGTGGATGACCCCACTTAGAGACGACCTCCAGAACAGGAGAGTTCGTAGAGGTGGAATGCTGATTTGTGGGCCCCATGGGGCATTGGGCAGGAAGACTGAACATCCCTTTCGGGGTAACGAAGAATTTCTGGGACTAGACAGAGAAGATGCTTGTGCACTATGATGAATGCCCTAAATTCTACTGCCTGGTACTATTTCAGAGAGTTAACATGCTGACGTGGATATTATGTGTATGACGTCACTATTGAAACGTATATTTATCGATATATATATGCTTTTGAACTGTGGTGTTGGAGAAGACTCTTGAGAGTCCCTTGGACTGCAAGGAGATCCAATCAGTCCATCCTAAAGGAAATCAATCCTGGGTGTTCATTAGAAGGACTGATGCTGAGGCTGAAACTCCAATCCTTTGGCCACCTCATGAGAAGATGACTCATTGGTAAAGACTGTGATGCTGGGAGGGATTGGAGGCAGGAGGAGAAGGGGACGACAGAGGATGAGATGGCTGGATGGCATCACGGACTCGATGGACGTGAGTCTGGGTGAACTCCAGGAGTTGGTGATGGACAGGGAGGCCTGGCGTACTGCGATTCATGGGGTCGCAAAGAGTGGGACACGACTGAGCGACTGAACTGAACTGATACATATATATTAATATATTTGTAGATAGATCTGATGGATGGATGGGTGGGTGGGTAGATATATAGATAGATGTGGATAAATGATAAGTAGACAGTTGACAGAGAGAGATATAAATAGACAAATGATAGATACAGATGGATCAGTGGATGGATAGACATGCTGTTCTTGTTAAGGTGGTAAGTCGCGTCTGATTCTTTTGTGACCCCGTGGACCGTAGCTCAGCAGGATCCTCTGTCCATGGGATTCTCCAGGCAAGAACATTGAAGTGGGTTGCAATTTCCTTCTCCAGGGGATCTTCCTGCCCCAGGGATCGAAGCTGAGTCTCCTGGATTGGCAGGCAGATTCTTTGCAACTGAGCCACCGAGGCAGCCCAGATACATAGATAGTTACACAGACAGACAGATAGAAATGATAGATAGATCAGTGGATGAATGGATGAATAGATAGCTAGACAGATGGATCAATGGATAGACAGATACAAAGATAGATAAATAGATATGATAGAATGATGGGTAGATCAATAGACAGTCATGATAGGTCGATGAATGGATAGACAGATAGATACAGATGACAGACAAACAGCTAGCTAGCTCACTCCTTATGCGAAAGAAAGAGGAGGTCTTCACACGGATGGCAGGAATGACCATTGGATGATACTTAATTTTTAAAAAATACAGAAGGTGTTTCCAAGGGGATCCCCACACAATAAGAGGGCCGTGCTTTTTTCGTGCATCAATATTCTCCTGGTGCAAAGCAACACTCGTCCCGAAGGCAAGACTTGCCTGTCAAGGGTCTGTTCAGCTTTTCACCTATCACTGAAATGATGCCCCTCAGAATAATATGTTTAAGACCAAGCACCTGGCTTTTCCTTTGATATCTATACCTTCCAGTGGGCTCCAAATCAATAAATCTCACATTGGCTTCAGGATGGTTTTATTTCCAACTAAATCCATGGGGTTTGCAAGATTGCCCAAGCAGGAGTTCAGTACCTACCTGCTACGTGATGAGTGGGTGGGTCTGGCTCTAAATTGCCTACATTTTATGAATATTAGTTTTCCCCTAATCACTAAATAGGGAGCTTCCCTGGTGGCTCAGACGGTAAAGAATCTGGCGGCAACGCAGGAGACTTGGGTTTGAAACCTGGGTCGGGAAGATCCCCTGGAGAAGGAAATTGCAACCCACTCCAGTATGCTTGCCTGGAGAATCCCATGGACAGAGGATGCCTGGCGGGCTACAGTCCCTAAGGTCACAAAGAGTCAGACACGATTGAAGCGACTTAGCACACAATCAGTAAACAAGGAATAGAACAGCAGTATCTCAGCTTGGCAATATTGCAGACGATGCTGGATTGATGATTGACAACCCAGAAGACTTGTTTTTCCAAAGTACATGAAACAGGGGATTTCATTTACTCCCTCTCTTGTTAAAGTTCACATACAAGACTATCATTTTCTGATTTCCGAGTACTTTAATGTACTTTTGTCTTACACCAGCATTGTTTTTATCAGACTTCTTTATAAGTTTTTTTTTTTTTTGATGTGGACCATTTTTAAACTCTTTATTGCACTTGTCCCGATATTCCTTCTGTTTAATGTTTCGGTTTTCTGGCTGTGAAGCATGTGGAGTCTTAGCTCCTCCAACAGGGATTGAACTCACACCCCCTGCATTGGAAGAGAGTCCCTTGGACTGTAAGGAGATCCAACCAGTCCATCCTAAAGGAGATCAGTCCTGGGTGTTCATGGGAAGGACTGATGCTGAAGCTGAAACTCCAATCCTTTGGCCACCTGCTGGGAAGAACTGGCTCATTGGAAAAGACCCCGATGCTGGGAAAGATTGAAGGTGGGAGGAGAAGGGGATGACAGAGGATGAGGTGGTTGGATGGCATCACTGACTCAATGGACATGAGTTTGGGTGGACTCCGGGAGTTGGTGATGGACAGGGAGGCCTGTCCATGGGGTCACAATGTCAGACATGACTGAGCAACTGAAGTGAACTGAACTGAACTGGATAACCAATTAAAAAGTATATAGCTCCCTTGCTAAGGCTAGTCAGGGGCATCTCCGTTCCCGTTCTGATGTCTATGTCAGAAGCTATTCTTTTCATACTTTAATAAAACTCTGCTACACAAAAGCTCTTAAGCGATCAAGGATGGTCTCTGGTCCCAGAGCTAAATCTTCTTCAGAGACCACGAATCTGACACTGTTCACCGTCAGCGATGATTACTCTAATCATACATAATGGCCTGTTTCAAAGGACCCTGCCCCTCTGCTGGACTGTGAACTACAGGGCCTTTGTTCAGCTCAGTTCAGTTCAGTTGCTCAGACGTGTCTGACTCTTTGCGACCCCATGGACTGCAGCACGCCAGGCCTCCCTGTCCATCACCAACTCCCCGAGCTTGCTCAGACTCAGGTCCATCGAGTTGGTGATGCCATCCAACCATCTCATCCTCTGTCAACCCCTTCTCCTCCCGCCTTCAATCTTTCCCAGCATCAGGGCCCTTTGAAGTGAGTCAGCTCTTTGCATCGGGTGGCCAGAGTATTGGAGTTTTAGCTTCAGCATCAGCCCTTCCAGAGAATCAGGAGCCCTTCTCCTTGTTCAGCTCACAAGGAGATAATCTGACCCTGCCCACCTGTGTGAATAAGAGATGCACACAGCCCTTTTCAAGGCTGGCCATTCCCCGGGAGATGTTTTGCAAGACTGAAGACCCTCTCACTTTCCTTCCCCACTGCCTCTCCCTCCGTCTTCTGTCTTTTGACTTTAGTTCCTCATTGCTTCTCTCTCTGACTCTGCAAAAGAAACTGGCATCCCGACTGACCGACAAGGTGGGTTTCTTTGAGGCACTAGCTTGCCATCTTCTCAGTCAGCTAGGTTCCCTGAATAAAGTCCTTTCCTTGTCTTAACCCCTTGGTTCTTGGATTTATTGGCCTAACGTGTGGTGAGCAGAGCTTGCTTGGACTTGTAACACAGCTTTGATTGCACTGACAAGATGACAGCCCATGGAAGTACAGGGAATGGGAAGCTGTTTTGCTGTGTAGAGCTAGATTGCTTTAACTCCCCTCCATCTTTCCAGGCAATGCCGTCATCCTCGCGTATCTCTGCCATCTGTTTCTCACCTGTTCATCTTTCACAGGAAGATGCTCGGACGATTTTAAGGAGATTCTGCTTCCAGGGCCGTTTTCTAACAATTCACTCCCGATGGATCCCTTATGTGATGAGGGGTTTTGCAATTGCTTTGTCCCTCGCCGTGAGGGCTCAGAACAACTCTTTGTAAAGGATGTTCCATCTTTTTTTTTTTTTTTAAGATATCTTTGGAGCCATTCATGACTCAGAGGTTGCTTTAAGCCCACTTCTGCAAAAATAATAAGCTTCCTGAAATGGCATGAGAGAATGTAGGATATTCATCAATGGAGGGCAAGTCTTGCCGTGTGTGCAAGACTCTCCCGTTCCTGATTCCAGCCAAGGAAGTCTTCAGCAAAGGATGGTTGTGGAAGCTGGGGTAGGCTCAGCTGCGTTATTATCCATTTCTCTGGGAGCGAACACTGTAGTCGTCAATGATTGTAGAGTATTTGGATTTTCCAAATAGAAAAACTTACTGGAAAAAAAACACAGAAAGGAAACATTTGGTGTTTGAAGGTAGCAGAGCAGACACAGCAGACACGAAACAAAAATGATGAAAACTATAACCTCGTTACCTTCAAGCTTCTCTTTTCCTAAATTCTTTTCGGGGGTGGGGGTGGGGAAATTTCTCCCTTCCTGTTGTCCCCAGGCTGGGGGAAAAGCAAACGGGAGACACATAGTCCCAGTCAAATGTTCACCTTTATCTACCAAGCAGGATTGTGTTTGAAAATGCAGGAATGATACCAGGATTGAAATTCGTTTTGAACTGTTATCAGCAAACGCTGTATAAGTTCGCTTATCGTCTTAGCGATATAGAAAGATTTGTTACTTCCAATAGCATTTATACTTGCAGCCTGGGTAGGATTTGCTCTAAGCATGTCTTAAAAGACAGGTTTTCCTAGGAAAGGACTTTAAAAGAAACAAAGTATAATTTTTATTTTTCCTGAAATTACATAGTTAAATGTCTTCCGTGAAAATTCAAGGTATATGAGAACAATTCAAAATATTGCTTGCATTCGTATGTAAAATGGGATTTAGTTTCTGGATTCAGAGAGAGCAATTGTATATACTGTGTGAGTGTGAGTCACTCAGTCGTGTCCGACTCTTTGTGACCCCATGGGCTGTGGCCCACCAGGCTTCTCTGTCCATGGGAGTCTCCAGGCAAGAATACTGCAGTGGGTGGGTTGCCATTCCCTTCTCCTGGGGATCTTCCCAACCCAAGGATGGAACTCACATCTCATGTCTCCTGCAGTGACAGGTGGGTTCTTTACCAGTAGTGCCTCCTGGGAAGCCCATGCGTGTATATATGCGGCTTCCCAGGTGACTCAGTGGTAAAAGAATCCGCCTTCAGCCCTTGGGTTGGGAAGATTTCCTGGAGGAGGGCATAGCAACCTACTCCAGTATTCTTGCCTGGAGAATCCCATGGGCAGAGGAGCCTGGTGGGCTATAGTCCCTGGGGTCATAAAGAGTCAGACATGACTGGGTGATTCAGCTCACACACGTGTGTATATTTATACATGTACATATACATACACTGTATCAGTTCAGTTCAGTTCAGTCGCTCAGTCGTGTCCGACTCTTTGTGACCCCGTGAATCGCAGCACACCAGGCCTCCCTGTCCATCACCATCTTCCAGAGTTGACTCAGACTCAGGTCCATCAAGTCCGTGATGCCATCCAGCCATCTCATCCTCTGTCGTCCCCTTCTCCTCCTGCCCCCAATCCTCCCAGCATCAGAGTCTTTTCCAATGAGTCAACTCTTTGCATGAGGTGGCCAAAGGACTGGAGCTTCAGCTTCAGCATCATTCACTCCAAAAACATCCCAGGATTGATCTCCTTCAGAATGGACTGGTTGGATCTCCTTGCAGTCCAAGGGACTCTCAAGAGTCTTCTCCAACACCACAGTTCAAAAGCATCAATTCTTCTATATATGTATATTATATATGTGTGTATATATATATATATGCATAGTGTATACATACTATATATAGACACTGTATCTTCATCTATGCAATGTGTATATATACATATGCTGTGTATAGCATATAGAATCAGTATATATACTATATACACACACACACATGCACACACACACCCCTATATATATAAACACACACAAAAACCTGTGTATGTACAAAACCTGTTTTTTTTCCCCCACTTACATTTAAGTGAGGGTATCTGAAAGTTACCAGTCTATCCATCCATCCATCCATCCACCCACCCAGTCTATCTATCCATCCATCCAGTCTATGTATCCATCCACCCACCCATCCATCTGGTCTGTATATCTATTCCTATCTATTTATCCATCCAGTCTGTCTGTCTATCCATCCAGTCTACCTATCCATCCACCCAGTTTGTCTGTCTGTCTATCAATCCATCCAGTCTATCAGTCCATCCTTCCATCCTGCCATTTGGTCTACCTATTTCTATCTATCTATCCAGTCTGTCTGTCTATTTATCTATCTATCCAACCATGTCTCCATCTAGTCTATCTACCCATCCGTCCATCCGTCCATCCATCCATCCATCCATCCATCCAGTCTATCTGTCTATCCATCCACCCATCCATCCATCCATCCATCCACCCAGTCTATCCATCCATCCATCCATCCAGTCTATGTATCCATCCACCCACCCATCCATCTGGTCTGTATATCTATTCCTATCTATTTATCCATCCAGTCTGTCTGTCTATCCATCCAGTCTACCTATCCATCCACCCAGTTTGTCTGTCTGTCTATCAATCCATCCAGTCTATCAGTCCATCCTTCCATCCTGCCATTTGGTCTACCTATTTCTATCTATCTATCCAGTCTGACTGTCTATTTATCTATCTATCCAACCATGTCTCCATCTAGTCTATCTACCCATCCGTCCATCCGTCCATCCACCCATCCATCCATCCATCCATCCACCCAGTCTATCTGTCTATCCATCCATCCATCCATCCATCCATCCATCCATCCATCCACCCAGTCTATCTACCCATCTATCCATCCATCCATCCAGTCTGTCTGTCCATCCATCCATCCATCCAGTCTATCTGTCTGTCCATCCATCCATCCATCCACCCAGTCTATCTATCTGTCTATCCATCCGTCCATCCATCCATCCACCCAGTCTATCTACCCATCTATCCATCCATCCATCCACCCAGTCTATCTATCTGTCTATACATCCATCCATTCATCCATCCATCCACCCAGTCTATCTACCCATCTATCCATCCATCCATCCATCCATCCAGTCTGTCTGTCCATCCATCCATCCATCCATCCACCCAGTCTATCTACCCATCTATCCATCCATCCATCCATCCATCCATCCATCCATCCAGTCTATCTGTCTGTCCATACATCCATCCATCCACCCAGTCTATCTAACTATCCATCCATCCATCCATCCACCCAGTCTATCTACCCATCTATCCATCCATCCATCCATCCAGTCTGTCTGTCCATCCATCCATCCATCCACCCAGTCTATCTGTCTATCCATCCATCCATCCATCCATCCATCCACCCAGTCTATCTACCCATCTATCCATTCATCCATCCATCCATCTAGTTTATCTGTCTGTCCATCCATCCATCCATCAAGTCTATCTATCCATCCATCCATCCACCCAGTCTATCTATTTATCCATCCATCCATCCATCCATCCATGTATCCATCCACCCAGTCTATCTACCCATCTATACATGTATCCATCCATCCAGTCTATCCGTCTGTCCATCTATCCATCCATCCATCCAGTCTATCTGTCTGTCCATCCATCCATCCATCCAGTCTATCTGTCTGTCCATCCATCTGTCCAGCCTATCTATCTGTCCATCCATCCATCCATCCATCCAGCCTATCTATCTGTCCATCCATCCATCCATCCATCCAGCCTATCTATCTGTCCATCCATCCATCCACCCAGTCTATCCAACCATCCATCCAGCCTATTGATCCATCCATCCATCCATCCACCCAGTCTATCTGTCTGTCCATCCATCCATCCATCCATCCAGTCTATCTATCTGTCCATCCATCCACCCACCCAGTCTATCCATCCATCCAGTCTATCTACCTATCCCATCCATCCGTCCATCCTGTCTATCTACGTATCTATGTATTATGTAACCATGCATCCACCCATCCTGTCTGTGTCTATCTAGCTGTCTCTGTCTCTATAAATTATACAGAATTGACATTGTATGTACATCTATCTATCTCTGTCTCTATGAATTTTACAGAATCGGCCCATGATTTCGGGGACTGACAGATCTCAAGATCTGCGGTTGGCAACCTTAGAGGTCTGGTGGTCTATTATAACTCCGAGTTCAAGCACAAAGGGAGAACGGGACTGATGACCAGTTTAAAGAGTCAGGCAGAGAGACAATGAATCCACCTTTTCTCGCTTTGTTTGTTGAGGTCCTCCATGGACTGGGTCACCCCAAGCCATAGTAAGCGAAGCAATCATCTGCTTTACTCAAACGTGAATCTCATTTAGAAGCACTCTTACCAACACACCCAGAAATGGTGTTTACACCAACACCTGAGCCCTCTGTGGGCCAGTCAAGTTTATACCTGAGATTAGCCGTCATACTCCCAAACGGAAACAGATGTCACTTGTCTATTCCCACCACACTCCACGGCTGGCTAAGATCTCCAAAGATGGTTGTAGGAGTCTGGACTTACTTCAGAGAAAAAGGTTGTACTTATCCCATCATATCAAGATGATGGGTTAGTGAGTCAGGAAGTGACTGTTGCTTAGCAATCACGAAGTGGAAGAGAAAAGACTATCAGTGAAGGCACAAGTTTCTCAAGTCCTTTATGGGCACAACACATAAGAAATTATTCTACATTGTTTTACCTAGAAACATAAATTTTAGTATCTAGTAATAAAACAATTTGGTCTTTTCTGTGAGGATGGCATCAATAAACACTGATCCATTTCCAACAAAAAAGTTACTTTTTTTGAGCTATGAATGCGCTGACATCCCCAAGTTCAAGGTTAATAATAATAAAAAAAGCAAAAAACCTCCTGTTTGACAGCTACTTTCAAGAGTTGGTTTTCATTTGAATAGTCACCATTTTTAAGGGGGATTATACACAGTCACAAAAGATTTTTGTCTATGCCACAAGAATGAATAACTTTAAAATATGGCATTTTCCCCTCCAATTCTGCAAATCTAGTAGAAATACTTACAAATACTAGATAAAAACATTTGCTTATGGGATTTCCCTGGTGGTCCCGGGGCTAAGATTCTGAACTCACACTACAGGGGTCCAGGGTTTGATCCCTGGTCAGAGAACTAGATTCTGCCTGCGACAGCTAACACCCAGCACAGGCAAATAAAAATAGATAAATGCAAATATGTCTGTAAAAAAGGAACATTGCTTCCATGTGGGCAACCAGTACTTAGTGTCCTACAGTCTCAATCTGCTGCTGCTGCTGCTAAGTCGCTTCAGTCATGTCAAACTCTGTGCGACCCCATGGACTGCAGCCTACCAGGCACCTCCATCCATGGGATTTTCCAGGCAGGAACACTGGAGTGGGTTGCCATGTCCTTCTCCAATGCATGAAAGTGGAAAGTGAAAGTGAAGTCGCTCAGTCGTGTCTGACTCTGTGCGACCCCATGGACTGCAGCCTACCAGGCTCCTCCATCCATGGGATTTTCCAGGCAAGAGTACTGGAGTGGGGTGCCATTGCCTTCTCCGTACGTAGATTGTAGAGGATATAAATTGAAGAATCATCATCAATGTACAAAAAATGAAGTTAAAATGAAAAAAGTGTGAAAAATGAATGACACCATTTTTCTGTCTTTCCTACTCTTTCTACGTATGAACAGGGCCTTTTTGGTGACTGGTTGTAGTCAATCTTTTCACACCTCAATATATAAATAAAAATGTGTTTTTCCAAGAACATAATTTACATCTGCGGTTCCTGTCATGAATGGCAACAAAGTTTCATTGCAATGAGCACTTCTAAAATGGCCACATGGGCACATTTGGCTGAAATCATAAAATAGTTCATTTGCTTTAATTTTTGAAAAATAAAATAGACAGTATAATTACTGGATACAGGAATTCTCTTAATGGAATTTCTTTTAAGCCAATTAAAGACAAAAGAATCTCATTATAATAGCAATATCCATTACTTATCCATTAATTTAATGTCACTATGAGTTCCAAAGACTTTCTTGAGTAGCTTTTATGGATCATGATGATGTGACAGAATAAAACGCCCGTGTAACTTGCATCTGGGAGGAATGCTTAAGGAATTTCATGTCTGACTTTGCACACAAAACTCCAGTCATTCTATCGCCCGGTACTTTGAATTCAGTTCAGTTCAGTTCACTTCATTTCAGTCGCTCAGTTGTGTCTGACTCTTTGTGACTCCATGAATCACAGCATGCCAGGCCTCCCTGTCCATCACCAGCTCCCGGAGTTCACTCAAACTTGTGTCCATTGAGTCATATTTTGAATTACTATCTTTCTAAAAGGGATTTAATTTGCTCCTCTAGAAACACAGTCTGATTATACACGTTTATATATATACATGTATCAGTTCAGTTCAGTACAGTTCAGTCGCTCAGTCATCTCTGACTCTTTGCAACCCCATGAATGGCAGTACACCAGGCCTCGCTGTCCATCACCAACTCCCGGAGTTCACTCAAACTCATGTCCATTGAGTCGGTGATGCCATCCAGCCATCTCATCCTCTGTCGTCCCCTTCTCCTCCTGCCCCCGATCCCTCCCAGCATCAGGGTCTTTTCCAATGAGTCAACTCTTCGCATGAGGTGGCCAAAGTACTGGAGTTTCAGCTTTAGTATCCTTCCTTCCAAAGAAATCCCAGGGCTGATCTCCTTTAGAATGGACTGGTTGGATCTCCTTGCAGTCCAAGGGACTCTCAAGAGTCTTCTCCAACACCACAGTTCAAAAGCATCAATTCTTTGGTGCTCAGCTTTCTTCACCGTCCAACTCTCACATCCATACATGACCACTGGAAAAACCATAGCCTTGACTAGACGGGCCTTACGTACATATGTACACACAATGTTGCATATATGTACAGTCTACACAGATGGATACAACATGTGTGTGCATAAATACACTATCCGTGCATATATACAAACACACATACACACAGTATATTATACACTATTTAGGAAGATATTGTATACAGAGATTATATTTATACCATATATATATAGAAAGATTATACAGACTTTATATAAACAGATTATATATATCAAAAGTGAAAGTGTTAGTCACTCAGTTGTGTCTGACTCTATGGGACCCCATGGACTGTAGCCCTCCAGGCTCCTCTGTCCATGGAGTTTACAAGGCAAGAATACTGGAGTGGGTTGCCATTTTTTTTTCCAGGGCAACTTCCCAATCCAGGGATCAAACCTGGTTCTCGCACATTGCAGGCAGATTATTTACCATCTGAGCCACCAGGGAATCCTCAATAAGGGAAGGTGTTATGTAGAGAGATTATATTTATACCACAAATATAGAAAGATTATATAGATTTTCTATATAAACAGATGACATATATTGGGTTGTCCAAAATGTTCATTTGAGTTTTCCCAAAACATCTTACAGAAAAACCTGAACAAGCCTTTTGGCCAATCCACTGTGTGTATATACAGTATATATCCTCACTACATGCTATGTGCTGTGCTCAGCCTCTCAGGCGTGCCTGACTCTTTGTGACCCCATGGACTGTACCCCTCCAGGCTCCTCTGTCCATGGGATTCTCCAGGCAAGAATACATGGCAACTAGTGTTGCCAGGCCCTCCTCCAGGGGATCCTCCCAACCCAGGGACTGAACCCAGGTCTCCCACATTGCAGGCTGATTCCGTACCATCTGACCAACAGGATTAGCACGCTGATTATACATTTTTTATATACAGTGTATTCACACACATATAAAACGTATATACACATGTTATAATATACATATAATATATATACACAGCATACGTGTTCATATATGTGAACACATATACATATATTCAGTATATACGGTATATAATACATCATGCATTCAGTATGTGTCTAAATATGCACACACGTGTATCTACACTGCACATATATGTATGCACACATATTATACACATATGCACCGAGCGTGTGTGCATATATCAGATACATACAATATGGTATCTTTGTGATTTCTCAAAATATTAACAGATAGGTGAAGACAGTCCATCCCTGCTGTGTACGAAGGTTCGCACACATTTCAAATTTTCTGCCCTCCATCTCGGATTGTGACCTCCTTTTAGGAGAGAAGCATTTTCCTGTGGCCGGTCACTAGCATTTTTCCCTTTCTCATGGTTCACGTGTTTTGCCTTCTCATCTTCTGTGACTCCCGCCCGAGTGACTGCTGCCTGTTTTAAATACGAAGGTAACATAGCCTCGGCAGTTTGCAGAATGACACTGGCTGATTTTCTCATTGCGTGCAATCCTTGCTGATAAGACATCACTGGCTCCCAGGGGCAGTGCCTCTTGAAAGAGAAGTGTGTGGGCCTTCCCCGGTGGCTCAGGGGGAAAGAATCTGCCTGCCAACGCACGAGAGGCAGGAGACACGGGTTTGACCTCTGATCTGGGAAGATCCCCCATGCCACGGAGCGACTAAGCCCATGCACCTCAATTATTGAGCCTGCGCTCTAGAGACAGGGAGCCATGAGCACAGGGCCCACGGGCCAAACTGCGGAAGCCCGTATGCCTTGAGCTGAGTGCTCTGTGGACGCTGCTCGCTGTCACTACAGAAAACCCTGGGCAGCAACAAAGACCCAGCACGGCCAAAAGTAAACAGCTGAGGAAAATTATAAAAAAAGAAGTGTGTGGACAAGCAAACGTGCATTTTTAACAGGGTACAATTGTTTGACTATTTGCACCTTGAAAGTGAGTTTGCTGCATTGGTTTGCTAGCTAAGACGTATCCTTGTTTTTCTTTTTCTATTTTTTTAAATGATCGGCATTCTAAAATCATTCTCTATATTATGGCCATCATTTCCTAAGGATTCAAGGATCCCTAGTTTACCCTGTCCATCTCGTATTGCGTGAATGTAACAGTGAAGTTTACTTTAGCATAAAGGATACCGTTCTTTCGAAAGAAGTTTGCTTTTGCAGAAGAATACCATCAACGTATTATTAATTATAATATTGATGTGAATTATGTTGCATACTTAGTTGCTCAGTTGTGTCTGAGTCTTTGCAACCAGATGGACTGCAGCCTGACAGGCTCCTGTGTCCACAGTGTTTTTCAGGCAAGAATACTGCAGTGGGTTGCCAGGCCCTCCTCCAGGGGATCTTCCTGACCCTGGGATCGAGCCCACATCTCCTGTGCCTTTTGCATTGCAGGTGGATTCTTTACCTGCTAAGCCATCAGGGAAGCCCTACAAATGTTAAGATTGCCTATACCTGTCAAAATTAAAAAAAAAAATTCCGGAGGTTTGATCGATGGACTTTCTGAATTTATAAATACAGTCCTTCATAGCAAACACTAACTCACATACGTAACATCTAAAACGTAAACCCTTTAGTGCGTGGAGAATTAGCATCTGTGGACCAATAATTCCAGTTCCATCTCTGGGCCTAACAGTAGCTGTTTCAGCCTTAATAAGCCATTTACTTTTCATGGATTTTAATTATGCAGCTATAAAAAAAGAGAATGATAGGAAATTTATTCCCCATACTTAAGGTTATGTGATGAACATATATATATTTGTGTTTTTCACATAAAGTAACACCTATGGCAATTTTTCCTAATTTAACTTAGCGGTCTGCTCTAAAAACAACTCTATTCCATTTTATTGATCTCTTCATTTTGGAAGAAGCAGAATATACAATAGGCCACATCATTCAACAAACGATGAGCTGTTTCGACTGGCTTAAAATTGTGCTCTACGTGTAGTTATTTTGAGATGAATCTCAGGAGAGAGAGGAGAGGCATATACTTTATGAAGCGGAGATTATGTTGTAGGTAAATCGCAGGAACGCGTCTGCAAAGCAAATTTGATGGTATAATTTCATTGTGACATTCACAATGTCACTCAGACATCACTTTCGATGCAAGTCATTTTGTTCAAAGAGGTTTCCTAAATGGAAAAGCAAACAGACAAACAAAAACCAGAACAGCTTTCCTCAAAACACCTAATCTTTGTTTGTATTCAGTAATTGGACATTTCAGGGTAGCATTCATTTTTTTTTTTCCTCTCTCTCTCCTAGCAGGCAATTAATCTCTAGCTGCTTCGTTTCAAACTCTGAGCTCATCTGTTTTCATCGTGGAGCCTCTATTACTTAAATCTTTTACTACCAATCACTTCTTCAAGTGGAGATCTTAACAAGCAAAGCATATCTACGGTCAGGACCCACTGAACATCAGTCAGCAGCCATAGACAGGGGTGAAACTGAGGCAAGTGCAGTGAAGCAGATGAGCCTAGAGTCTGTTGTACAGAGCGAAGAAAGTCAGAAAGAGAAAAAACAAATATCCTATGTTAACGCATATGTATATGGGCATATACACAAGTGTGCGTTTGGACAGCTACGCGTAGGTAAAGTGGGCGTATACTGTTGTGTGCAGACTTAGGACTTTATTGTAAGAGCATCATATTCTATTTTCCCTGAGGAATATATATATGTATACATGTATTTAACCAGTACAGTTGTTTCCTCATGTACATTCACACTTGCAAGCAGGCAAGCAGTTAATCTAATTTATGTTCAATGCTCTATAAAATGACATGATGCGAGTATGAGATAGTCTTTGTATCTATTCTTCTTTCCGTGTGTCCTGAGGTTCCTCTGGATTCTGCACCATTTTTCGAGGCCGCTAGAAACATCTCTGTGTTACTCTTCTGATACACGTACCCAGAACTTTCTCATGCATGTATGGTTGGCTCCAGAATATGACATCTTTTCTTGACTGGGAGGGCTACTCCATCTCTTCTGAGGGATTCCTGCCCACAGTAGTAGATATAATGGTCATCTGAGTTAAATTCACCCATTCCAGTCTATTTTAGTTTGCTGATTCCTAGAATGTCGACGTTTACTCTTGCCATCTCTTGTTTGAACACTTTCAATTTGCCTTGATTCATGGACCTAACATTCCAGGTTCCCATGCAATACTGGTTTTTTTTTTTTTTGCAACACTGGATTTTACTTCCATCACCAGTCACATCCACAGCTGGGCATTGTTTTTGCTTTGGCTCCATCTCTTCATTCTTTCTGGAGTTATTTCTCCACTCTTCTCTGGCAGTGTATTGGACACTTACCAACCTGGGGAGTTCATCTTTCAGCGTCATATCTTTTTGCCTTTTCATATTGTTCAGCTATGACAAACTATGACAAACCTAGACAGCATATTAAATAGTGTTACTTTGCCGACAAAGGTCCGTCTAGTCAAAGCTATGGTTTTTCCAGTGGTCACATATGGATGTGAGAGTTGGACCATAAAGAAAGCTGAGCACAGAAGAACTGATGCTTTTGAACTGTGGTGTTGGAGAAGACTCTTGAGAGTCCCTTGGACTGCAAGGAGATCCAACCAGTCCATCCTAAAGGAAATCAGTTCTGGGTGTTCATTGGAAGGACTGATGTTGAAGCTGAAAATCCAGTATTTTGGCTACCTGATGTGAAGAACTAACTTGTTCAAAAAGACCCTGATGCTCGGAAAGATTGAAGTCAGGAGGAGAAGGGGTCGACAGAGGAGAGATGGTTGGATGGCATCACTGACTCGATGGATATGAGTTTGAGCAAGCTCTGGGATGCACAGGGAAGCCTGGCATGCTGCAGTCCATGGGGTCGCAGAGTCAGACATGAGTGAGCGACTGAACTGAACTGAAATCTTTTCTGTCTCTGTCTCAAAAAGTACTCAAAATATTGAGACTTCCTGGTAGTCCAGTGGCTAAGACTCTGCACTCCCAAGGCAAGGGGCCGAGGTTTTGACTTCTGGTTGGGGAACTGGATCCCACTTGCTGGAATTAAGAGTTCACGTGTTACAATAAAGATCTCCCATGCTGCAACTAAGGCCCGGGGCATCCAAAAAGTAAAATTTTTTGCAAAGAAATGACTCAAAGTATTTAAGCTGGGTTGACCCCACTTAATGTCTTCCCAGGTCATACTAGTGGTAAAGAATCTGCCTGCCAATGCAGGAAACGTAAGAGATGCATATTCAATCTCTGGGTCTGGAAGATTACCCTGGAGAAGGGAATGGCATCCCACTCCAGTATCCTTTGCCTGGAGAATCCCATGGACAGAGGAGCCTTGCAGAGTACAGTCCATGGAATTGCAAAGAGCTGGACATGACTGAAGTGACTTAATAGGCATGCACGACCCCATTTAAAGTTAATTATTTTCTAGGGCAAACATATGGACACCTTCTAAGACGGTTCACGTTGCCAGATCTCTCTGCTACTACGATTTTATTTTCAAAGACTTGATTCTTTGTACAGCCATTTCAGGTTCACAGCAAATTTGAGAAAAAGGTGCAGAGATTTTCCATACATCCATTGTGCCCTATATATGCATCACGTCCCTCATTATCAACAACCCCCATCAGACGGTACATTGTTTATAACTGATGAGCCTTCATGGATGTATCCTCATCACTCAGGTCCATAGTCTACACCAGGGTCTGGTCTTGGTGGTGTGCATTCTATGGGTCTGGGCAAAAGCCTGGTGACGTGGATCCATCATTATACTGTTCTGCAGAGTAGTTTCACCGCCCAAAGAAATAACTTCATCCATTCATTCATTACACGCCCGTTTCCTCCCCACTAACCATTCATCATCTGACTGTCTCTACAGCTTTGCTTTTTTCAGATTGTCATATAATCAGACTCATGTTTGTTGTTATTCAGTTGCTAAGTCATGTCCAAATCTTTGTGACCCCATGGACTGCAGCACGCCAGGCTTCCCTGTCCTTCACCATCTCCTAGAGTTTGCTCAAACTCATGTCCATCGAGTCGGTGATGCCATCCAACCATCTCATCCTCTGTCGTCCCCTTCTCCTCCTGCCTTCAATCTTTCCCAGCAGCAGGGTCTTTTCCAATGAGTCAGTTCTTTGCATCAGGTGGCCAGGGTATTGGAGTTTCAGCTTCAGCATCAGTCAGTCCTTGCAATGAATATTCAGGAATGCTGTCCTTTAGGATGGACTGGTTAGATTTCCTTGCAGTCCAAGGGACTCTCAAGAGTCTTCACCAATTTGAGAGCATCAATTCATATATTCCCTAGCTTTTTCAGGTTGACCTTTCCCCATAGCCATTCCTTTCTCTACATGGAAAAAAAAAAAAAAGACGTGGCAAACTTTACTCACTCTAAGTAGTCTGATAATTTATATATCCTCACCTGATTCAAAATTACTTAATGCCTAATCACCTGGATGTCTGGAAGTTGAGATAGCAGGGAATTTACATAACAGAGCTAAATAAATATTCATCCTTCATTATCAAGCATTAGAATTTAATGAAACTGAGTTACAGTTTGAGAAAGAGAGAGAAGGCCACTGAATGTTAATAACGTATCACAACTTTTGCAATGAATACATGAAGGCGGTAAAGAAGAATTTTAAAAATCATGTGTAAGTAACTGTAGGTAATTTTATTTGGTGATTTTATTTTGTCCTCTTTATGATACTGTGATACTTCAAGGAGGGGTCTCTATGATACCTGCTTCAGTAATTGTAGGTAATTTCATTTGATGAATGTATCTGGTTTGCTTCATGATACTGCAGTGGTGGTTCTTTATTGCATACGAGCTTGTTGGAACTTAGAAAGTGTTCCCACAGAGTCTACGCCCCATTTTGTCTGGTTTTATGAAAGATGTCCACACGGGGCTTTGTCAGTTCATCCCTTTAAATTATATGGAAAATGTCCATATGTTCAAGAGTGTTTTTCTGTAGAGAGATGATCGGGAGATTTTTTTTTTTGGGGGGGGGTCTCAAAGAGACCCTTTATCCTCCACCCTAAATATGAATATTTAGCTGTATTATCAGGTAGCTCAGTCAGTAAAGAATCTGCCTGCAGTGCAGGAGACTTGGGTTCCATCCCTGGGTCAGGAAGACCCCCTGGAGAAGGAAACGCAAGACCACTCCAGTATCCTTGCCTGGAAAATCCTATGGACAGAGGAGCCTGGCGGGCTACAGTCTATGGGGGTCGCCGAGAGTCGGGTACGACTGAGCGACTAACACTTGCGCTTTTTCACAAATTACCAATTTTACTTTATGGAAGGCCCAGTCCAGTAGCAAGGAATATTGAATCAGCTTGATTTTAGAGCCGTTTTTATCAGTAAAACATCAAAGCAGAATAGGACTCTTGAAAAGACGCTCGCACCCAATGTTCATAGCAGCAGTGTTCACAGTAGCCGAAGACCTAGAGGCGAACTAAATGTCCATTGACAGAGGAATGGATAAAGATGTAGCTATATATAATCCACACACACACACACACACACACACACACACACACACACGCACACACAGACTGGAACAGTACTCAGCCATAAAAATGAATGAAACAACGCCATTTGCAGCAACATGGATGAACCAAGACATGATCATACCCGGTGAATTAAGCCTGCTGCCGCTGAGTCGCTTCACTCGTCTCTGACTCTGTGCGACCCCACAGACGGCAGCCCACCAGGCTCCCCCGTCCTTGGGATTCTCCAGCCAAGAACACTGGAGTGGGTTGCCATTTCCTTCTCCAATGCATGGAAGGGAAAGTGAAGTCTGCTCAGTCATGTCCAACTCTCAGCGACCCTATGGACTGCAGCCCACCAGGCTCCTCCATCCATGGGATTCTCCAGGCCAGAGTACTGGAGTGGGGTGCCATCGCCTTCTCTGGAAGTAAGGCAGACAGAGACAGATATGATGAGATTTATCACTTATATGTGGAATCTCAAAAAAAAAAAAAAGATACAGCTGATCTTATTTACAAAACAAGCAGACTCACAGAAATATAAACTAAACTTATGGTTAGCAAAGGGGAAGGAGGGTTGAGGGATAAATTAGAAGGCTGGAATTAAAACACATACACGACCTGATAAGGCAACAGACTGTGTATTACTTCAATACCATTAGACCATGGAAATTTCGGCACCTTGCTTTACGTCCCTGGGTCTGTTCTAGTGTCTCCTAGTTTATAGTCTATGGGGATTTGAATGGAATCTGAATCTTCCTGTTGTGTGAAAACAGTATAAATGTTAATTGTGTTGAACTGGCTCACTGTGCTTTTCAGGTCTACTATATGCTTCTACTTCTCTGTGTATTCTATTAATTTTTGAGAGTTTGCTATTGAAACTCCACCTGAAAATTTTAATTTATCTACTAAAAAAATGATTGTAGTATAAACAATCATCATGTCTTATACAAGTAAGAAATCATCTTATTTTTATACAATCATTATACAATCTTATACAATCATCTTATTTCTTATACAAATAAGAAAAATGAGGGTTAGGCTTATGCAATTTTCTCCCGTATTTTCCAAGGATCCTGTAAGTGTTATCATAGTTTCACAATTTAAAAAAATAAAATAGAATAAAAGGCCTTTAATAGGGTGAAAGAGCCAAAAGTAAGACAACTCTGACAGGAAACGATCACATTAAACTAGTTTTATTTTAAAAATATACACGCTACTGGATATAAAATTCAGAGAAGGCGATGGCACCCCACTCCAGTACTCTTGCCTGGAAAATCCCATGGACAGAGGAGCCTGGTGGGCTGCAGTCCGTGGGGTCATTAAGAGTCAGACACGACTAAGCAACTTCCCTTTCACTTTTCACTTTCATGCCTTGGAGAAGGAAATGGTAACCCACTCCAGTGTTCTTGCCTGGAGAATCCCAGGGATGGGGGAGCCTGCTGGGCTGCCGTCTATGGGGTCACGCAGAGTCGGACACGACTGCAGCAACTCAGCAGCAGCAGCAGCAGCAGATATAAAATTGATAGGCAACATGGACCTACTATGCAACAGGGAACTACACCCAATATCTTGCAGTAACCTATAACAGAAGAGAATAAAAAAAGAAATATATATATATGCAATTGAATCACTTTACTGTACATTTGAAACTAAGTCAACACTGTAAATCAACTATATTTCTTCTTTTTTAATTTTTATTTTTACTTTATTTTACTTTACAATACTGTATTGGTTTTGCCATACATTGACATGAATCCACCACGGGTGTACATGCGTTCAACTATATTTCAATAAAAGAAACAAATGGAAAACATGACAGGACGTTGATGACTTACTACAAAGCAAGGCCCTCATATTTTCCAGGAACTCTATAGCGTTTGGCTCATTGAGTGAAAATCAGTCTTCTGATCAGGCTTCTCCAAGCGCATGTCAGGATTAGAATGTCCCACTGTGAATCCCGGCTCTAGTTCACTCTGTCTCTATGCTGTAAAGAAGGCACAGGGCATTTCACCCCACTGCAGAGCTCCACTAAGCTGCTCTGTGGGGCGTGGAATATCTCCCGGACCTCCGGTCTGTCCCTGAATCTCTGGAAGTCTGCATCAAACGCACACCAACCCACACTCCTGCCCTTCCCTGTGATATGCCGTGCCGTCTGTGCACATGCACAGATTCTGTCATCACAGCCAAATCTGTGCGACACAAAGAGGCTCAGAAGGGCCCAAGAAGCCCGCCTTCCACTCTGCTACCCACTGCCGGCCTCACAGCATCGGCCGGAGATGATAAACGGGGACCCAGACACTGCAGCTTGGCCTTCAAAGGCGTCAGTGTGGATGTGGAAGTCCACTATGGAGTGAAGCAAGTCAGAGAGAGAAAAGCAAGGACTGTCTAATGCAGACATATGTATGTGAATCTAGAGAAGTGGCGCGGATGAGCGTATTTGCAGGGCAGGAATAGACACGCACTTCAGTTCAGTCGCTCAGTCGTGTCCGACTCTTGCCGACCCCAGGAATCGCAGCACGCCAGGCCTCCCTGTCCCTCACGAACTCCCAGAGTTCACTCAGACTCACATCCATTGAGTCGGTGATGCCATCCAGCCATCTCATCCTCTGTCGTCCCCTTCTCCTCCTGCCCCCGATCCCTCCCAGCATCAGAGTCTTTTCCAATGAGTCAGTTCTTCACATCAGGTGGCCAAAGGATTGGAGCTTCAGCTTTAGCATCATTCCTTCCAAAGAAATCCCAGGGCTGATCTCCTTTAGGATGGACTGGTTGGATCTCCTTGCAGTCCAAGGGACTCTCAAGAGTCTTCTCCAACACCACAGTTCAAAAGCATCAATTCTTTGGCACTCAGCTTTCTTCACAGTCCAACTCTCACATCCATACATGACCACTGGAAAAACCATAGCCTTGACTAGACGGACCTTAGTCAGCAAAGTCATGTCTCTGCTTTTGAATATACTATCTAGGTTGGTCATAACATTTCTTCCAAGGAGTAAGTGTCATTCATAATAGCACAGAGCCTTCGGAGAAGGCGATGGCACCCCACTCCAGTACTCTTGCCTGGAAAATCCCATGGAAGGAGGAGCCTGGAAGGCTGCAGTCCATGGGGTCGCTGAGGGTCGGACACGAGTGAGCGACTTCCCTTTCACATTTCACTTTCATGCATTGGAGAAGGCAATGGCAAGCCACTCCAGTGTTCTTGCCTGGAGAATCCCAGGGACGGGGGAGCCTGGTGGGCTGCCATCTATGGGGTCGCACAGAGTGGGACATGACTGAAACGACTTAGCAGCAGCAACAGCAGAGCAGCAGGAATTGCTACTATCCCCCAAATGTCTCTTTGCTGATGCTGGGAAAGATTCAGAGCAGGAGGAGAAGGGGACGGCAGAGGATGAGATGGTTGGATGGCATCACCCACTCGATGGACATGAGTTTGAGCAAGCTGCTGGAGTTGGTGATGGACACGGAAGCCTGGCGTGCTACAGTCCATTGGGTCCCAAAGAGTCCGACACGACTGAGCAACTGAACAAGAATAGCAAATATCTCTGTGGCCTGTGGGTTATTTCTAGCTGAGAACAATCAAGGCCCAGAAGACTCACAAAGAACTTGTGACCTTCCTGTAACTGCCTAAAGAATTTCAACAGAGGACTTGTTCCTGCTCCTCTGTCTCAACTGCAAATGGTGTTTAAGATGAGGGCTTCTGCCATTGGGTGAGTAATTCAGTGTCTCTGGGTCTCAGCTATGTAAACATACTATTCAACTTTGATTTCTCTCCTGGGCATCTGTTTCACATCCCTTCCATTCTTAATCCAGGCAGAACGGCCTTGAGATATTGAGGAATGTCTCCGCCACCTCAACAGAACGTAGTAATAACTTTAGAACACCTCTCCCAACAATCTAAGTGACAGAGATCTTAGGATGCGTTTAGATGAAGTAAGGATGTGTATAAAGTTGGACTATAAGAAAAGCTGAGCACTGAAGAATTAATTGATGCTTTTGAACTGCGGTCCTGGAGAAGACTGTTGAGAGTCCCTTGGACTGCAAGGCGATCGAACCAGTCCATCCTAAAGGAGATCAGTCCTGGGTGTTCACTGGAAGGACTGATGCAAAAGCTAAAACTCCAATCCTTTGGCCACCTGATGAGAAGAGCTGACTCATTTGAAAAGACCCTGATGCTGGGAAAGATTGAAGGTGGGAGGAGAAGGGGATGACAGAGGATGAGATGGTTGGATGGCATCACCGACCTGATGGACCTGAGTTTGAGTAAACTCTGGGAGATGATGATGGACAAGGAGGTCAAAAAAGAGGCAGATATGATTGAGTGCCTGGACTGAACTGATACGTAAACAAAGGCTTGAGTCAAAGGATATGACTTAAACCTCATCGAAAGAGCCTGGATTTAAACCTATCTGAGATAGAATATATCCTCTGGATTAAATTCTACATAATTTAAACAGTCTGTATAATATATGCAATCTGTATATATTTCACACAGTCTGTATAATATATGCAATCTTATATATTTTATACAGTCTGTATAATATATACAATGTTAATATGTATTATACACTCTCTTCTCAGCTATGTAGCAAGGAGGTGACTGATGTTGAAGCACAGAGGCAGACACAATGCCTGTGTGAGAGAAAATTGCAAGTAACAAAATCTGAAGAGCTAAAGAGAGCTTAGTGAGTAAAGTAATAAATTAAGTAGGTTCAATGAAGAAAGGAATAAAGATATAGAGATATATTACGATAATACATGGAGCTGTACACACATAATTAGGAAGTAAAGTCTGGTGCTGGTCATTTGTTAAAATAAATGTCATGCCCCAGCGTTCAGTTTGATGGTATAAAATTTGAACGATTAACCCACCAGCGAGCATAAGAAATCGCTGAGCTATTTTCACTTGTTTTTGTAAAAAGTGCCCAGAGAAGGCTTTCCTGGTGGCTCCGTGGTAAAGAATCTGCCGGCCAGTGCGGGAGACTCGGGTTCAATCCCTGGTCCAGGAAGATGCCACGTGTCATGGACCAGCTAAGCCTGGGTGTCCCAACTACTGGGCCTGCGGTTTAGAGCCGGGGAGCCTCAACAACAGAAACCCACACACCCTAGAGCCCACGCTATGTAACAAGAGAAGCCTCTCTGATGAGAAGCCCACACATCACAAGGAGGAAAACAAAGCCCACAGGCAGCACTGAAGAGTCAGCACAGTCAAAAAGTAAAAAAAAAAAAAAAAAAAAAAATTGTTTTTAAAGAAGTGCCCATGGGAGAATGACTTCTGAACTTTCAATCATTCCTACACATTCTTATGTTCGTGAGTGTGTGCTAAGTCACTTCAGTCGGGTTCGACTCTTTGCAACCCTACGGACCGTAGCCCACCAGGCTGCTCTGTCCACGGGATTCTCCAGGCAAAATTACGTGGATGGGTTGCCATTTCCTCCTCCAGGGGATCTTCCCAACACACTGAACCCATATCTCCTGCATGGCATGCAAATTCTTTATATAGGGAAGCCCCTGTATCTATAGTAGCACTGAAATAAAAATGCATACCCCACCAAGTATCTAAAATTACACTGGATGCCTTCACACTGATGACACTGATTAAAGCCAACTTCTTCCTCCTTGGGATAAGCTCTAGTTGTCTAACTTTCCCAGAAATTCTTCCTAGGAATAAGTTGTCTCTTCTTCTAATTCAGTGCAGGAATTCTTCATTGAATTAAAAAAATGTATTCCTCACAGCTGTATTTAACAAGGATAACCAACAAGGACCTGCTGGACAGCACAGGGAACTCTGCTCAACACTCTGTAATCACCTCATGGTTCCCAGGGGGAAGGATGGGGAAGGGATAGTTAGGGAGTCTGGGATGGATATGGACACACTGCTGTGTTTAACGTGGAGAACCAGCAAGGGCCTGCTGGAGAGCACAGGAAACTCTGCTCAATCCTCTGTAATAACCTTATGGTCACTAGAGGGAAGGATGGGGGAAGGGATAGTCAGGGAGTCTGGGATGGACATGGACACACGGCTGTTTTTAACATGGAGAA
Organism: Ovis canadensis; assembly: GCF_042477335.2. Classification (NCBI taxonomy): domain Eukaryota; kingdom Metazoa; phylum Chordata; class Mammalia; order Artiodactyla; family Bovidae; genus Ovis; species Ovis canadensis. The sequence goes on from NC_091727.1 coordinate 2,458,637, forward strand.
CCAGCAAGGACCTGCTGGACAGCACAGGGAACTCTGCTCAGTGTCACGTGGCCGCCTGGATGGGAGGGGAATTTAGGGGAGAATGGGTACTTGTATATGTATGAGTACCTTTGCTGTCCACCTGAAACTATCGCATTTTTTATTGGCTATACATCCAACACAAACCAAAGAGTTTAAAAAAAAAAATTCATTCATTTCTTTTCCCTTGTTAAGCAAAAAAGGATTCTCTATCATTATAAAGATGAAAGGTTCAATTCTCAAAGCCAGTGCAGAAAATAAACCCGACTTAATCATTCTGAATTAGGGAACTCTTTTTTCTTTTCTTTTCAAGATGAAGTCGAAAAAATTATGTCAACAGAAAAGGAGAGACATGTCGCCATGGTAGCCTCTGGCTAAAGTTTTAACAACTGAACATTTTAATATCTTTAATCTAGATAAGAAAGTAAAAGGAGCATAATCTCAATATCAAAGGATTCGGACTGACAATAAAGAGTTTGAATATTTCTATACTAATCAGCAGACACCAGAAGGCATAATCGGTTCTTACGCTCTGCAGTGTTATCAACAGTATACATTTTGACAGCAATTAAGAGCCTGCCCTACGCTGTGTGATGAGAAAGTTAAATGTTATACAGATTCACACATACGATTATATATGTGTCTTTGGTTCTTATCGAATAGCGCTACTTTAACTCTTACCCTTCTTTCCTGGAATAATGATAGCCTTGTGACTGGCACTTTCCTTGATGATTTGTTCTTGTGTACTATATATTTATTATTTATTATTATTATTTTATTTTATTATTATTTTTAAAATTTATTTTTAAGTGTGGGATAATTGCTTTATATTTTGTTGGTTTCTGCCACACACCAACATGAATCAGCCATCGGTGTGCATACGTCCCCTCCCTCTTGAACCTTGCTCCCACCCCAACCCACCCCTGGAAGCTGTCCCAGGGCACTGGATTTGAGCTCCCTGCATTATATAGTACTGGAAGATCCCGTGGAGAAGGGAATGGCAGCCCACTCCAATATTCCTGCCTGGAGAGTCCCATGGACAGAGGAGCCTGGCGAGCTACAGTCCATGGGGTCGCAAAGAGTCGGACACGACTGAGCGACTAACACTCACACTCACACACACACACACACACACACACACACCCCTACAGGGTACAATCCTAATAAAAACCAGTATGGGACTTCTGACTCCAAAAAGTAAACGGCGTTATTTACAGATCCGGGGTAATAACAACATCGCTAATGTTTCATAATGTGTTCAGTGTGATCCATTTGACTTTGATGGGAAATTAATACAGGCTTTTAAACACAGGTTCAGCTATGAAGGTCTCATTTAATTTTTTTTCTGTTTCCATTTAATGATCTTTTTTAAAATGCGGTAACCGTCATTAGAAATATTGGCAGTCAACAGCGTAAGGTAATGTCAGATTTTCAATTAAGATAAAGCCATCACACTGAAGAACAGAGAACTGTAAACTGTTTGTTCAGTGAAAAATACGTGAGTAAATTAAAGGGATGTGAACCAGACTGGAGGAGTTTACCAAATCTTTCATATCAAAAGATAATGCATCTTTTGAAATCGAACATTTTTCCTCAACATATTTACCTGTTGGCTTATTTTCTGCCCTCTCCCACTAGCATTCAACCTCCGAGAATGAAGGGAACTCATCTATCCATCTCTCTGATCCCCATTTGTTCCCAAGATGGTAGGTGGCTTACTCGAGGCTCCATGAACAATTTTAACCTGAATGACTCGTTAAAGTTGTGATACAACTTACAAAATAGAAAATCAGTAAGGAGTTAAGGCCTGGTACAGGATGCAGCGTTATATATTGAAAAGAAAATAACCCTAGTCTGAGGCTTTCCTGAGGAGTCCAGTGGTTAAGACTTTGCCTTCCAAAGCAGGGGGTGCAAGTTCCACCCTTGAAGCTAAGATCCCATGTGCCTCATTGCCAAAAAAAAAAAAAAAATCAAAACATAAATTGAAAGCACTATTGCAACAGATTCAACAAAGACTTTTAAAATGGTCCACATGAAAAAAAATAAAAAAAATAAAAAATCTTTAGGACTTTCCTCGTGGCGCAATGGATAAAGAATTCACCTTTCCATGGACTCTATGAACCGCGTCTTATTTATCCATTCATCTCTTGACATTCACGTCTTGGCAACTGCAGACAACGCTGTTATGAACACGGGTCCAGACACCTCTTCAACAGAATCACTTTATTTTCTTCCTGTAAACACCCAGGAGTGGGATTGCCAGATGGTTTGGTAGCTCTGTTTTGAATTCTTTTGAGAAGCTTCTATAGTGTTCTCCAGAGTGCCCGAACCAGTTTGCACGCCCATCAACAGTGTTTCTAGGGTTTGCTTCTCTCCACGTCTGCGTCCACACCTGTCATCAGCCGGCTTCTTGGTGCCAGCCGTTCTGACAGGTGAGAGGTGATCCCTCCTGGTGGTTTTGATGTGCTTGCCTCACTGTTTTTCTCTAAGTTGCTTCCTGAGTTGTTTTTCCCTTGTTCCATCCACCCTTAATACCTTCTGCTACTCACAAAGTAAATTTCTAAACAAATAACCATTGCTGACTGCTTTTTTTTTTTCCTCTGAAAGTTCGGTTCAGTTCAGTTGCTCAGTCGTGTCCGACTCTTTGCGACGCCATGGACTGCTGCACGCCACACCTCCTTGTCCATCACCAACTCCCGTAGCTTGCTCAAACTCATGCCATTGAGCCGGTGAAGCCATCCAACCATCTCATCCTCTGTCGTCCCCTTCTCCTTCTGCCCTCAATCTTTCCCAGCATTAGGGTCTTTTCCAGTGAGTTAGCTCTTCGCACCAGGTGATCAAAATATTGGAATTTCAGCTTCAGCATCAGTCCTTCCGATGAATGTTCAGGACTGATCTCCTTTAGAATGGACTGGTTGGATCTCCTTGCAGCCCAAGGGACTCTCAAGAGTCTTCTCCAACACCACAGTTCAAAGCATCAATTCTTTGGCGCTCAGCTTTCTTTATAGTCCAACTCTCACATCCATACATGACTACTGGAAAAACCATAGCCTTGACTAAATGGACCTTTGTTGGCAAAGTAATGTCTCTGCTTTTTAATATGCTGTCTAGGTTGGTCTTGGGGCTTCCCTGGTGGTCAGAGGTTAAAGCATCTGCCTGCAAGGTGGGAGACCTGTATTCAATCCCTGGGTCAGGAAGATCCCCTGGAGAAGGAAACAGCAACCCACTCCAGAATTCTTGCCTGGAGTATCCCATGGATGGAGGAGCCTGGTGGGCTACAGTCCACGGGGTTGCAAAGAATCGGACACGACTGAGCGACTTCACTTTCTTCACTTTTAAGTTGGTCATAACTTTCCTTCCAAGGAGTAAGTAACAGAGTGCAAACAGTAAAAACAAAAAGAGCTCCAGTAGCGGAACGGAAGAGAAGCGCTGATGGACATGAAGGCCTCGGCACTGACTCCTTACAGTCAGTATCCCACGGCAAAGCGTCCTGACACTGAAGTCCCGACTCTCTGTCATCAGGACTGTTGGCAGTTTGGTTTTCACTTACTTTATTTATTTATCTTTTTCTGTCCTGGCCATGGGGACAAGGGTTGGCCACAGGATGAATAAGTAAGAGATATACGCAAGCCAGTTAGTGCCCAGACACAGGCATCCATCAGTTACGTAACAGAAGTTGGAGTCAGGTACCCCACCTCCTTGCTCCGGGGTTGGGGTCACTCTGAGCCTCACATTGCAGTGGAAACCAGCATTCCACAGAGAAAGGAGGTCTTCCTTTATCCCAGGGGCTGAGGGATGGGTAAAACTACCCGTTACTGGCGTCACTGGTCACTATCTCTCAAACTACTTGCAATAGCAATGCCTTGATTGGGTTCAGTTTTCTGGGGCAGCCAGGCTAAGACCTTTTCCAAAGATGATTGCTTGTTTGTATCTCCACTGGCAAAAACCAGCATCTCACTTTCATTTAAGCGTGCTTTGTACGAATAATACACTCCAGAACATAGAGAATTTTATTTTATGGCATATATAAAACCGTATGTGATGTATATGACTGTATGAATAATAATACACTGGACAATGTATAGAATTTCGTCTTATGGAATATATAAAACTATATATATATGACTTTTCAAAACATGGTTGATTGTTTATAAGTCCGTTGGCAAAGGCAAACCTCTTGCTTTCATTTAAACATGCTTTGAAGGAATAATAATATACTCCAGAATAAAGAGCATTGTATTTTAGAAATATGTAAAAAAAAATATATATATATATATATACACACACATGTATATATGACTCTGTAAGAATAATAATACACCCCAGAATATATAGAATTTCATTTTATGGAATATTTAACACTATACATATATATGGCTGCAGAATATATATACAATTTTATGGAATATATAAAACTATATACATATGTATATATACAACTCATTCATATAAGCAGCAAAAATATTGTTTCACATTCTTTATGATTCATCAACATTTTAGCTAGTAATATGGGGAAATGCTGGTTTTTGTGTTTGGGAAGACACATTCAATAAAACAGTCATACTTTTAACACAGAAATACATCAACAAGTATGTGCTTGCAATGTCAGCAGACAGATAGTAATGGGGAAATAAGTTACCCAGTCGTGAGAAGACAGCAGTGTATTTTCAGGGCTGCAAACGACTTCTTACAGAACTTTTCCTGAAATATTTTAAACTTCCTATTGAGAGAACAGAGTGCTGGAGGGAAAGAAAAACACACACCTGTGGCCTGGTTGTCTGTATTTGTTAAGTGCTGGTATATATATATATATATTTGTCCATTAATAATGCATGCATATATATGATATTGCTATTAAATAACCAGAATAGTAGCAACTTTTTTGAAACTGCTATTTGCAGAGGACGGGTAAGCCCCTTCACAATGACCCAAGATTTCCCAGAATACAGACCAGAAGTATGGAAAGCTGGTTTAAGAGAAGAACGCAAAGCACAGACCAGCTCATGATGTACAGCAAAACTTTAACAGAAGATTAAACAGAAGAAGATATTTTTGAATGGGGAAGGTCAGTTGTGCATATATCTGCAACTCAGAAAACTAATTTATCTGCGTTTAAAGAAAAACACGATGCAAAGATTTGATACATTTTAAAGTCAGATGTGATTGTTCAGTCGCTCAGTCGTGTCCGACTCTTTGCAACCCCATGGACTGCAGCACGCCAGGCCTCCCTGTCCCTCACCATCTCCTGGAGCTTGCTCAAACCCATGTCCGTTGAGTCAGCGATGTCATCCAACCATCTCATCCTCTGTCGTCCCCTTCTCCTCCTGCCTTCGATCTTTCCCAGCGTCAGGGTGTTCTCCAATGAGTCAGCTCTTTGCATCAGGTGGCCAGAGTATTGGAGTTTCAGCTTCAACATCAATCCTTCCAATGAATATTCAGGGTTGATTTCCTTTAGGATAGACTGGTTGGATCTCCTTGCAGTCCAAGGGACTCTCAAGAGTCTTCTCCTGCACCACAGTTCAAAAGCATCAATTCTTCTGCACTCAGCTTTCTTTATGGTCCAACTCATATCCGTACATGACTACTGGAAAACCCACAGCCTTGACTAAACAAACCTTTGTCAGCAAAGTCATGTCTCTGGTTTTTAATACGCTGTGTTTGTCATAGCTTTTCTTCCAAGGAGCAAGCCTGTTTTAATTTCATGGCTGCAGACGTGATAGAGGGATTAATTATGTCAGGAAACCATCTTCGGGAAATGTATTTAGCAAAGTAAGCTTCCCCAGGACGTTCAGCATAAGATGAAAATGTTCAGAAATCCATCTGGGAGTTTCCCTGGTGGTCCAGTGGGTAAGACCTGGTATAGCCAAATAAATAAATATTTTAAAAAACAGAGAGAGGCGGAGAGAGAGAGAGAAATATATCGTATGTGATTGTCCTTGAACTCATGTACAAGTTCTGTGTCACTAACGCGAATTAGTGACATAGTGAATAGCAAAACTGTTTGCTATTTTTTAAAATTACACCTGCAGTATACTTTGTTTCCAGTTTAAATATAGTTGCACGATGTCTTCTTCCCAACCTAGGGCTCGAAGCCAGGTCTCCTGCATTGCAGGCAGATTCTTAACCTTCTGAGCCACAAGGGACGTCCAAGAATACTGGAGTGGGTGGCCATGCCCTCCTTCAGGGGAATCTTCCCAACTCAGGGCGCGCAGGTCTCTTGCATTGCAGGCAGATTCTTTACCATCTGAGTCCGCAGGGAAGCATTATATAAGTTAGTAACTCACAACCTTTAAAGGTTCTATTCCGCTTATAGGCATTATACAGTATTGGCTATATTTCACGTGTTGTACAACATCTCCTTGTAGCTTTTCTTATTCAGAGTAGTTCGAAACTCTAATCCCTTACCCCTGCATGGCCCCTCCTTGCTTCCCTCTCCCCGCTGGTTACTGCTAGCTTGTTCTGGGCATCTCTGAGTCTGTTTATTTTCACTATACTCACTCACATATTGTATTTTTTAGATAAGTGAGATCATAAAGTATTTGTCTTTGTCTGACTTATTTCACTTAGCCCAATGCCTCCAAAGTCTATCTGTGTTGCTGAAAATGGCAAACTGTTGTTTTTTTTTTTTTTAACAGCTGAGTAATATTCCTTTGTGTATGTATCACGTACCCTTGAAGCAATCACCTGCTGATGGGCACTCAGGCTCCTTCCATGACTTGGTTATTGTAAACAGGCCTGCCACGAATGCCAGTTGTATGTGTCTTTCTTAATTAGAGGCAAAAACTAGTTTAACTGTTCTATCAGCAGTTACAGAGCTATTTGTTCACTTAGCTAAGATGCTTTGATTTGTTTGCTTTCCAAAAACTTCCCTTTATAATGACGCTAAATATGGTTTGTTACAATTTGTTTAACACTAGAAATTTACTGCTTCTTGACACCGTAAGAAAAGATACAGCCAGGGAGTGTAGTTCTCAGCAGTTTAAGTACGGCATAACGCACATTAATATATCAGCTTAAGATTTGTTATTACTCCACTGGTATTATTTAGCATGTTGATGTGTTTAGTTTGATCTGTTTTGATTCGTTTAGTCGATCTGTTTCCTGAGGCAAAACAATTTCAAAGTGAGGATGATGTTTTCATTCTGTAGTCATTAAGAAGCTACTCGGCTTAAAAAATACATAAGCAAAATAAAATGAACAGAAAAACGAAATTAACCGGCTTAGGCAGCAAGTTATTTTCTCATAATCGTTGGGATAAATGAATACATTCACGGGAGCCAAGGCCATTCTTTTTCATTTGAAAAATTATTTGACTTTTAGATTTCCCCATTTATTCAACCAGGGGTTCTCAAAATACGGTCTCTGGGTCAACGGTGTCGACATCACCAGGATGCTTGTTCACAATGCAAATTCTTGGACTTGGTGGCATAGTTAACCTAATTATGTAGGTGAGGGACCCCCCCATCTCTGGGATCTAAACCGCCTGATGATCTGCAGTGGAGCTGATGGAATGATCATAGAAATGAAGTGTACAGTAAATGCAACGTGCTTGGATCACCCTGAAACCACCCTCCATCCCATTCTGCGGAAAAAACTATCTTCCAGAAAACTGGTAACCGGCGCCAAAGAGAGTAGGGAATGCAGGTGTCAACCATGCAACAGGTCCACCAACTTGAAATTCAGAAATGACTTCAGGAGTTCAGAAATTCGAAAGTGAGTACAGAAATTTGCAAGTGAGTTCAGAGCTTCAGAAAGGAGTTCAGCAGTTCAGAGACACCAGCCAGGTTTTAGACAACCCGTGGCATCTCTGATGTTATCTGACAAGTGTGTGGCAAGCAGTAACGTGCACTGGCTTGAAGTCTGCCTCTCTCTATGAGACGTGTGTGCGTGCGTATGTGCTTACTCACTTCAGTCGTGTCCGACACTTTGGGACCCCCCCCCCCCCGCCCAGACTGTAGCCCACCAGGCACCTGCATCCATGGGATTCTCCAGGCAAGACAACTGGAGTGGGTTGCCATGCCCTCTTCCTGGGGATCTTCCTGGTCCAGGGATGGAACCCACGTTTCTTCCATCTTTCCCACTGGCAGGCGCACTCTTTAGCACTAACGCTATCTGTATGGGGTTAGGGAGTGTTCCGATTCCAGTCTTTTACACATAGCTGTCCAGTTTTCCCAGCGCCACTTTAAATGGGAAGGAAACCCTAAAAAGACTGGATATATGTATACATAGAGCTCACTTTGCTGTACAGTAGAAAGTGACAGAACACTGTGAAGCAATTTAAAAAAGAAAGAAACCCAACCCCAACAGGATGGTTCTTGTTGTTCAGGCACGCAGTTGTGTCCGACTCTTTGCGACCGCATGGACTGCAGCAGCAACTCCCAGAGTCTACCCAAACTCATGTCCAGTGAATTGGTGATGCCATCCAACCATCTCATCCTCTCTCGTCCCCTTCTCCTCCTGCCCTCAATCTTTCCCAGCATCAGGGTCTTTTGCAATAAGTCAGCTGTTCGCATCAGGTGCCCAAAGTATTGGAGTTTCAGCTTCGACATCAGTCCTTCCAATGAATATTCAGGACTAATTTCCTTTAGGATGGACTGGTTGGATCTCCTTGCAGTCTGAGGGTCTCTCAAGTCTTCTCCAACATCACAGTTGGAAAGCATCAGTTCTTCAGTGCTCAGCCTTGTTTATGGTCCAACTCTCACATCCGTACATGACTACTGGAAAAACTGTAGCTTTGACTAAGGTGGTAGCAGGAAGTGAGAGCTCCCTTGCCCCTTCCACCACGTGCAGACACAGGGAAGTCAGCCCTCAGCAGTCACCACATCTGACGGTGCCCCTTGCCCCCTGATTTCTTTCTGGAAATAATTCCCAAAGAAGCTGGAGTTCAGACATGTATTGCAGACCATCCGGCATTCACCCTGATTTCCAAGCATCGTTCTGTGCGTGGTTCTGTCCATGATGTTATAATTTTGAGCGTGTTCTCTGTTCTCGCTGAGTCTGAGTTTGAGACCCAGAACATTGCTTGCATTAATATGCCTTTTCCTGCGCTGTGCTCAGTCACTTCAGTCGTGTCCGACTCTTTGCCCCTCAGAACTCAACGGCCTTTGCAGTCTGGACGGACACTAAGAGAGGAGAGTCTGCCTTCCGGTCAGGAGAAATGCACCCACGTGAAGACCTCGGGCAGAGAAAATCAGGTGGGAGTTCTTTCGTTTGTATCTGCTATGTTGGGTTTCAGCCCTGTCCGCGACTCTTTGCAACCCCAGGGACTGCAGCCCGCCAGGCTCCTCTGTCCAAGGGGATTTTCCAGGCAAGAATCCTGGAGTGGGTAGCCATGCCCTCCTCCAGGGGATCTTCCTCGCCCAGGGATAGAACCCGAGTCTCCCTCATTGCAGGCAGATTCTTTACCGACTGGGCATTTGGAGATTTGAAAATGTTTACATCAGAACCAAGAGTACACAGAGGGAAAATTACGTAAATCACTACCCATCAAAATACACAAGACATCTGTGGCCTAAGGCTGTTTCCATCCCTTTAGAATTTTTAACACGTTCAGCCGTTTGGAGGTGCTTGGAATTGGGGACACATTTTTCTTCAAATGTGACTCCAGGTGAAATGAAAACCTTTTAAACAGGCTATACCCTCATGTAAGCTTGATATTCATGTTACATCATTCATCTTGTCTCATACAAAAGAAAGAGAGAAAGAGAAAGAGAAAGAAAGAAAGAGAAAGAAAGAAAGAGAAGTCGCTCAGTGAAGTCTGACTCTTTGAGACCCCATGGACTGTAGCCCACCAGCCTCCTCCGTCCATGGGATTCTCCAGGCAAGAATACTGAAGTGGGTTGCCATTTCCTTCTCCAGGGAGGATCTTCCAGATGCAAGGATCGAACCCAGGTCTCCTGCACTGCAGGCAGAGGCTTTAACCTCTGAGCCACCAGGGCAGACTACTGCTATTCCTTACCTGGGCTTCCCAGCTGGCGTTAGTGGTAAAGACCCCACCTGCTGATGTAGGACATGTAAGGGACACGGGTTTGATCCCTGGGTGGGGAACTTTCCTGGAGGAGGAAATGGCAACTCACACCAGCATTCTTGCCTGGAAAATCCCATGGACAGAGGAGCCTGGCTGACTACAGTCCAAGCAGTCTTACCTACCATGGGATAAACTTTTTTTTTTTTTAAAAGCTATCTCTTAAAAAAAAAAAAAAGTCTTTACTGAATCTGTTACAATGTTGCTTCTGTTTTATATATTGCTTTTTCTTTTCTTTGTATCACGAGGCATGTGGATTCTTTGCTCCCTGATCCAACCCCTACCCCTCCATAGGAAGGCAAAGTCTTAACCACTGGACCACCAGGGAGATCCCTGGGATAAACTTCTTAATGAGCAGCCTCAAGATGATACTGCCTCCCCCAACCATTGGTTCCTGTTTCTTGACAGAGCTAGCAGTTTCTCCTCCAGCCGTAAATATTCTCCTCACACATGGAGACCTGAGTTTTCTCAGTTCTCATATAACACCACCATCACCTACACGTTAGTATAATCTCCTTTCGGTTAGGGAAGCACAATACATCCTACAGCAGGAGGGAGGTATTAGACCCCCTGGAGGAGGGCAGTGCAAACCATGCCAGTATTCTTGCCTGGAGAACCCTATGGACTAGAGGAACCTGGCAGGGCTACAGTCTATGGGGTCGAAAAGAGTCAGACACGACTGAGTGATCACATTATTTCTAGGAGCTGAATCCATGCTGATGGCAAACGTGGATAAATACTGACCAGTGGACACATATGGTGTGGGTCTTCCCTGTTGGAATGGTCCAGTTCTGTCCATCCTTTCAACACCTAACTGAGGCTTCCTTGGTGATACAGTGGTTAAGCATCCACCTGCCAGTGCAGGGGATAACGGGTTTGATCACTGATCAGGGAAGATTCCACTTGACAGGGGGCAACTAAGCGCACACACCGCTACTACGGAGCCTTCGTTCCACAGCCGGAGAAGCTGCTGCAATACGCCCGAGAGCTGAACCTAGAAAGTAACCCCCTGCTTGCTGCAGCTCGACAATGCCCATGTGCAGAGGGGAGACCCAGGGTGGCCAGAAATTAACAAATACATCAATAAACAAAATCTTAGCACAGACCTCATTCACACAGCTCCCACACAGCTGCAGAATAGTCCCTGGAATGTCTTAAACAGGATTAGCTATAAATCACTTACTCTGCTCCAGTTTTGGAAATTAGATGTATGCATATGGTACTCTGCTCGTAAAAGCGGTGTGTTAAGTCCTTTTCTTTCACTGCCTGCTTATATTAAACGGGATATTGCATGTAACCATTATTGGATTAGATGCCCTATGTTGAAATCAATCTTGTTATTGTGGTAACTTTTTGTTACTTCTAGTTGATAATGAGTGGTTCAACATTTCATACTCATGAGACGGTTTAAAACAATTAACGATAGATATTCAGAGCATTGTAGAGCTTATTAGTATTATGGAAAGCAAATGCATCGTCTATGCTGATATATTTTACCGGCTTCCCCGATAGCTTGGTGGGTAAAGAATCCGCCTGCAATGCAGGAGATGCTGCTTCATTCCTGGGTCGGGAAGATCCACTAACCCACTCCAGTGTTCTTGGGCTTCCCTTGTGGCTCAGCTGGTAAATAATCTACCTGCAACATGGGAGACCTGGGTTCGATCCCTGGGTTGGGAAGATCCCCGGGAGAAGGGAAAGGCTACACACTCCAGTATTCTGGCCTGGAGAATTCCCTGGACGGCACAGTCCACGGGATTGCAAAGAGTCGGACACAAATTTCATTTCACTTCACTTCACTTCATGCTGACACTTTGCTTTATCAAATGGTTCCTAAGCGGCGGTAAGAATATAGGAAAGCCATTAAAATGCAGGGCTTGGGGGCTTCCCTGGTGGCTCAGTGCTAAAGTACCCACCTGCGAATGCGGAAGAACATGCGTTTGATCCCTGGTCTAGAAAGATCCAAGAGGCCATACAGCAACTAATAGCTGGGCACCACAACTACTGAGCCAGTGTCCTAGGGCCCGGGAGCCACTGCTTCTGAAGACCAAGTGTCCTGCCACAAGAGAGGCCACCGCAGTGAGAAGCCCAAGAACCACAAGCAGAGAGGAGCCCTGATCTCCGCAACTAGAGAAAGCCCCCAGGCAGCAATGCAGACCCAGCCCAGCCGAAAGGATAAATGAAGGCGAGGCATATCCTTTAAAAACTGGGGCGTTTTGCATTCGCAAGAGGAACGCAAGTGGCTGGGTACCTTGTGGGCTGTTTCCCTTCATACTTCCAAATGCAGTTTACTACCCATATGTGGATATCCATATGACCCATACCCGAACGTGTTTCTCATCCATAGCCTGAACCGCCATAATCAACCATTGTAATGAAATGCCGTCTGTGGTCCCCCCCAGGCGTAGCAGCAGGAGGCCAATAACAACGCCAGGAGGGTGTTCTGAGAACGGCTTTTCACTGATTACTTAGGAACAGCCTGATACATTAAAACATATTTAATTGATAATTAGTCATCAATTATAAATATCCATTATCAAAAAAAAATTTTTTTTTTTAAAGGAAGGAAACCCAGTCACCTGCTAAAACATGGATGAGCTCCCAGGACATGATGCTAAGCAACGTAAGCCAGGCACAAAGGGATACATAGTGTAGGACCGCGCTGCTATGAAGCATCTAAGCAGGTAAAGTCATAGACATAGACAGTAGCAAAGCGTACACCAAGGACGGGAGGTTGCTATTTCACGGCCACAGAGGTTCTGCGCCGCAGGACGAAAAAGTCCCAGAGAGCTGCAGAACAATATGAATATGCTGAGCACAATGAGCTATACAGTTAACAGTGGTTGCTGCTGCTGTTCAGCCGGCTCAGTCGCCTCCGACTCTTTGCAGCCCCGTGGACTGCAGCCCGCCAGGCTCTTCTGTCCATGGGATTCTCCAGGCAAGAATCCGGGCATGGGTTGCCATGCCCTCCTCCAGGGGATTTTCCTGACCCAGGGATCGAATCCGGGTCTCCTATATTGCAGGTGGATTCTTTATCATCTGAGCCACAGGGTGTTAAATTTCTTTCTTTCTTCTTTTTTTCCGTTCATCCCCCTTTCTTTCTTTCCTTCCTTCCTTTTCCTTATTTCTTTCCATCCTACCTCCATGTTTTCCTTTCTTCTTTCCCTTTATGCAGCAGGCGGGATCTTATTTTTCCAACCGGGGATGGAATCCATGTCCCCTGCCCTGGGAGGCAAAGTCCTAACCACTTGACCGCCAGGGAGTTCTTAAACACTTAATTTCTGCTGAATTCTGTTTACAAATCTGGTTGACATTAACCATCGCTGTTAAGAGGCCGTGACAGTGTCTGACTGTGTTTGCACATTTAAAAAAAAAAAAATCCAGTTAAACACCTTTCTGTGAAGCTTCATTTAGAAAGCTAGTGTGCTTTATCTCCTTGTTCAGTCCTTTCGTCATCTGAAGCAACACAGGAAATCTTTCTGAATAGCCAGGGATATGTGAAGTTTATACAGCTGATGAACGTGACGTTCACTGGACTGTTCCTGTAGAGTTCCAGTGAAAGTGTGTGCCGCTCAGTCATGTCTGACTCTTTGCGACCCCACGAACCCTGGCCTTCCAGGCTTCTCTGTCCATGGGATTCTCCAGGCAAGAATCCTGGAGTGGGTCGCCATGCCCTCCTCCAGGGGGCTTTCCCCACCCAGGGATCGAACCCGGGTCTCCTGCACTGCAAGCAGATTCTGTACCGCCGAGCCACCGGGGAAGTCCAGAGTACTAATAATGGTGTCTTTTCAAAATTTTTTATTTATCCATCTATTTAGATGCACTGGATCTTTAGTTCTGGCATGTAGGATCTAGTTCTGTGACCAGGGATTGAACCTGGGGCCCTGCTAAACCGCTGGACCACCAGGGAAGAGCTGTATTATTTCTATTTTTCACCTATAACAAAAAGAAAAACAAAAAAAAGCTTTAGAACAAAATTATAAAGAAATCTTAGAGGATTTCTTTCTTGCCTACTCAGAAGGTTTTGTGTGTTACTTCAGATAAAGGAAGTACTGAAGAACGATGTGAAACACTAGCTTTCTAAACGGAGCTTCACAAGCAGGAAGGTGTTTAAGTGGATTTAAAAAGTGTGTAAATACAGTCACTATCATGGCCTCTTAACAGCGATGGTTAACGTCTACTGGATTTGTTACATAAAGCAAACTTTGGAAGCACTCTGCTCCCTCCCTTTTCATATTCCTGCTGCGTGCAAGTGATCTTAAAATCACAGCAGCTTAATCACACACATAAAACCCAAAGGGTATATAGATGATTGTTACGGGGGCATTTTGAAGGGTGAGGGGGGGTCCCTTCAATATAAGACATGATATCCAGTCACTTCTAAGGCAGTGACACAATGCTGCTATGGTTTATGAAGTTTGCCAAAGCAATAGTTAGAACATCAGAGAATACAGTGTTTGGTAACATTGCTTTATGGACAGCCTGTGCTGTGCTTAGTTGCTCAGTCATGTCCGACTCTTTCACGACCTTATGGACTGCAGCCCGCCAGGCTCCTCTGTCCACGGGCTTCTCCAAGCAACAATACTGGAGTGGGTTGCCATGCCCTCCTCCAGGGAATCTTCCCGACCCAGGGATTGAACCCAGGTCTCCCTGTGTTGCAGGCAGATTCTTTACCATCTGACCCAACAGGGAAGCCCATGAATAGACGAGCCCAGCCTCGGAGAGAAAGACAAGAAGAGAAGGGTGGCTTATGTGCCAGTGAACAGAGGTGCGTCGTTCTACTCAAGAGCGATCCTTTGATATGAAGTTGCCTATTAATGGATATTGACTTCTGCTTTTAGGTTACTAGTGGAGGAGGTCATTTCTTTCTTCACAAGATAGTTCACTCTCATAGAGAAGATTAATCTACACACAGATTTCATTCCCCCAATGTATTAAAAGTTGAAACGCAGGTGATTTACAGGGTGGTGGTTTCAGCTGTGCAACAAAGCGATTCAGCTGCACTTCCAGATTCTTTTCCATTACACGTTATTGTAAGATACTGAATATAGCAACCCTGCGCTATGCAGTAGGTCCTGGGTGGTTATCTCTTTTATATACAGTAGTGGGTACACGTCAGTCCTAATCTCCCAATTTATCCCACCCATCAAATGCACAGACACATATGTATGTAAGTATATATGTTATAAAGATCATTCTAAATATATATAATCTTTCTAAACACACACACACACACACACATGCACACGCACACACACACACATATAAAGAACAAGTTGAGGGACCTCACTAGTGGTCCCGTGGCTAAGGCTCTGTGCTGCCAATGCAGGGGGCCCAGGTTTGCTCCCTGGCCAGGGAACTAGACCCTACTTACCGCATCTAAGACCCAAGTAGCCAAATGAATAAATGAATACATAAATAAATATTGAAAATATATTGTAGTGGATTCTTTACCAGCTGAGCCACTGGGGAACCCCAAGAATACTGGAGAGGATAGTGTATCCGTTCTCCACGGGATCTTCCCAACCCAGGGATCGAACTGGCATCTCTTGCATTGCAGGCAGATTCTTTACCAACTAACTGAGTTATCAGGGAAGCCCCCCTAATAGAATAGAGTAGCAATAAGTGTAATGAACCGTGAAGGGGATCTACCTACAGACCCCGAAAGGTCAATATAACAATCGTAGGTGAAAGATAAGATGTCACAGTTTCCTTTAACACCTGCCAATTTTGGATGAATGATGAGTTGAGGCCGCCTGATCACACCTTTAATCACACCTTTGTCATACCTGTAGGAAGACATGGCTAAATAGGGTTTCAGAAGCTAATTTCTAAACAGGGTCCGCAGTAAACGTGTGATGTCCCAGCCACAAGATGGCCTTCAGTCAAGGATGAGGGCTGTGGGTCAGCAGCAGCATCAACTTGCATATTAATATTTTCCCTTTCTCAGAACACACAGGCTCATCCTATCATTAATTCCTATAGAATGCAATGGAATCTTAGTCTCCAAGTCGTGTCCGACTCTTTCCAAATCCATTGGCTGTAACCCACCAGACTCCTCTGTCCATGGGATCCTTCAGGCAAGAATACTGGAGTGGGTTGCTATGCCCTTCTCCAGGGGATCTTCCCGACCCAGGGATCGAACCCTGGTTCCATATGTTGCAGTCAGATTCTTTACTGGCTGAGCCACCTGGGAAGCCCTTAATTCCTACAAAAAACCTGCAGTAAAATGAGAGCCATATGAAGCATTAAGGACATACTTTACCACTCAAATTCTCTTCAGTTTTCCTCCTGGAATGGAAAGTAATTTTGATATTCAAGTTGATTCGGATCATGGCTGAATAGGAAAACTCACTGCTGACATTCGTTTGGAATCTCCCTGGACGGACTGTATATGCGGTGGCCGACTCTTGACCGAATATGCTACACAGCTGATGTAAATTGATTTCCACAGCCGGTTTTGGAGCAAGTGCTAATAAACTCTGCGCTTCCCCGGTGGCCCAGCAGTAAAGAATCTGCCTGCAATACAGGAGGCGCAGAAGCCTGGCATTTGATCCTTGGGTTGGGAAGGCCTCCTGGAGAAGGGCATGGCAACCCACTCCAGTATTCTTGCCTAGAGAATCCCATGGACAGAGGAGGCTGGTGGGCTACAGTCCACGGGGTCTCAAAGACTTGGACATGACTGAAGTGACTTAGCAGGCACGCACCCACGAATAGTCTCTAAAATGCTGATGGGAAGTCTAAACGACCCCAGAACGCTTCACACCCTACACATACAGAAAGTGTGAAAGCTGGTTTTGAACACAGGTTTAAAGAAGCACTCTCTGGCGGATTCATGTCAATGTATGGCAAAACCAGTACAATATTGTAAAGTAATTAGCCTCCAATTAAATAAATTAAAAAAAAAAAAGAATTTCATGATAGAGTGTTCTGTTTCGACCAGGGTGTATTCAAACCAACTTTTAGCTCTAAAACTGTGAGCAGGGTTAAGTCCCTTAATCATTTCCAAATTCCAAACCTACTCTTTCTGTGACTGTTGTTGCTTCGGCTATTGTTTTGCTGTGTTTGGTGTCTCTGTTCAGATAAAAAGCCTCTCAGAAGCCACGATGCACTGATGTTTCAGACTTTGTCAACACAAATTGTTATTTTCACGATCACACGGAAGACTGCATGGCGTGCTTACCAGCGCTTGACAAAGAATGCATCCTTTCGTATTTTGCAAATCGTCTTAGTGGTGGTTTCTCTGAGAGAAATACAGAATTTTATCTTTTCCCACAAAAGACACCAAACAGTGTGTGAAACATATTCACCTATTTTGTAAAAACAGTCTGGAAGAGCTAAATGAGTCTTGGAAATAATTTAATTGCTGAAGACTTCCCTGGTAAAGGCTCAGATGGTAAAGAATTTGCCTGCAATCCAGGATATTTGGGTTTGATCTCTGGGTCGGGAAGATCCCCTGGAGGAGGGCATGGCAACCCACTCCAGTATTGTTGCCTGGAGAATCCCATGGACAGAGGAGCCTGGTGGGCTGTAGTCCATGGGGTCGCAGAGAGTCAGACAGGACTGATTGATTAACACTTCCCTTCACTTTGGCAGGTTAGAGGTTGCAAGGTTATTTGGTCCTCTTTCAAAGAAACGACAACAACCATAACCACAAAAGCTTCTTATCAGTCAGCTGTCTCAGAGGAAGATGTCTCTAGGTGGACTCGGAATTTCTGGAATGAGAAATGCAAAGCCTTTTGGAGTGTTTGTGTCCCCTGTCTGGTCTGAGGCCTTGTTGTGGAAGTATGTATTGCTTCTTGGATCTGTAGATAAATACCCTCAGCCTCTGCACTGTTGAAAGTAACTGTTTTTATCTTTACTCATTTATCTCTCAGGCGGGGATTATGCGGAACCTCTGGCATGTTCTTTGTCAGTGGTAAATCCAGTACTCTGAGTCTGGTGGGTTCAACTCATTCATTCATATTTCACACACACTGGGGACACTTCTTAGTTCATACTGAAAAATGCCCAGAGGTGAGCTTTTCGGTCAGGAATCACAGTTCTCCAAGAGAAAAGACAATCACTAAAATAAAAGCTGTGGATCGCACGTATTAAAAAAATGGAGTCTGAGAACTGTCCTGGGGGTCCAGGGGTTAAGACTTTACCTTCCAATGCAGAGGACTCGGTTTCCATCCCAGGTCAGCGAGCCAAGATCCCACTTGTGGTGGAGCAACTAAGTCTGTGCCCCACGGCTAGGGCATCCACGTGCCACAAGGCAAGAGCTGGCATGCCACAAGGAAGATTACACATCCCACCAGCAATGTCTGACTCAGCCAAACTGATACAGACATGAAGAACCATGGAGTCTGAATGGGAATTAACGTCTCTGGTGAGAAGAGATGACTTTCCCATTGACCATGTAAATACCAGTGTGCATGCATGCTCAGTAAAGTCCGACTCTTTGCGACCCCATAGACTGTAGCTGCCAGGCTCCTCTGTCCATGGGATTCTCCAGAAGGGAAAGGCTACCTACTCCAGTATTCTTGGGCTTCCTTGGTGGCTCAGCTGGCAAAGAATCCAAAGCTGGTAAAGATTGAGGAGAAGAATATGTTCCTTTTCTCTTTTTTCACGCTTCAAGATAGAAACTCCTCTGTATGGATTTAGGCGGGAAAGTTGCAAATCTCTAATATTTCAGTCTCCGTTTACAAACAGCAATCTGTGTCTCTGAATTTATATTCAGCTGCTTCCTCTAACGATATGTGAGTTACAATGAGACAGCGTTTAGCACGGTTCCGGAACAGTGCAATCACGGCCTAGCCAGCGATGGATCAATGTGAAATGGATTTTACATATAAAAAATATGCATTTGCAGAAAATAAAGATATAACCAAAACCCCTATCTTTCTCCTAATTCACTCCCAAGACAGCAGACGGCTCCTGAGCGAACACGACAAAGAGACAAAGAATTTACACAGACAACGTGCAGAATCCAGTCTGTACCCTGTGGGTTAATGACGCAAGTAAGTGAAAGCCGCTCATTCATGTCTTTGTGACCCCATGGACCATGGCCCACCAGGCTCCTCTGTCCATGGCCTTCTCCCAGCAAGAACACTGGAGTGGGTTGCCGTTTCCTTCTCCAGGGCATGTTTCCCACCCAGGGATCGAACCCGTGTCTCTTATGTGTCCTACATTGGCAGGCGGGTTCTTTACCACTAGCACAAACTAGGAAGCCCAAAAATGAACATATCTCAACGGAGAGACAATGAACAAGTGTACAGTGATAACATCTCAATGGATACGGTTACAATCTGATTTGCAGTGTTGTGCCAATTTTTGCTGAGCAGTAAAATGACTCAGTTATACACATAGAGACATTCTTTTTAACATATTCTTTTCCATTATAGTTTATCCCAAGATATTGAATACAGTTCCCCCAGATCAACAGTGCATGGATGCAAAGTTGTTTCAGTCTGACTCTGTGACCCCGTGGACTGTAGCCCGCCAGGCTCCTCTGTCCATGGGATTCTCCAGGCAAGAATACTAAAGTGGGTTGCCATTTCCCTCTCCAGGGGATCTTCCTGATCCAGGGATCGAACCTGCATCTCCTGCGCTGGCAGGCAGATTCTTTACCATCTGATCCGTGACCGAAAGGCCCAATGAAATAACACTTTCTCCAGTGACTGGCTTTTTTTTCTGCGGTCATTTCTTGCACAAAGATTAGCTAAACTAATGATTATCATATTAGTAATTATTATTAATATATTGCAAAGACACGATTCAAGTGCTGCTTTTTTTAGATTTTTTTTTTTTTTGAGGTGGACCATTTTTAAAGTCTTTACTGAATTTGTTACAATGTTGCTATTTCGGGTTTTTGCCACACCATGCAGCATGTGGCCGTTTTGTTCCCTGACCAGGGATTGATCCCAAACCTGCAGCACTGGAAAGGCACAGGCTTAACTACCGGACCACCACGGAGGTCCCTTTAGTGGCTTTTCAGACTTGATGCTGCATTTTTACTACTAGTTTGCCATCCAGAGACTATGATTTGAATTGACATAAATGTGGAAATTGCTTCCATAATATATCTCTGCCTGCAATGCAGAAGAGCCCAGGTTCGATCCCTGAGTCAGGAAGATCCCCGGAGGAGGAAATGGCGACCCACTCCAGTATTCTTGCCTGGACAATTCCCAGGACAGGCTACAGGCTACATACAGTCCATGGGGTCACAAAGAGTTGGACGCAACTGAGCGACAACCACACAGGGCCAGTACTGCATCCTATACAGAATGTCTGACAGAGAAACACATGGTCACAGCCACTCCTGGTAATAATATTTTTATACATGTGTACAAAACAGGGGGAAGAATGTATTTATGACCCAATTCATTGTAGAGTTCCAGTTTATACATTCATATACGATCTGCATATTTGGGTTGAACAAAGAAGCACAAATCTTCGTTGTATCATCATGCTCAA
This sequence comes from Ovis canadensis, assembly GCF_042477335.2. NCBI lineage: Eukaryota > Metazoa > Chordata > Mammalia > Artiodactyla > Bovidae > Ovis > Ovis canadensis. The sequence continues at coordinate 2,479,134 of NC_091727.1, forward strand.
TGAAATGCGGGTTACATTTGGCTTGCCATCATGAAGAAGTTAAAAATACTACCTCCGATGAAAGAAATGTGTTTAAAGCAACGTAAAGCAAAGTCATTCACATGCCTCAGTTGGAGGTCTCTTAAAAAGAAAGATGACCATCTCAAAGTTCACTTGGATCATTACTGTCTCCAGTTCTAGGTAACTTATGCAAAGTCTTTTCTCTTTTCTTGCCTCCAAGGAAGCAGCATGTTTTAGATCTTGTCTAAGATATCTTAATAGTTGTTGGGCTTCCCAGATGGCGCTCAAGGTAAAGAATCTCACTGCCAGTGCAGGAGACGTGTGTTCCATCCCTGGGTCGGGAAGATTCCCCTGGAGGAGGAAATGGCAACCCTCTCCAATATTCTCGCCCGGAGAATCCCCATGGACAGAGGGGCCTGGTGGACTGTGGTTCCTGGGGTTGCAAAGATTCAGACACAATGGAGTGCACACACAACATAAAGTTATTACAGGATTTTTTTCCCCGTGGAACACTAAAATTCTCAAACCCAAGAAAGTTGGAAGTGAATGCACGTGTCACACCCACAGAGCTGGACATTCTACTTTAGCAGATTTATGCTACAGCTATTGATCTGTTCATAGTTCTTTCCATTCCTCAAGTCATCATATATATGTATATAAATGTTTATATTTAGAAATATATTAAAAATAAATTATTATGTTGTCGATATGTGTTTCAGTTCAGTTCAGTCGCTCAGTCGTGTCTGACTGTTTGCGACTCCACGAACCACAGCATGCCAGGCCTCCCTGTCCATCACCAACTCCCGGAGTCCACCCAAATCCATGTCCATCGAGTCAGTGATGCCATCCAGCCATCTCACCCTCTATTGTCCCCTTCTCCTTCTGCCCTTAATCTTCCACAGCATCAGGGTCTTTTCAAATGAGTCAGGTCTTCACATGAGGTGGCCAAAGGATTGGAGTTTCAGCTTCAACATCAGTCCTTCCAATGAACACCCAGGACTGGTCTCCTTTAGGATGGACTGGTTGGATCTCCTTGCAGTCTGAGGGACTCTCAAGAGTCTTCTCCAACACCACAGTTCAAAAGCATCAGTCCTTTGGTGCTCAGCTTTCTTTATAGTCAAACTCTCACATCCATACATGACCTCTGGAAAAACCGTAACCTTGACTAGATGGGCCTTTGTTGGCAAAGTAATGTCTCTGCTTTTGAATATGCTGTCTAGGTTGGTCATAACTTTCCTTCCAAGGAGTAAGCGTCTTTTAATTTCATGGCTGCAATCACCATCTGCAGTGACTTTGGAGCCCAGAAAAATAAAGTCAGCCACTGTTTCCCTGTGCATTTGTTTACAGGTACACCTATTCTGACTGTACCTGTCCACGTGTCTTGACAAAGCTATGCACCCACGCATGCTAAGTCAGTTCAGTTGTGTCTGACTCTTTGCGACCCCAAATAGTTGCTTCTCTATGGGGATCGCCTGTTGCTTCTCTACCTTTGTTTTACGGTGTTTTGTTTCTTTCCCTATCTTTTTTTTTTTTTTTTGATTCTTCCACGTTATTTTGTGTATCGGTAGTCCTCTTTGTGTTTTACTGGGAAATTCATTGTGACAGCTTGCTGGTCACGTCACAAACTAGATATGTTTTAGCTAACCTTCTGTTTTGTTTACATGCTTTAATCCAGTGTTTATTTCATGTGACATGATTTTTAGAACAAGCCAGTTAATGCTGTATCAGAGAAGGCAGTGGCACCCCACTCCAGTACTCTTGCCTGGAAAATCCCATGGACGGAGGAGCCTGGTGGGCTGCAGTCCATGGGGTCGCTAAGAGTCAGGCACGACTGAGCGACTTCACTTTCACTTTTCACTTTCCTGCATTGGAGAAGGAAATGGCAACCCACTCCAGTGTTCTTGCCTGGAGAATCCCAGGGACGGGGGAGCCTGGTGGGCTGCCATCTGTGGGGTCGCACAGAGTCGGACATGACTGAAGCGACTTAGCAGCGATGCTGTATACATCAGGGCACATATAAGGTTTATTTTGTTATTGAAAAAGGATATTAAGCTTTCTAATTTACTACAGACAGCCTCAATGAATTCTGTTCTGTGAGATACTTTTTGGGATTACCTACGTTTCAATATAGGCTTCCCAGGTGGCGCTAGTGGTAAAGAGCCTGCCTGCCAGTGCAGGAGATGCAAGAGACGTGGGTTCGATCCCTGGGTCAGGAAGACCCCCTGGAGGAGGGCATGGCAACCCACTCCAGTATTCTTGCCAGGAGAATCCCATGGACAGAGGAGCCTGGCGGGCTGCAGTCAAAGTGTTAGTTGCTCAGTCTTGCCCGACTCTTTGCGACCCCATGGACTGCAGCCCACCAGGCTTCTGTGTCTGTGAGTTTTTCCAGGCAACGAGACTGGAGTGGGTTGCCATTTCCTGCTCCAGGGGATCTTCCCGACTCAGGGATCGAACCCTGGGTCTCCTGCACTGCAGGCAGATTCTTCACCGACTGAACTACAAGGAGAGGGGCCTACAGTCAATGGGGTTGCAAAAAGTGGGACAAGGACTGAAGTGACTTAGCACACATGAACAGGTAGCTTCAGGGTGGCTGGACACATCAGTGTTTGCAGTTCTCTGGACTAAACTGGTGAGGCAGGAAGGCAAACACGGACAAGTACATGCCGTCTTACTTCCTCCATTTGATGTTCTGTAATGTCCCGCCTACTGTGTCTGGCAGCAGAAGACACATCATTGCTTGCCTGAGGGCTACAAACAGTAGGAGGATGTGTTTGCAAAAGGGCTTGTGGGGACAGCCTGGGATGCTGGCGGTGTTCTGTGCAAGGTTTGTCGCGGAGAGCGTGTGGTTACCATCTCCAAGCTCACTGAAGTGTTCCTTTTATTTATTTTTATGTTTTTAATGTGAAGGTGTGGTTCTGCATTTTTAAAAAAACTTTTTATTTTTACTTTATTTTACTTTATAATACTGTATTGGTTTTGCCATACATTGACATGAATCCACCACGGGTGTACATGCGATCCCAAACATGAACCCCCCTCCCACCTCCCTCCCCACAACATCCCTCTGGGTCATCCCTGTGCACCAGCCCCAAGCATGCTGTATCCTGCCTCAGACATAGACTGGCGATTCGATTCTTACATGATAGTATACATGTTTCAAGGCCATTCTCCCAAACCATCCCACCCTCTTCCTCTCCCTCTGAGTCCCAAAGTCCACTCTACACATCTGTGTCTCTTTTCTTGTCTTGCATACAGGGTCGTCATTGCCATCTTCCTAAATTCCATATATATGTGTTAGTATACTGTATTGCTGTTTTTCTTTCTGGCTTACTTCACTCTGTATAATCGGCTCCAGTTTCATCCATCTCATCAGAACTGATTCAAATGTATTCTTTTTAATGGCTGAGTAATACTCCATTGTGTATATGTACCACAGCTTTCTTATCCATTCGTCTGCTGATGGACATCTAGGTTGTTTCCATGTCCTGGCTATTATAAACAGTGCTGCGATGAACATTGGGGTACATGTGTCTCTTTCAATTCTGGTTTTAAATGGACATGGTCCCTGTATATAATACCTCACCAAGTTAGACGAAAAGTGCAAATGACATCGGGAAAGTGCACATGACATTAAGACATTCAAGCCTCTACGTAATATATACACTCAGTTCAGTTCAGTTCAGTCGCTCAGTCATGTCCGACTCTTTGGGACCCCATGAATCACAGCACACCAGGCCTCCCTGTCCATCACCAACTCCTGGAGTTTGCTCAAACTCACATCCATCCAGTTGGCGATGCCATCCAACCATCTCATCTGTTGTCCCCTTCTCCTCCTGCCTTCAGTCTTTCCCAACATCAGGGTCTTTTCCAGTGAGTCAGCTCTTCCCATCAGGTGGCCAGAGGATTGGAGTTTCTGCTTTAGCATCCTTCCTTCCAAAGAACACCCAGGGCTGATCTCCTTTAATGGACTGGTTGGATCTCCTTGCAGTCCAAGGGACTCTCACTCAACCAAGGTTTAAAACCCAGCACCATGAGACTACGAGAGATGCATGTTCATTACAAGGCTCCTGAAAGTTTGAAATAAGTGCATGGGAAGACTTCCTGGGCCACCCAGTGCTTAAGAATCTGCTTCCCACTGCAGGGGACGTGGATTCAAGCTCTGGTCAAGGGAGTGAGATCCCACATGCCACACAGCAAGTAAGCCTGGGAGTCTCAACTACTGATCCCACTTAGGGGACTCAACTACTATGAGGTGAGGCTCATATGAGGCTCAACTATGATCCTGTGCACCCTAACTATATCTCATGTCATATGGCTAAGACCCAACGTGGTCAGGTTAATTAATTAAGTGCATAGGAAAGTTTACTGTGGAAACAAGAGGCATAAGAAAGCTGTTTTTTATTTGTTGTTTGGTCACAAAGTCTTGTCTCTTTGTGACCCCCATGGACTGCAGCACGCCAGGCTTCATTGTCCTTCACCATCTCCCGGAGTTTGCTCAAACTCACGTCCATTGAGTTGGAGATGCCATCCAACCATCTCATCCTCTGTCTCCATCTTCTCATTCTCTGTCTCTCTCTCTTTTTTTTTTTTTGTGACCCCGTGGACTGGAGTACATGAGGCTCTTCTGTCCAGGGGATTTCCCAGGCAAGAATACTGGAGTGGGTTGCCTTGCTCTTCTCCAGGGGATCTTTCTGGATTGAACTCGGGTCTTCTCCATTTCAGGTGGGTTCTTTACCTTTTGAGCCAGGGACTTTCAACTATAAAAAAGCTGAAGTAGCTGTATTATTAACAGTAGACAAAGGAGGCCTCAGTCTTCCCTGGTGGCTCAGATGGTAAAGAATCTGCCTGCAACGCGGGAGACCTGGCTTCGATCCCTGCGTTGGAAGATCTCTATACAGTCCGTGGGGTCGCAAAGAGTCAGACAAGACCGGGTGACTGTCACTGCACTAAGCATAAGAATGCACATTTCCTAATGACAAGGCCCTTAAATCAACAAGCAAGTTATAAAAAGATTGCAAATATATGTACGCAAATAACAGATTCAAAATAGACAAGCACCGTTCAAAGAGATCTCAAGTGGAAAATACACAAATCTGTCATTACTGATTCAGAGGCCGGCCCTCCTCTTTCACTCACTGGTACAACAGAACCTCATCAAATGAACATTTACCCAAGTGTAGGATGCACCGTATCTTCAACTGCCCATGAAACACCCACAATGATATGCCAGACTCTGGGTCATAGAGTAAATAATAACATTCTCTCAAAGGCTGGAGTTCTATCAGTTATATTCTACAGTCGAAAACAGAATTGAGTTCTAAACCAATGAAAGCAGTTACCTGGGAAATCTTTGAACGCTTGGCAATCGAAGAGCAGACTTTCTTCATGGCATGTGGGTGATAGAAGAGAAAAACCCAACCTGTTGGAAATGTGAGGTGCATTCCTGGGCATATATTTAAGCGCAATTCTGATCCAGAAAGATACAGCACTGTTTACAATAGCCAAGTTGTGGAAGCCACCTAAACGCCCATGGACAGATGAATGGATAAAGATAAAGAAAGTGTGGTAGATATATGCAATGGATTATTTACTCAGTCACATTGAACCTGTATTCTGGAGCCCGGGAGCCACAACTACTGAATCCTGGAGGCATTCAGCCCATGCTCTGCGACGAGAGGTTGCTGCAATGAGAAGCTCGTAAGCCAGAACTGGAGAGGAGTCCCCACTCCCCAAAACTAGAGAAAGCCCGTGTGTAGCAGTAAAGACCCAGCACAGCCATCAGTTCAGTTCAGTTCAGTCGCTCTGTTGTGTCCGACTCTTTGTGACCCCATGGACTGCAGCACGCCAGGCTTCCCTGTCCATCACCAGCTCCTGGAGCTTGCTCAAACTCACGTTCGTCGAGTCGCTGAGGCCATCCAACCATCTCATCCTCTGCCGTCCCCTTCTCCTTCTGCCTTCAATCTTTCCCAGCATCAGGGTCTTTTCTAGTGAGCCATAAAATAAATAAATAAATGTGTGTGTGTGTGTGTGTGTGTTTAACTTTAAGAATTACTTTACAGAGAAGTCAATAAAAATAAAAACGATTTAGTCTATTTTACAGAAATTGCTGAAACCTCTGAAATATTTATTTTAAAAATAACAAGTGATTTTTTTCCTTTTTGTTTGTTTCTGTCTCCCTTGCAGAAAAATCAACCAACCATATTCAACCAAATGCTGCCTCCCTGGATAAAAACTGTCTTGGCCATTTACCAGGTCTTATTGAAAGGATGTTATAAAGAGGAAGCCTCCATAATGCTTCAGCTAGACTTAAAGCACTGGAGCTCATTTAACTTTTCCACAGAGATCCATACCCCATAAGTGATAAGAGCCTCCAGTCTACAAAGAAGACGGAACACATTGCCTGCTTCCTGGAATTCAGTATTTAAATTATTCACGATTTGGATACGTCTGTGGGAATTGCTGTATAACACCCTTCTCTTTATGAGCAGCAGATGGAAATACGTTTAAAGATGGACCTTTTAAATCTGTCCCATTTTATAATCATAACCAGACCTGTTAAGGGAAGCAAAAATAAAGCCTTTTGTTGAACAACATTTTACAGGGAATGGCTTAAAGGGAGTTTTCATACATACAGGTCACTTCGTGTTTAAAAAAAGATAGATATAGAACACTCAGGGATATTTTATGCGATGAAGACAGTTGTCAAAAATGCACCTTCAGATACAATGAAAGCGAAAAATAGCAGAAAATTGTGCAGTTTTGACTTCTCAAGGAAAGAGGACTTGAGAAGCTATTTGAATTACAATACAAAGAAGGTTTTATATGTAAATATGTTTTTTTTTTAAAGGAATCAATAGTAAACCCAAACAAGCATTTGGAGTGTTTATAAAGAAATCTTAAAAGGTACAGGAAGATGTATTGAATGAAGTTTGGAAAGCCACATTTTTTTTCCTCCCAAAGTGTCAAGAAAAAGAAAATTGCCATTTATTAAAATTCAATGAAGGGTTGTACTTTTAAAAGCAATTTGTGGTGCATTTCCTTTGACAGTCACATTCTATGAGGAAAAACATTAAAAGCCACAAGACTCTTTTAATCTCAGAGTTAAAGACATCTTTGTGGGCTAAGTCCCTTTAGTCATGTCTGACTCTGTACGACCCTGTGGACTGTATCCCTCCAGGCTCCTCTGTCTCTGGGATACTCCAAGCAAGAATACAGCAGTGGGCTGCCATGCCCTTCTCCAGGGGATCTTCCCCACCCAGGGAACAGACATCTTTAACTCACAATAAAAGGTTAAACAAAACAAAGCAAAACAAAAGCCCATTTCAACAGAAGACAAAACCAAACAGAGATTCTTGACTTCCATCTCCAATTTTAATATACCAGGAGTTTTCTACAAGTTGATGCTAAATGCAACATGGGAAGCTGTTTGGGTGCACGTGGGCATGCAAGCAAGCACACACACAGGCATGCATGCGTGGGTGTACACACACACACACACAGACATGCGTATATTTGGCGTACATTTACAAGGACAAATATGTCAAATATACAGAGCACACGTATTGGCGATAAGATGCGCTAACTCTGAGGAAGGTCTGTGTACCTAGAGTACACTACTGAATTGGGGAAAAAAGCCTTGAATTAATTTTTGCATAGTTCATGCTTCTCTATAAAATCAGCTTTTGCTGATCAACCATTTTGCAGGAACTTCTTTTTCTTTTCTTTTTTTTAAAAACACTTTTGTTCCGTGTGGCAATCTACTTGGTGAACTGTGGAAACAGCAAGTTCTCAACCACCACAGTCATCACTGTTACTGAAGTGTTGCCCAGAAATGTGAGGTTTGGATGAGATTTTTCTACCCGTGAAAGTGATGGCCCAAGAAACATCCCACCTAGCCTATCAGGCCTTTTGCAAACCCACATGAAACAGATCCACCCATACAGGAAAATTCAGAGCCTTGCAAGGCCGTTTGTGTGGAACTGGTGAATATTAGATGCGTTTCCTTTGAAATTCTGAAAAAAGCTGTGCTTGCCCACATTTACGGAAGGACACGCCACGTGTAATATCTTCAGGTCTTTGCTTTTGTTTGCTCAGTCGTAAAATGTAAATAGGGATGCTCTTCCAAGGATGGATTAGAGTCATGTTTCATGCCAACAAGGATGTATTTAAAATTTTCAGTCGGTTGCTCTATATGCATGCAAAAATACTCTGCTTTGTTCAGCTTAAATTTTATATATGACACAAACACCTTTATGTTTACTATAAAAGTATATTTTATATATAATACACATCTCTAATATTTGTCATATCGATTATATATGAATTATACATTATACAAATTACATTATACCATGTCTGTGCATGCTAAGGGGCTTCAGTCTTGTCCAACTCTTTGCAACCCCATGAATTGTAGCCCCCAGGTTCTTCTGTCCAAGGGATTTTCCAGGCACAAACACTGGAGTGGGTTGCCATGTCCTTCTTCAGAGGATCTTCCTGACCCAGGGATTGAACCCATGTATCCTGCATTGCAGGTGGATTCTTTACTGCTGAGCCACCAGGAAAGACCATTATATTATATAAATATGGCAAATAGTAGGTATATTAGAGATGTTTACTATATATAATATATATTCACTGTATACATATCCTACTTGTTGTATTTCTTTGTAGAATCTTAACTAACACAACCTTCTCAAGCAAGTAGTAAAATTTTAAGGGTCTTTTTTTTTTTCAGATTTGTTGACAACACTGTGTGGTCTGAGAAATATATATTTGTTACATGTGATTATTTCCCTCTTTCCTGAATCATTTATTTCTGTTATGCTACTTATTTCTTTTGGCTTTTCCTTCTAAATGAAAAGAGTTTCTTTACCACCTGTGTGTCTCCAAGTCCACCACACTTTCTTTTTTCTCTTGCAAAAGCCTTCAGGAGAGTGGTCTAGACAAGTGTCCATCTGTCTCTTTTTTGCAAGAAACTCTTGAATGCACTTCAGGGCCCAGGGCACAACAGGGCTTGTGGATGTCACACGGGTGTGAGCTAAAGCGATGACTGACCGGGAGGCACTTACATTTCAACGACCCCCACCCTGAGATGTACAAGAGATCACGTCAAGCTCTTACCTCGTGACGTCTTCTCTGGCAGGCATACCACATGCCACCTCTGAGAAGAAATTTTCAGTGTCCTTGCGGGGTTCAGTGCCAACTCCTGTTTTGTTTTTTTTTTTTTTCCTTTGTGGCAACTTCCCACGGAAAGAGCTATTTCTCTGCTTGTGTCCTGGAATGAGAAAAGGTAGAAAGCAGAGGCTTACACAAGCTACTGGGTGCATGGATGGGAGATGGAAATAAATATTGAGTCATCCCAACCAGCACTGACCGTGGGTGTCTGGAACGTCAGCCAAGCTTGCTCACAGAGGTCCCTGATGTGGGTCACTCACCCCTGTGGCCAGACACAGACTCCACCGTGTGCCCCCAGACGACCCAGGTTCCACCTCTGGAGTCTGAGAAGCCTGCAGACAGATGTCTGCATTTCTGGCTGTGCGTTTCTCTCTCAGTCTATAGCCAATCTGCAAGCACACAATGAAGGTTCTGTTTCAGAATGTCTGCAGAAACCACACCCGAGTTGCCAACAACACCAGCAGCACTAAGAACAGGCTTCCCAGGTGGCACCAGTGGTAAAGAGCACACGAGACATAGGAGATGTGGGTTTGATCCCTGGGTCTGGAAGGTTCCCTGGAGGAGGAAATGGCAACCCACTTCAGTATTCTTGCCTGGGAAATCCCATGGACAGAGGAGCCTGGTGGGCTACAGTCCATGGGGTTGCAAAAAAAGTCAGACAGGATGGAAGGAACTTAGCCCACATGCAGGCATGTTGACTCTTAGCTCCCGGACCTGGGATCGAACCAGCACTGCCTCCACTGGAGGGCAGTCTTAACCACTGGACTACCAGGAAAGTCCCCTGGGGCGGGTTGATTTAAAATCCACATTTCAAAAATGCTTCATGTCACCATAATCCTCCTCCCTGTGACTTCCAAGGTATCAACTGAAGCCCCAAGAATTTACAAGCAATTGTTATTGAAACAGCTTGCCAAAGATCTCAATTTTTATGGTAATTTTATTTATGCCTTACCACAAAGTCACAGCTGTATTTGGTCAAGTTCATTTGTTAGGACCCTTGTTTCAGAGGGCCCCTGAAAGGAAAATTTTTTCTAAATTCAAACAATAGAAGCGCTTTCTAGTTCTGTTTTTGCTTGTGCTTGCTTGCTAAGTTGCTTCAGTCATGTTTGACTTTTTGTGACCCCCATGGAGTGTAGCCTGCCAGGCCCCTCTGTCCATGGGATTCTCCAGGCAAGAATATTGGAGTGCATTGCCGTTTCCTCCTCTGGGGCGTCTTCCCAAACAGGACTCGAACCTGTGTCTCTTAGGCCTCCTGCGCTGGCAAGCGCATTCTTTACCTCTTACACTGTACTAACCTAAATGGTAAATGTATAATAATCCACATGATTTTAGTTCTGTGTCATTTCTGAGGCTTCCTTGAAGTTTCAGAAGGTAGAAAATCTTGGTTTGCTCCAAAGTACAAGCATTCTTCCACTGTTCTGTGAAATATTTTAGACAGGGTAGTTCTGCACGAACTTTCTTTTCCAAATTGTTTATATCTTTTGCGACATTTAGCTGAAATGTTCCATCAGTTCTGGAAGAACTGTGTTGAAGTCTCTTGCTATACTTTTGGAACTCTAACAGGGAAGAACCAATTTTTCTTTTTTTTTTTTTTTTTTTTTGAGGGGATGAAAATATGTTGATTTTTCTGAAAACATCAGAAACTATGAAAAACAAGCTGAATATCTGGCCATACCAAAAGCAAAACACAGATAAAAAATAACATTTAGAAATCACACTTAATCATAAAGAAACATGCTTGAAAATAACAAATTTAACACTGTTTCCTCCATAAAGCAAAATGGGTTTACTGAACCACAATGCTAAAGTGTTTTTTCAAAAAAATGAAAACATAATTTTTTTAAAAAACGAAAATTGAAAGGAGAAAAGCACTCCATTCCCACCCTGGAATCCCGTCATTTATAAAGCAACATGCTCAAATGTTAGTGAAAATAAACAGTTGCTAAACCGGAAATAAATCTTTCAATGAATGATAGCAGATTCCACAGAACACCTTATATTTGCAGAAGAATATCTTTTATACATCAGGACTTCCCTGGCACCTCAGTCAGTAAAAAATCTGCCTGCAGTGCAGGAGGCCTGGATTTGATCCCTGGTTTGGGAAGATTTCCTGGAGAAGAGAATGGCAAGCCACTCCAGTATTGTTTTCTGGAAAATCCCATGGACAGAGGAGCTTAGCGGGCTACAGTCCATGGGGTCCCAAGCGTGGGACACGACTGAGTGACTAAACCACCACCACCACTTTTGTTGAACTAAGGTCTTATCCAATACAAAGAAAGACAAAAGGGGATTAAAAACACACGACTAAATCAAAATCTTTCTGTAGCAGCACCGGTCACGTAATGAAAGAACCTAGTTCCACAGAATTGTATGCATCTGGCCAATTGTATTCCCAGAGTCCCAGAGTCTTGTACTATCGATAAAAGAGTGTCTCTGTCTTGGAAAAAGTCTGATAGACACCAAAATCCTATTATCCATGTTCCCTCAATAATACTTAGAATGCTCTTATCATCCTTTCAAATTAACTTCAACTTATTAGGAGTTAACATTTTAAATTTCTTACGATTATATAGTGGAAGGGTTTCCCTGGTGGCTCAGATGGTAAAGCGTCTGCCTGCAATGTGGGACACCTTGGTTTGATCCCTGGATCAGGAGGATCCCCCGGTGGAGGAAATGGCAACTCTCTCCAGTATCCCTGCCTGAAAAATCCCATGGATGGAGGAGCCTGGTAGGTTATATAGTCCATGGGGTCACAAAGAGTCAAACACAACTGAGCGACTTCACTTTAGCCCTTTCACCTTTTAGCGTTATCTAGTGGAAGTGACAAATAGATTCAAGGGATTCAATCTGATAGACAGAGTGTCTGAACTATGGATGGAGGTTTGTAATACTGTGCAGGAAGCAGTGATCAAAATCATCCCCAAGGAAAAAGACATGCAAAAAGGCAAAATGGTTGTCTGAGGAGGCCTTCAAAATAGCTGAGAAGTAAAGAGAAGCTTAAAGCAAAGGAGAAAAGGAAAGATATACCCATTTGAATGCAGAGTTCCAAAGAATAGCAAGGAGAGATAAGAAAGCCTTCTTAAATGATCAATGCAAAGAAATAGAGGAAAACAACAGAATGGAAAAGACTAGAGATCACTTCAAGAAAATTAGAGACACCAAGGGAACATTTCATGCAAAGATGGGCTCAATAAAGGACAGAAATGGTATGGACCTAACAGAAGCAGAAGATATTAAGAAGCCGTGGCAAAAATACACAGAAGAACTGTACAAAAAAGATACTCATGACCTAGATAATCACAATGGTGTGATCACTCACCTAGAGCCAGACATCCTGGAATGTGAAGTCAAATGGGCCTTAGGAAGCATCACTATGAACAAAGCTAGTGGAGGTGATGGAATTCCAGTTGAGCTATTTCAAATCTGGAAGATGATGCTGTGAAAGTGCTGCACTCAATATGCCAGCAAATTTTGAAAACTCAGCAGTGGCCACAGGACTGGAAAAGGTCAGTTTTCATTCTAATCCCAAAGAAAGGCAATGCCAAAGAATGCTCAAACTACCGCACGATTGCACTCATCTCAGTTCAGTTCAGTTCAGTTCAGTCGCTCAGTTGTGTCTGACTCTGTGACTCCATGAATCACAGCACGCCAGGCCTCCCTGTCCATCACTAACTCCCGGAGCTCACTCAGACTCACGTCCATTGAGTCAGTGATGCTATCCAGCCATCTCATCCTCGGTCATCCCCTTTTCCTCCTGCCCCCAGTCCCTCCCAGCAGCAGAGTCTTTTCCAATGAGTCAACTCTTCTCATGAGGTGGCCAAAGTATTGGAGTTTCAGCTTCAGCATCATTCCCTCTAAAGACATCCCAGGGCTGATCTTCAGAATGGACTGGTTGGGTCTCCTTGCAGTCCAAGGGACTCTCAAGAGTCTTCTCCAACACCACAGTTCAAAAGCATCAATTCTTCAGTGCTCAGCCTTCTTCACAGTCCAACTCTCACATCCATACATGACTACTGGAAAAACCATAGCCTTGACTAGACAGATCTTTGTTGGCAAAGTAATGTCTCTGCTTTTGAATATGCTATCTAGGTTGGTTATAACTTTCCTTCCAAGGAGTAAGTGTCTTTTAATTTCATGGCTGCAATCACCATCTGCAGTGGTTTTGGAGCCCAAAAAATAAAGTACTCATCTCACACACTAGCAAAGTAATCCTCAAAATTCTCCAAGCCAGGTTTCAACAGTACATGAACTGTGAACTTCCAGATGTTCCAGCTGGATTTAGAAAAGGCAGAGGAACCAGAGATCAAATTGCCAACATTCGGCTGAATCATCAAAAAAGCAAGAGAGTTCCAGAAAAACATCTATTTCTGCTTTATTGACTATGCCAAAGCCTTTGACTGTGTGGATCACAACAAACTGGGGGACATTGTTCAAGAGATGGGAATACCAGACCACCTGACCTGCCTCTTGAGAAACCTGTATACAGGTCAAGACCAACTGTTAGAACCAGACGTGGAACGATGGACTGGTTCCAAATTGGGAAAGGAGTACGTCAAGGTTATATAATGTCACCCTGTTTATTTAATTTATATCCATGCAGAGTACATCATGCAAAACACTGCGCTGGATGAAGCACGAGTTAAGATTAAGAGGAAACATGAATAAGCTCAGATATGCAGATGACACCACCCTTATGACAGAAAGCGAAGAAGAACTAAAGAGCCTCTTGATGAAAGAGAAAGAGGAGAGTGAAAAAGCTGGCTTAAAACTCAATATTTAAAAAACTAAGATCATGACACCCAGTCCCATCACTTCATGGCAAATAGATGGGGAAACAATGGAAACAGTGACAGACTTTATTTTCTTGGTCTCCATAATCACTGCAGATGGTGATGGAAGCTATGAAATTAAAAGTGCCTGCTCCTTTGAAGAAAGGCTATGAGAAGCCTAGACAGCATATTAAAAAGCAGAGGCATTACTTTGCCATCAAAGTCTGTCTAGACAAAGCTATGGTTTTTCCAATAGTCATGTACGGATGTGAGAGCTGGACCATAAAGTAGGCTGAGTGCTAAGGAATCGATGCTTTTGAACTGTGGTGTTGGAGAAGACTCTTGAGAGTCCCTTGGACTGCAAAGAGGTCCAACCAGTCAATCTTAGGATTTTGCTTTAGAGGAAATCAACTCTGAATATTCATTAGAAGCACTGATGCTCTAGTATTTTGGCCATCTAATGGGAAGAGTCGACTCACTGGAAAAGACCCTGATGCTGGGAAAGAGAAGGGGATGACAGAGGATGAGATGGTTGAATGGCGTCACGGACTCACTGGGCATGAGTTTAAGGAACTCTGGGATATGGTGAAGGACAGACGAGCCTGCTGCGTTGCAGCCCATGGGGTCGCAAAGCTCGGACACTCGTTGGCTTGGATCAACAACAATATTCACTGTATATGTGTGGGTATCACTACTTCTTTATCCAGTCACCTGCCAGTGAACATGTAGGTTGCTTTCATGTCCTGGTTATTGTAAATAGTGCTGCTGTGAACGTTGGTGTACACGTGTCTTTTGATGGGCTTAATTTTTAAGACAGCAGATATCTATCTTTGTCATAGGAGATGGTAACTATAAGAGACTCACTTGTACCAACTGAAGATGATTTCCACATTTTTTTTTTGTTTTGGTCATTCTGTACTCAGGAATATTTAGGGGTCCTCATGGCTAAACTTCTGCATGGTAATTTTTTCAGGCAAAGGGAATCATATAGAAGAGGGAGTCTTGGAGAAGTTCAAGGAGGAGACTAGAGAAAGGGGAATTCCAGCAGAAAATATCATGAATATCCTGGAAAATGGCAATGGAATTAAACTTTTTTTTTTTTAATATATCAATCAGGTGGTGTGTATGTGTGCTATCGGGAAACAAACAGATTCCTGTAAACTTTCTTCCTTCATAAATAATCTTTTATATAATCCCTTACTTAAAGAGAAACAAAGAAAAATTAAAACCAAAACCTTGGAAATACTGGTGGATGGGAATAACCTGTGAGTCATTTACTCTTACCCTTTTGTTCTTCTGCCAGATGACTGTCTTAACCAGTGGACAGGAAAATAAAAAAAAGCATTTCAGAAATAGCAAAGTGAAAATGGTTTGTTATCAAGGTAGTTCCATCAAATCAGTTAATAAGGACGTACTGTGATTTTATTCCTGTCAAATTTTGCAGGTAACAATTTATTTTTCTGTCCCAATAACTTATATCTTATTGACAGAGAACTTTGTCTGTTGCATTAGGTTACTTAGCTTCTCTTGAGCCCTAATAAATTTCAAATTGTTGCTTGATTAATCCTAAGCAGCTTTGGTGAGAGAGCCTTATCCTGCAGGAATCTTGCAGACCAGAGTCGTTGGAGAGAGGCAGGAATGGCCACAAGTTGGCGGAAACTAATTAGTGTTCCCGTCAGTCCTGACCTCGTGCGTGTCCACACACATCCCCACACTAGGAGAACCGGATTAAAAGAGAACTCACATTTTCTGCAAGACCAGTCTTTAATCTCACATAATTCTGATGGCCCCCTTCAATGCTTTTCCAATAACACCGTCTGAAACATGCATTTGTTTTCATATTCCCTTTCAGAAGGAAATTTTCTTAAAGTGAGATCTTTAAAAGCAAAGAAGAACCACAGCTTTCAGGTGGATATAATTCATAAAGCCCACAGAGAGACCCCTCTCCTGGAATTAGGTGAAGAGCGTGATTCAATCACAGGTCCTGTAAACCATCTTGAACATTCAGCTTGGAATGATTCCTCCCAGAGTGCATTCTGTAGATGAAGGATCCCACCATATGTATATCCTGGGGAAAGTTACGCAGCGACCCCCCACCTACAGCACACAGATGTGGAGTGTTGAGGTCCACCAGGATTTGCACATTGGACCGCCTACCAGATCCTGTAGCCTGGACATCCCACTTCCTAACACTCACCCCTGTCTGCTGTCAACAGTCGACTCCACTAAACCTCTGGTTCTGTTTTATTCATCTACAGAAAGAGTCCCTGAGACCAGACACATCCGTGTTTCCATGGAGTCAAGACCATCAACAGGAACATGACCTTCGTGGTTCCTGATTAACATGAGCCTTCCCTCTTCACCCTCACACTCCCTCTCCCATCTCATCTCTCCTGGGCACTAGTCACGCCCTGCTTGGGGGTGTTTCATTTCTGAGGGTCAAAATAAATTGATGTAACGTCTTCCCCGCACATGTGTGTCTGTGCAAAAGTCATCTGATTTTAAACACTCAAACATCCACATTAAGTATCCAGGAAACTGTGCCTTTAATAGGATGGGTGTTCATCAGAGACATTCTTGAGAAGGATTAAGTGGAGATGCCCTAGAGGTGTCCAGGGGAAAAAGGAAAAAAAAAAAGGACTAAATCATCCTGTGACAAGGTTTTGGACTTTCCTACTGTAGTGGAAGGGGACAACGTGGTCAGGAAAGACGTCCCCAGAAAACATCTTATTCATTCCAGGGAAAGGAGCTTATGTTCCGCTCACTGAGCTTCATAGAGAAAAAGCATCAGAGACAAGCCATGTCACTGAGGGGAAATAACGTGTTCTGACAGCTGCAACACTTCTGCAATTGAGCTGAAGGACTCACATGTCTTAATGAGTGGAACAGAAGTTATCAAAGATGGAAGAGCAGCTGAGTCTGGATCAATGGGACCGTGAAGACAGGGCAGGGTTTGCAGGAGCAAGATGATGCGACTGGCAACTCACAGTCACATTTAAAGACGGCTGTCCAGTCTCATGCTTCAAAAGCAGGTGCGCGCTAATACTTCCAAGGACTGGCCCCTTCCACTGTCAGTGGCAAAGCACATTGCTCAGCTCCGCGTGGTGTTTGAGCCATTGACCGCCTATGAGATCTAGCAAATGTTTGAGATACAGAACTTATTCCAAGGGCTGGGCCACAGCTCAGAGATCTGGTCCACGTCCTAGGGAAAGAAAACCAGGCATAAGCAATATTTATCAGAATAAATGCTTTAGGAGCTTCATAGAGATGGCCTCCAAGTAGGCTCCAGCTGGTCAATGTCAAAGGCATTGGTCGTGAAGGCTTTGGAGACTTCACTAGGAAGTAATAGAGCTGTCAAGGGCAATATTTGAGTTATTTCTCCTGAATAATAGAAGGTATGCATTTTCAGTTCTGACTCTGGTCCTCGCAGTATGTCTGAAAGGTTGGCAGGGTTGAGGGGATAAATTCAGAGACAACGGAATAGTCGGGGGTGGGATGACCCCCCTAAAGGGAAAGACAGGACCTGAATAAACAAGGTAGACAAGTGTGGAATGCTCCATGTGTTTGCGATGTGACCCTTATTAACAAGGAAAACAGGGTTGTCAAAACAAATGCCACAGAAATGCAGGGAAACGTAGAAGAAAACTAGAAACCAAGTTCTTCCACTTGATTTTACACTTTCAATGAAATGGACCCATTACTTGAAAGATTCATAACTGTCATTGACCCAAGATAAAACAGAAAAATTTGCTTAGTCCTTTCTCTTAGGAAAGAAATTGGACCTGTCATCATACAATGTTTTACTAAGAACTCGGAGGGTCAGAACATTTCACTGGAGACTCCTCTCAGATTTGCAAATAAGAGAGAGCGCTAAACTTGGTTAAAGTTTTCAGAAGGAGACGATGAGGGACACGGTCCTGCTCCTTTGACGAGGTGAGCAAAGCTTAAACCGCCAAATTCAGAAAAAAGAACTCTATCATATGCATACACCTACGAGTTCATATTAAGATGTCTCAGATCTGAAACTGCTCTTCCATTCCTGAGATATTTAATTTTTTGAGGTTCTCTCAACAAATTGGCATCTACACAGTGATGATACCTATTTTATTTACACCACAAAGAGGCTGTTATAAGGGAGGGCAGCCTTTGTTTTGCCCACACATATACATAAGTATTAAAATAAATGTTGTTGTTGATCTGTCACTAAGTTGTGTCTGACTCTTTGTGACCCCATGGATTGCGGCACGCTAGGCCTCATCAAAAGTTGTGTCTGACTCTTTGCGACCCCATGGACTGTGGCACACTAGGCCTCCTATCAAAATATAGAGAGATTCTTATTTCTGCTCTTATGCAGATGCTAATATTTTTAGAGGATAATTCATATCTTGATTCATAGAGATCTAATGTATTAATTTAAATTTTTACATCTTGCACTATGATATGGCATAGCTTGTTATTGTTCCATTGATAAGTTGCATCCGACTCTTTGCAGCTCCATAGACTGTAGCCCACCAGGATCCTCTGTCCATGGGATTCTCCAGGCAAGAATACCAGAGTGGGGTACCGTTTCCTTCTCCAGGGGATCTTCCCGGGCCACAGACTGAACCCATGTCTCCTGCATTGACAAGCGGATACTCTACCACTGAGCCAGCAGGGAAGCCCTCTCTCATAGCTAGTAGATCGTCAATTTATTTCAAATATATCGATCTTACAAACAAGAAACCAGTGAATCATATTTATAAGTGTCAACATTTTAAAATTTCTATTAATGGAAATGCCCTGTCAAAGAGAATCCATCTTTAAAATATGGACAGTTATGCCCAAAAGGACCTTTCAAAACCCACTTGTATATTCTGTCCCCTTTCTCAGATAGTCCTGCCCACAGATAAAGACATAATTCACTCTTGCAACTAATATCAGAGCTTTACTCTAAACCGTACTTTGTTGAAATTGTATCTTCCATCGAAATGGATTGAAAACACATTCCTGGATTTTACCTTGCCATCAATGGACATGAGTTTGAGCAAGCGCTGAAAGCTGGTGATGGACAGGGAAGCCTGGTATGCTGCAGTCCATGGGGTCACAAAGAGTCGGACATGACTGAGTGACTGAACTGAACTGAGAGCTTCATTGTAGAGCTTAGAGACATGGGATATATTTATCAATTACTGGTTATCTGCCTTGCATTCGATCTCCTCTGTCTGGAAGACAATTCAATGGATCGTGAGTTCAGTCTGGTTCACAAAGCTTCAGCTGTTATGTGCTCTGTGCTTTTGCTAAGTCACTTCAATCATGTCTGACTCTTTGCAACCCCAGGGACAGTAGCCAGCCAGGCTCCTATGTCTATGGGATTCTTCAGGCAAGAATACTGGAGTGTGTTGCCATGCCCTTCCCCAGGGGATCTTCCCAACCCAGGGATTAGACCCATGTCTCCTGTGTCTCCTGCCCTGGCAGGTGGATTCTTTTCCATGGAGCCACTTGGGAAGTCCATATAAACACTCATGGAACACAGACCAGACACTGGGCGTTAGGAACCCTACAGAAGACACTCTCTTTTCTATAATGCATATATGGATAAAGGTTTACTGTATCTTTAACTATGGGCTTCCCTGGTGGCTCAGATGGTAAAGAATTCGTCTGCAATGCAGGAGACCCGGGTTCGACCCCTGAGTTGGGCAGACCCCCTAAAAGAGGGAATGGTAACCCACTCATGTATTCTTGCCTGGAGAATTCCATGGTGGGCTTCAGTTCAAGGGGTCACAAAGAGTCAGACGTGTCTGAGCAAGTCACACACACACACACACACACACACAAACAGACACACACACAGATACAGTGAACTATAGTGTCTATTGGGTTGGCCAAAAAGTTTGCTCAGACTTTTCCATAAGATGCTATATAAAAACCCAAACAAACTTTTTGGGTATCCCAATACACTCTACTATGCTACAGCAAAATAGAGGAGATTTCCAGTCCTTCTGACAACTGAGACTTGTCCCTCACTGAGTACGCACACCTGGTCTAGGGGTGGCCTGCAATTCACTGCGCTTCACAATGGATTCCAGATTGATATTAGCAGACACTCCGTAAATACTAGGCCATGGTGGGGGTGTGCATAAAAAATCCAATGCCTATGTAATTGACAATAAACATTTTGGCCAAGGACCATGTCCAGAGGCTGACGGACAGAAATACCCACAGGGGAAATTAATTGTCCATCGTTTAGTAAAGCAAATGCACATCCTAAAATGAAAACAAGGAACAAACAGATCAATTGATAACTAGAAAGAACATAAATCCTAAGGTAAATAGTGTTGAGACCCAATGGGACCTTTTTCTCTAGAAGGCGCCAGGTCTCTGACATCTGAAGGAAACTTCATCCCTCCCACAGCTACCTGCAAGCCTAAAATCATCCATGAGTATTAGGGAGGTCATGGAATATGTTGCTTTTTTTTCCTTTTCACATTTCTCATTTCTCTCAACACCAGGAGAGCTTCAAGGTGTTCTCAGGGACAAGCATGGGCTCAAATAAAGCTTCAAAGGGTGAGCATTTCTAGTAGGAAAACTTAAGATAAAATGTATATGGCACCTCTTCTACTCAAGGGCTACCCAGATGATGCTAGTGGTAAAGAACCCACCTGCCAAGGCAGGAAATAGAAGAGATGTGGGTTTGATCCCTGGGTCAGGAAGATCCCCTGGAGGAGGCATGGCAAGCTAGGAGATCTTCCCAACACAGGGACTGAGCCCTGGTTTGCTGCATTGGAGGCAGTTTTTTTTTTTTCTTTTTTTCTTTCTTTCCTTTTTTTTTTTTTTTTTACTACTGAGTCCCCTGGGAGTGCATATATGGATAAAAACATTAATGTATATTGGACTACCCTATATATTGAATTGATCAAAAAGTTCGTTCAGGCTTTTCCATAAATGTTATATAAAAACCCAAATGAAGTTTTTGGGTATCCCAATACATATGAGAAGAAATGGCAACCCAGTCCAGTGTTCTTCCCTGGAGAATCCCATGGACAGAGGAGCCTGGCGGGCTACAGTCCATGGGGTTGCAGAGAGTCGGCCACAGTGGAGCGACTAACACCTAGTTCTGTATTCTTTCTCGGTTTCCTGTGGGGATTTCCTTCTTTAAACGATCTCACGTGTGTTACGGAACCACCCGCCGTGACTATCTCTCCCTATATCTTCAAGTATTTCAAGTACAGCTAGTCCCTGAGTGGCAGACTCCTGTTTCCTCCTAAACACACCCGAGGTGGCGCACCCTGGGCGTTGAGAACAACAGGGGCATGCTGCCCCATTCATTCACCAGCTCTAGCACTGGGGGTACGGCCAAGACCAAAATCCAGGACCGAAGAGGAAGTCACTCACTGGAGCCTGGAGGTTGCTTTTCAACAGAACAAAAGATGATAAAGTGGGAGGGAGAAGGTGTTAGGGAGCGCGGGGCTGTGACGCTGGAGGAAGGACCACGTCCTGCAGAAATCTACAGGACGGATGCTTCATTCTGGGTCAGAGCAGCAGGTTAACTCAGATGATTCAGGACTTCTCAGCCTCTCCGTGATGCACACGACTAGATAATTCTCTGTGAGGTGCTGTCCTATGCACTGTAGGCTGCTAGGCAGCCTGCTTCATCTTCATCTCTGACCAGATGAAAGGTATCACCTCCCACGTCTTGCACTGTGACACCCAGAAACATCATCACCATACATGACAAGGGTTTCTCCCGGGAGGCAGAGACATCTCTGGTTGAGAACAAATATATCCGCGGTGTTAGAAAAAGTTTCCCAGATTTGGTGAAAACACCAAAGCTGCTGGTCAAGGACAGAGAAATCTCCATGGGGAACCAGGAGAAACTTTGGGAAATCTCTTGAGAAGATTCTGATGCTTAAAAGTGTGGCTTTCCTAGTGGCTCAGATGGTAAACCGTCTGTCTGCAATGCAGGAGACCTGGGTTTGATCCCTGGGTTGGGAAGATACCCTGGAGAAGGAAATGGCAGCCCACTCCAGTATTCTTGCCTGGAAAATCCCGTGAACCGTGGAGCCTGGTAGGCTACTATCCATGGGATAGCAAAACGTCAGACATGACTGAGCGACTTCACTTTCACTTTCACTTTGAAACCAGAAGGACTGCTATCTCCAGGGGCGTGTGTTAGAAATGCAGGTTAGGAGCTCAACACTAAACACACTCCATCAGAACCAGCATCACCGATAGTCTTCTCTGAGGGTCACTGATCATGTTTCTGTTGGAGAGTTGCTATGTGGAGAATGTCATCAAGGGTGAGAGCTCGAAAATGAGCCTGTGACTCATTCTCTCATCTGTGAGAGTTTATGTACACTGGAACCTTCATCAGGGATCGCTGGGCAAGGCAGTCTGCAGGTTCATGGCCATCCCTATCGAAACACCAATGGCATTTTTTTTCAGAAGAAGAATAAATAATTTTAAAATTTGTAGGCAATCACCAAGACCCCTCACTCCCCAAAGCCAAAACGTTCTTCAGAAAGAACAGAACAGCTTGAGGAAACATGCTTCTAGACTTCAGACTATATTATAAAACTACAGTTAGCAAGATAGGATGGTAGTGACAACACACACACACAACCACACAACCACACACACACATAACCACACACACAACCACACACACACAACCACACACACACACAACCACACACAACCACACACACACACAACCACACACACACAACCACACACACAATCACACACACAACCACACACACACAACCACACACACACAACCACACACACAACCACACACACACAACCACACACAACCCCACACACATACAACCACACACAACCACACACACACAACCACACACACACAACCACACACACAACCACACACACAACCACACACACACAACCACACACACAACCACACACACACACAACCACACACACAACCACACACACACAACCACACACACACAACCACACACAACCACACACACACAACCACACACACAACCACACACACAACCACACACAAACCACACACACAACCACACACACATCCAACCACACACAACCACAGACACACACAACCACACACAACCACACACACACAACCACACATACACACAACCACATAATCACACATGTAAAACAAAGAAAAAGGACATAAAACCCAGAAATAAATCCACACACTTGCAGTCAAATAATCTACTACAAAGAAGACATGAGTATATGGTGGAGAAAACAGTCTCTTGAATAAGCAAAAACAACACCCAGTTGTGGATGTGACTGGTGATGGAAGCAAGGTCCGATGCTGTAAAGAGGAATATTGCATAGGAACCTGGAATGATAGGTCCCCGAATCAAGGTAAATTGGCAGGGGTCAAACAAGAGATGGCAAGAGTGAACGTCAGCATTCTAGGAATCGGTGAACTAAAATGGACTGGAATGGGTGAATTTAACTCAGATGACCAGTATGTCTACTACTGTTGGCAAGAATCTCTTAGAAGAAATGGAGTAGCCCTCATAGTCAACAAAAGACTCCAAAATGCAGTACTGGATGTAATTTAAAAAATGATAGAAAGATCTCTGTTTTTTTCCAAGGCAAACCACTCAATATCACAGTAATCCAAGTCTATGTCCCAACCAGTAATGCTGAAGAAACTGAAGTTGAATTGTTCTATGAAGATCTACAAGACCTTCTAGAACTAACACCCCAAAAAGATGTCCTTTTCATTAAAAGGGACTGGGATGCAAAAGTAGGAAGTCAAGAAACACCTGGAATAACAGGCAAATTTGGTCTTGGAATACAAAATGAAGCAGGGCAAAGGCTAACAGAGTTTGCCAAGAGAATGCACTGGTCATTGCAAACACCCCCTTCCAACAACACGAGAGAAGACTCTACACATGGACATCACCAGATGGTCAACACTGAAATCGCATTGATTATATTCTTTGTAGCTGAAGATGAGGAAGCTCTATACAGTCAGCAAAAATAAGACTGGGAGCTGACTGTGGCTCGGATCATGAACTCCTTATTGCCAAATTCAGACTTAAACTGAAGAAAGTAGAGAAAACCACTAGACCATTCAGCTATGACCTAAATCAAATCCCTGACGATTATACAATGGAAGTAAGAAATAGATTTAAGGGACTAGATCTGATAGACAGAATGCCTGAAGAACTATGGACAGAGGTTTGTGACATTGTATAGGAGACAGGGATCAAGACCATCCCCAAGAAAAAGAAATGCAAAAAAGCAAAATGGCTGTCTGGGGAGGCCTTACAAATAGCTGTGAAAAGAAGAGAGGTGAAAAGCAAAGGAGAAAAGGAAAGATATAAGCATCCAAATGCAGAGTTCCAGAGAATAGCAAGAAGAGATAAGAAAGCCTTCTTCAGCGATCAATGCAAAGAAATAGAGGAAAACAACAGAATGGGAAAGACTAGAGATCTTGAGTCTCTAGAGATGCTGGACCTCTAGAGTCATTGGAAAAGGCCCTGATGCTGGGAAAGATTGAAGATGGGAGGAGAAGGGGACGACAGAGGATGAGATTGTTGGATGGCATCACAGACTTGATGGACATGAGTTTGAGTAAGCTCTGGGAATTGGTGATGGACAAAGAAGCCTGGTGTGCTGCAGTCCATGGGGTCCCTAAGAGTCTGACAGGAATGAGCGACTGAACTGACTGACTGACTTCAATTAGTGGTGCTGAGAAAATTGCATGTAGAAGGTTGAAATTAGAACACTCTCTAATCTCATATACACAAATGAAGTAAAAATGGATTAAAGACTGAAATGTAATACCGAATACTGTGAAACTCCTAGAGGAAAACCAGGAGACCACTTTTGACAAAAATTGCGGGAGTATTTTTTGAATCTTCAAGGAAAGAAAAGAAAAATAAACAAATAAGACCTAATTTACCTTAAAAGCTTTTGCACAGGAAAAGAAACCATTGACAAAAGAAAAAAGACATGAGAAATGAGAAAATATTTCCAAGTGATATCCCTGATAAAGGATTAATATGCAACATATATAAACAGCTCACACAAGTCAACATAAAAAAAAAAAGACAACCCGATTTAAAAATGGGAAGAAAATCAAAGAGACATTTTCCAAAGCAGAAATGTAGAGGGCAACAGGGACGTGAACAGATGCTCAAAACTGCTAATTTTCAAGGAAATGCAAATCAAAACCACAGTGCGATCTCCCCTTACAGCTATAAGAGTGGCTGTTATCAAAAAGAGCACAGATAACAATTATTGAAGAGGGTGTGGGAAAAAGCGTACCCTCCTACGCTGTTGATGGGAATGCAAGTTGGTGCAACCTCTGAGCAAAACAGAATGGATGATTCACTGAAAAGAGAGCTAACGTATGATGCTCTGACTCCTCTTCTGGGTGCATACTCAAAGGTCTAATTCAGAAAGACACATGCACTCCCCCCCAATGTTCCTAGAAGCCTTATTTGCAGTAGCCAGGACACAGAAACAAGCGAAATATGCACTGAAAGATGAGTGATTAAACAGGATGAGGTATGAACACACAATGGAATAAGGCTCAAGCATCACAAAGAGCAAAGTAACGCCTCTGGCAGCGATGTAGATGGTCGTGGAGGGCATTATGATAACTGAAACAAGTTAGAGAAAGACAAATATCGCATGTTACCACTTACATGTGGAATCTATAGAATATAATAAAGCAGTGAATATTACCAAAAAAGAAGCAGATTCACAGTTACAGAGAAAGAGCTAGTGGTGACCAGTGGAGAACTAGGAGGTATAAACTATGGGATATAAGGGAGGCTCAAGAATGTATTGTTCAACACAAGGAATATAGCCAGTATTTTATAAGTGTTAATCAATTTTAACCTTTGAAAACTGCACAAAATTAAAAAAATTTACCTAGGTTAAAAAAAAAAAATGAAATAGAATCCTTGAGGGGACAGGTTGTGTTTGGTAAACAAGGTCAAAATCTACCTTTCACTGTTTAGATCCAGTTGTGGAATCTAAGATGTACCAAAAAAAAAAAAAAAAAAAAAAAAGAACACAGAGAAAACAGAAAAACAAATCAGAAATTTATAAACTGGGAGAGACAGGCTTCATAGTGAAAGATTGTTGCTAAACCACGGGATTCTTGGCATCCGGAGGAGAAGAATTCAATCTGGGGCCAGAGATGAGGCTTGATCACTCAGAGCTTTTGTGTAATAAACTTTTATTAAAGTATAAAAGAGATAGAGAAAGATTCTGACAGACATGAGAAGCGGGACAGAGAGTGCCCCCCATCCCCACCGCCAGTGTTAGCAAGGGATTTATATACTCTCCAATCCGTTATCACAATGAATCAAAAGAATGTCCAGAGGTTGCAAAGATCTTACTAGACCCACTTCCGCAATCCATATTTCAAGATAACAGGATTAGCCAGAAGGCCCTCAGGAAGGAGAAGCTGTCCTCAAGCAGGATACATTGTTACTATATGATCCCTAGTACAGAGTTTAAACTTGAGCTCTGTAATTGACTAAGACTATGGAGACAGCGATGGCACCCCACTCCAGTACTCTTGCCTGGAAAATCCCATGGATGGAGGAGCCTGGTGGGCTGCAGTCCATGGGGTCGCTAAGAGTCAGACACGACTGAGCGACTTGACTTTCACTTTTCACTTTCATGCATTGGAGAAGGAAATGGCAACCCACTCCAGTGTTCTTGCCTGGAGAATCCCAGGGTCGGGGGAGCCTGGTGGGCTGCCGCCTATGGGGTCACACAGAGTCGGACATGACTGAAGTGACTTAGCAGCAGCAGCAAGGAATATAGACCAAAAAAGGTTTGTCCTTTCCACTTCTTTGAGAATTCCAGAACCCTCTCTCCTTGGGGACCCTCCCGGAGTTCTTATCAACCTGCCTAGAAATTGACTCTCTCAATAGTTACAGAAAGCTGGCTAAACTTGGGGAGCAAAGTCAGGAAGGATGCTTAGCACTGTTCAGGGGTTTATAAGGGTAGTGTTTGTGCAGGAGGGTTCCATTTTTATTTATCATTCTGTGACTGTCAGTTTCGTCAACGCTTATGAAAGACAGTTGGGAATAAAGGTCCTATGACTTCCTTCAGTTACAAAATAGCAGGATTACCACCACCTGTCTGCAATCATGTCTGAGAGTAACTGTGTTTCATCTCCCCTTGATTGGCAGTTAGAAAGGTCCTCCTAAGAGGGCATGGTCCTGGGAAACACTCCCAGGGGAACATGTGTTAGTAAGACTCCAGAGGAAAATCCCAGGATGTTGAAGGTGCCTAAGGAGGCATGGAAGGGTGATGATGGGTGGATGAGGGGTGTTAGCTGGATCACATCCCTGCTGGAAATGACATAAGTCATGGAGATGAGTGAGAAAATCTGGGTGAGTGTTACGAGGCATAACAAGTTTCTGTGATGACCTTTCAGAGCAGGACGTTAGATCAGAACACTTACAGAGGAATAGAAGAAAACCAACATAAAGATGTATCTTGGGACCAAAATAAAAAAAGAAAAGAAAGAAGGGCCTTCCCTGGTGGTCTAGTAGGTAAGAGTCTGTGCTCCCAGCGCATATTGCTGGCTTGCATTGCTGGAACCTGATTGCAAATAAACACACAAATAAGTTGTAAAAAGAAGAACAGGATTTAAAGAAAGAGAATGTTATTGAAATAGATGGGGAAAAGTGGAAACAGTGACACATTGTATTTCCTCAGGCTCCAAAATCACTGCAGATGGTGACTGCACCCATGAAATTAAAAGATGTTCGGCCCTTGGGAGAAAAGCTATGAGCAACCTAGACAGCGTATTATAAAGCAGAGACATTACTGGCAAAGGTCTGTAGAGTCAAAGCTAGATTTTTTTCCAGTAGTCATGTATCCATGTGAGAGTTCGACCATAAAGTAGGTTGAGTGCTGAAGAACTGATGCTTTTCAACTGTGGTATTGGAGGGGAGGACTCTTGAGAGTCCCTTGGACTGCAAGGAGATCAAACTGTCAAGTCTAAAGGGAATCAACCCTAAATATTCATTGGAAGGACTGATGCTGAAGCTGAAGCTCCAATACTATGGCCACTTGATGCGAAGAACTGACTCCTTGGAAAAGACCCTGATGCTGGGAAAGATTGAAGGCAGGAGGAGAAGGCAGGGACAGAGGATGAGATGGTTGGATGGCATCATGGGCTCAATGGACACGAGTTTGAGCAAGCTGCAGGAGATAGTGAAGGACAGGGAGGCCTGGCGTGCTGCAGTCCATGGGGGTCCCAGGGAGTTGGACATGACTTGGCAACTGAACAACAACATGTTCCTGAAGGAACACTGTTGGTCATTCTCAGAGAAAGTGGCAATATGAACACCTAAGTTGAAGACCCTGTTTTAGCCAAAGCCTCCTCAAGGGGCTGATACCAAATAGCAATTCTGAGCTCCGAGGTGTCCCAGAAGCAAGCAATACAGAGTCCATGCTCTTGGTAATTTTCTTCAGCTGGACTGGAAACCATAAAAGTACCATTGTTCCTTAATTTCTGCAGTCGGAACTTGATGTTCATTTGGCACATTCATGTGATAAATCCCTATCAAAGAAAATGCCCGTGAATGAAAATTGGAAGAAGAACAAAGAAGGTGTTCTTCGGCTCTTTCATTGTCCTTGAAGATACCAGAGGAGGGATTATCAGCGAAAGTTCAATGAGCTATCAAGGTGACCGGAAAGAGTTGGCAAGGGGGTGAAGATGTGGGGAGAGGATTTAATTCAAGCCAGACTGAGCATTACAAAGCGGGAAGCAGAATCCTAGAACGTCCTGAGGACTGTGTTGCCTGCTGCAAGTCGAAGGCACACTCCTGTACGTTTCTGAGAAAAAGGGATATTCACCAGAGTGATACACGGATATCTTACACAAAGCTGACCAAGGAGGCCTATTCCAGGTGTGCATGTAAAAGCAAGTTACGCAGACCCCCCTGTGAGTGCGTGCTTTATCACTCAATTGTGCCCAGTTCTTTTGTGACCCCTAAGGA
The DNA here is from genome assembly GCF_042477335.2 of Ovis canadensis. Lineage (NCBI taxonomy): Eukaryota > Metazoa > Chordata > Mammalia > Artiodactyla > Bovidae > Ovis > Ovis canadensis. The sequence continues at coordinate 2,508,049 of NC_091727.1, forward strand.
GTGTAGCCCACCAGGCTCCTCTGTCCATGGGATTCTCCAGGCAAGAATACTAGAGTGGACTGCCACTCCCTCCTCCAGGGTGCTGGATTATATGCTCAGTGGTGTCCAGCTCTTTGCAACCCCATGGGCTGTAGCCCACCAGGCTCCTCTGTCCATGGCATTTTTCAGACAAGAATACTGGAGTGGGTTTGTTGCCATTTCCTACTCCAGGGGATCTTCCCGACCCAGAGATCGAACTTGCATCTCTAGCACTGGCAGGCAAATTCATTATCACTGAGCCTCCTGGGAATGCCAGGACCCCCTCCTAGTCTTTAAGAAGTTATGTGGGCAGCATCAGAAGAAAGAAAAACATAATTGACCCCTGTGGTCAACGTCACCATCCTGTGTCCTGAGGGTCTGGGGTTAATGTGTAAAGCAGACACACCCTACATGTTAGGATAAAAGGCAACAGGTCCAAGCAACACAGAAGAAAGACGTTGATGTCTGACTTTTTTTTTTTTTCTGTCCCACCTTAAAATATGAATTTTATAGTTTATTGGGAGGAAACTTGTTTTTTTCCTTTTTTTTTTCTTTTCTTCCAAAATATTTAAAGTTAGAAGAACTAGTCTCACGCTTTCTTGCTTGCCTGGAGAAATCATTGAGTCAGTGAGCAAATGATATATTACAAAATAGATGGGTAAGAGGGTTTTTGGAACAGGGGGTGATGGCAATGGCCTGCTGACATGCTCTCTTCCCAGAAGGTTGCTGGAGGCATCTGAATACACTGTCCTCCTTGTGAGGAGGAAATGATAAACATGCTTTGTCCTCTTCACCTGAGAGAAATCTGAGAGTTGCCCAGGGTCTCTAAGTCCTCGTTATAATCTTGTTAAATCCATCACATCTTTAGTTCTGGAAGAGAAGCTTAAACCCCATCTTCTCAATGCCAAAAAAACAGTTCAGGAGTTGCAGATATGTATCTTGGACGGTTTCTCCCATTTTAAATCTCAGGATGTCAAGGAAAGCAAAAATACCTGACCTTCAAAGAGCCTGACTTCTCACTGAGTGTAAAGGCCAAATGTCCAGATGCAAAGTGTATAATCTCATTATAAAAGTGACAGATTGCCAGGGAAGCTCAACTGCCAAGCAGGATATCAGAAGGGGATGTCTACCTCATCAGTGTCTCCGGAGGGGCGGCCATTGGTTTGTGTGCGTCTCCCGCCCACAGCGGCGGGATAGGATAAAAAGTGGAAGCCGTTCACGTCCTCTCCAAACCACTGGGACGCCCGCAGCCTCGCAAGAAGAAGGACCACGCGGAGTCAACCATGCAAGCGAACAAGATGAAGGTCCTGTTTTTGACGTTGGTCCTTGGTCTGGTCTGTTCTTCCCAGGAGATTCCAGCTGAGCCACACCACTCAGAGGTACCCAAAATGAGCAGCTCAGGGAGGATGTCTCTCTTGTGTGTGTGTATGTGTTTCTTATGGGGTTTCTGTTATGTGGATTCATCTATGCTATGTGAAGTTGCTTCAGTTGTATCTGACTCTTTGTGACCCCAAGGACTGTATAGCCCACCAGGCTCCTCTGTCCATGGGATTCTCGAGGCAAGAGTACTGGAGTGGGTAGTCACTCAGTTGTGTCTGACTCTTTCCCCCCGTATGGTCTGTAGCCCACCAGGCACCTCTTTCCACATGCACCCATAAACCTAGTCATTATCACCAACTGAAAAATGGCTCATTAATTGGCATCCACACTGGATTCATAGTATCTCTGTATTATCTCTCCCCCCGTTAAGTAAGTGAAATTCCCTCAGTCGTGTTCGACCCTTTGTGACCCCATGGACTGTAGCCTGCCAGGCTCCTCTGTCCATGGGATTCTTCAGGCAAGAGTACTGAAGTGGGTTGCCATTTCCCCCTCCAGGGGATCTTCCCGACCCTGGGATCAAGCCCAGCTCTCCCATATTGCAGGAAGATTCTTTACTGTCTGAGCCACCAGGGAAGCTCAATCACTACTATCTATTAAATGTCTCTTAGGTGTTTTCACCACTGTTGCAAAACAGAGGAAAGTGAAGTGAAGGTGTTAGTCAGTTGTGTCTGACTCTTTGCAAACCCATAGACTATCCCACCAGGCTCTTCTGTCCATGGGATTCTCCACTCAAGAATTGTGCACTGGGTTGCCATTTCCTCCTCCAGGGGATCTTCCCGACCCTGGTTTTGAACCTATGTCTCCCACGTTGCAGGCAGATTCTTTACCATCTGATCCACTAGGGAAGCCCATTTGATAGTATATTTACAGTGAATGACAACCACAGATAGATATAGACTCACACACACATATGCAAACACATCCTATCCCAGAAGATATACCTGTCTGTTTTCACTGATTTTTAAAAAGCAGTATCCTATGATCTTCCTTGTCTCTTAGACATTTTCACTGCTCTTGTAAACCAGAGGAGAGTGAAGTGAAGGTGTTGGCTACTCAGTTTTGTCTGACTCTTTGTGACCTCATAGACTGTATCCCACCAGGCTCCTCTTTCCATGGGATTCTCCAGGCAAAAATAGTGGAGTGGGCTGCCATTTCTTCCTCCAAGGGATCTTCCCGAACTACAATGCAACCCACGTCTCCCACATTGTAGGCAGATTCTTTACTGCCAGAGCCAGCAGGGAAGACCAAATCAGAGGAGGTTTGGTCAAACAGCTGTTGCACTGGAGTTTTGAATTTGACAAGAGAGCTTAAGCAGTCACAGAAATACCTCAATTCCCTGTTCTTCCTTTGACTTGAGTCTTTACATAACTTTATAAGCAGGGCTTCTTGCTCAATAAACTTGGGGAGCTTCTGCCCCAGTGAAAGTGTAGGGAAACTCCCGAAGGATGGTGTCGAACAGGATGAAAAGGGAGGGACTCACATTTCTAAGGGAAGTTTTGCTCTTAGATTTCAGGAGAATGGAGAACTCATTACATCGCCTCCAGCAACACAGACAAGACCGGTGAGAACGGGCCATTCAACGTTTACCTTCGCAGCATCAAATTTAACGACAAAGGGGACTCCCTTGTCTTCCACTTCTTTGTCAAGTAAGTGAACATAACCCAGAAGGAAACCACCTGTAAACCCTGAGCCTGAGGGAGGGAGCATCTCCCTCATCTTCAGGGAGCTCTCTGGATGATGTTGAGAGCATGATGCCCTGAGCTGGGGGGCTGAGCAGGGTCTCTGAGCTAGGGGGGCAGTTTCCCTGAGAGCCTCCAGGGAATGTCCTGGAATCTTTCATCACCACTGAGTTTACCAAAGCCTCAGAGCCCCAGGTACCACTCAGGGGATGTCCACTACACGGCAGATGGTTTACTGAAAACTCATGTACATATTTTGAGAAATAAAGTGAAGTCACTCAGTCGTGTTCAACTTTTTGCGACCCCATGGACTGTAGCCTGCCAGGCTCCTCTGTCCATGGGATTCTCCAGGTAAGAATACTGGAGTGGGTTGCCATTTCCTTCTCCAGGGGATCTTCCCAACCCAGGGATTGAACCCTGGTCTCCTGCATTGCAGGCAGATACTTAATCCTCTGAGCCACCAGGGAAGCCCCCCACCCCCTGGTTTTGAGAAATAAAAACCTTAATAAATAAGGATCTGTATAGCACAGGTGCCCCTAGTGGTAAAGAACCCGCCTGCCAATGCAAGAGACACAAGAGACTCGGGTTCGATCCCAAGGTGGAGAAGATCCCCTGGAGGAGGAAATGACAACCCACTGCAGTCCTGGAGAATCCCATGGACAGAGGAGCCTGGTGGGCTGCAGTGTATGGGGTCAGAAAGAGTCAGACATAACTGAGCAACTAACACAGAATCACAGTAAAAAATTTAATCAATCAATAGAAAAGGGAAAGAATGCAAAGGCTTGTGCTTGGAGATAATGGTGTATAAATATACATAATTTATATCATGTCATCCATGTGTGCGTGCTAAGTTGCTTCAGTCATGTCCAAGAATCTGTGTTGAGTGTGAGAGACCCAGGTTCTGTCCCTGGGTTGGAACGATCCGCTGGAGAAGGGATAGGCTACCCACTCCAGGATTCTTGGTCTTCCCTGGTGGCTCAGCTGGTAAAGAAGCTGCCTGCAATGCAGGAGACCTGGGTTTGACCCCTGGGTCGGGAAGATTCCCTGGAGAAGGGAAAGGCTACCCACTCCAGTATTCTTGCCTGAAGAATCCCATGGAGTCCATGGGATCGCCAAGAGTTGGACACGACTGAGCGACTTTCCCTTTCATATTTGAACATTGACCCCTATGTCAAATATCATATGTATTTTGTATGTGGGTGAACGTGTTTGTATACACAGATGTCCTTTCATGTTAATTCCTCTTATACTGGTTTTTTAAAATTAATTTCTCTCTCTTTTTTTTTTTTTGACTGTGCTGGGTCTTCATCGCTATATGTTGGCTTTCTCTAGTTCTGGTGAACCGGGGGCCACTCTCTCATTGTAATGCTCAGGCTTCTTGCTGTGACGGCTTCTCTAGTTGAGGAACACCAGCTCTGGAGTGCAGGTTCAGTAACTGTGGCACACAGGCTTAGTTGCTGCTCTGCACATGGGATCTTCTGGGACCAGGGATTGAACCTGTGTTCCCTGTATAGGCACATGGATTCTCATCCACGGGACCAGAGGGAAGTCCTCTTACTGTGTTTTTATACAGCAAGAGTTTGTTTTTGATAAAATTAAAGACTTTTTTAAAATTTACTATCCTGCACTTTGGGGTGACTATAAGAATGGGTTTCGCAGATGGCGCTAGTGGTAAAGAACCTGCCTGCCAATGCAGGGGACATTAAGAGATTCAGGTTTGATCCCTTGGTTGGGAAGATCCCTTGCAGAAGGGAAAGGCAACCCGCTCCAGTGTTCTTGCCTGGAGAATTCCACAGAGAGAGGAGCCTTGTGGGCTACAGTCCAACGGAGTCACAAAGAGTCACACATGACGGAGAGGACTTCACATGTACATATGCAAACTCTAAGAAGACGCTGTCAGGACTGGGAGAGCGCTAAGGTCTCTGTTGGTAGCTGTGCCTCTCAGCTTGAAGAAAAGGATTAAAGCTCAGACTGGTTACCTTCCTTCTTCTTTCCTACAATTCTGGCTTTCTGCATGCTTGTTTGTTTGCGAAGATGATCTGTTTTGTATTGGCAGTGTATCCCTGGGATGACTGCTCAGATTTCACGCATCCACGTGACAGTCCTTGTCACTTGGTAGTCACGTGATGTCACAAGCTTCGCTGGTGAATCTCACACTGTCTCAGTCAATAAAATGATTCGTGACACAGGACATTGTGTGTCGGGGGGTGGTGGTGGTTGATGGAACAAAACCCTAATGAGATGTGAAATCCATACGACTTCTATCAACCAACTGGAAGCTGTTTTGTCTTTAAGGAACAACGGGGAATGTACAGAGTCATCTGTTAGCGGAAGAAGAATCGCAAACAACGTTTACGTGGCTGAATGTAAGTATGAGTGTTTCACGGGTAAACATTCACTCAGGTTGAGGTCTCGGTCTTAACTTCCTCAAGAACTGCATACACCAGGCACTGGCCCCCGAATCTCCCCAGCAATGCCTTTTGTTATGAACACAGAGTCCAACCCCAGAGCTTGGACGGCTCTTCCCAAAGATGGGTGGCCGGGGGACACGGAAAATCCGATTTGAGTTGTTCCAATGTGACCCAAGGCTCGTGGACCCAGAGCAGGTTTGGGCAAGTAGCATGCACTTGCTGGGGGCTAGGAGCCTGAATTGCAGTGGCTATGTTTTCCTTTTTTCTCAAGCTAATCTGTTTTTCGAATGATGGTCAGTGTTTTCAGACACTGAGCAATTGTGTTGGAATGTTTTGGGAACACAGTCAGGCGGTTTTACCTCCCATGTCGCTGAGTGATTGCAAGAAGGTGAGATAGGGGCCAGGAGAGACAGGATGGACTAGCGGATGTAGAAATGATACCTAGTAGGTCTGGGCTGCATCTCGTCCAGACACACAGGGCAGAGTGGACGGGCAGAGAGGACGGGTGTCCCTCCAGGCGGGCACAGAACTCATTACTAGGTAAACCATCTTCACAGCAAGCAGCGTGACAACAGGCTCTGGTGTAACCCAGCCTGAGGGGCAGAGGAAATGCAATAATTAATATAACATGTTCAGAAGGCTGCCGCACACAGGGTCGGCACTCAATAACATGAAGGTTTTTTCTTTTTTATTCTTTCAATTAAATATCTAAAAAATTTTGTGGTTAAAATATTGCTTATTCATTGCTTCCTTAAAATGTATCGCTGTGAAACATCTCTGCTTGTCCCCGAGTTCATCTTTTAAATTTATTTTTAACTGGAGGATGGTTGTTTTACGGTGTTGGGTTGCTGTCTGTAGTGCAACGTGAATCTGTTGAATGCATACAAATATGTCCTCCCCCTATGACCTCCCACCCTCCCATCCCATGCCTCTCCGTCATAACAGAGCACTGGGCGGAGCTTCCTATAGAACAGCTTCCAAATCAGCTAAATGTACAGGGATATCCCCTCCCTCCATGTCTCCCCATCTCACCCCTCCAGGTCGTCACAAAAACACCGAGCTGAGCACCCTGTGCTACCCAGGACCTTCCCACTAGCTATCTCCTTTACAGCATGCTCATATATATATATACGGCAGGGCTAACCTCTGAAATGCTTTTTTGCCTTTGGTCTTAAACAGAAATCAACTCCATGTCTGAGATAACAGAAATACAAAGAAATTTTTTTTGGGGGGGGCCTGGAAGTTGATAAAGTGCTCATGTTGTTTAAAAAGTGTTCATTGGAACGCATGTTCTAGAAAACCCCTTTAGGGACATGGCAAGGAGTGATTGGTCAACTGCGTGAGACGGTGGGACTAAGGAGAAGTCTTGCCTTCTCTCCTTGCTGCCATAGCAACTCCAGCATTCGACACAGGGCTGAGACAGAGATTGACAGGCAGTTGTGCTTGCCGATAGGATAAATACAGAAGGCATGGCTGCCAACAGGCTAAATTCACTGTGATAGAGCTGTGATCTACTAATATTCAAGGTGGGGCTAACTGCATATTTTCACTCTCTATTAAAGATGCGGGTGCCAATGAATTCCACTTTATTCTGGTGTCTGACGATGGTCTGATAGTAAATACTGAAAACGTGGATGAAGCAGGCAACAGAACCAGACTCGTTGGGCTCTTGGGTATGTATTACCACCTGACAACATCCCCATTGCCGTGTAATGGCAGCATTGCTGTATTTGTATCCCTAATTCATCTCGTGCTTTCCTTATTCATTTGCAAGGGCCAGGTCTTTCTGTTCATCCACCTAAGAGCCCTGGAAAGTAATCTACCATAGAAAGAGAGGTGAAGAAAGTAGATGGAAGTGGTGGGAAATATCATCGGACAATTCAGAATTATTCTCACCTGCTAGAACCTAAAAATAAAATTACTGAGTTTTTCTTTTTTCTTTTTTAAAGGCATGGCTATAAGGAAAGTGGTAGTCAGTCTGCCGTGTCTGACTCTTGTGACCCCATGGACTGTAGCCCCCCAGGCTCCTCTGTCCATGGGATTCTCCAGTCAAGAATGCTGCAGTGGGTTGCCATGCCCTCCTCCAGGGGATCTTCCCAAACCAGGGATCGAACCCAGGGATTGAACCCAGGTCTCCCAGATTCTTTACCGTATATCAAAGTTGTCCTCAATTCCTTCATTTTATGCCACTTTTCCAAAGTAATGCAAGCCTTGAAACAGAAACGTTTAAAATACATCTTTGTCCTGTTCATTCATCCAGTGCGTTGTTCTTATGAGCATTGACATCACCCCCAAATAACCACGTCGAAACACCGAGAGGTGTGTGTACCACGGGGACTCCTTCTTGTTCGTTGTTGTTCAGTCATTAAGTCGTGTCCAGCTGTTTGCAAACCCCATGGACTGCAGCACGGCAGGCCTCCCTGGGGATGTCGGGTCTCTGTTTCAGGAAAGGTTCTGAGAAGAACCGTGGGTTAAAGAAAGAGTAGATTGTCTCCCATTATCACGTGTGACATGGCGAGCGTGTGTCTATTGGGGGAGAACTCTGTTTGCTATATATCTGGGCCCCAGAACAAGACCTAAGCTCAGATGGCAGGAAGCTGGTCAAGGAGCCAGGCGGTTCCATAGTGTGATGGAAGGAGCCCCAAATTCATGGAGCTCTTTGGGGTCCTGCTGCTGATGCGGGGGGCGGGACTGGTTACCCAGTTGGATGGGGATTAATTCTTCAAGATGGACAGCAGACATCTGAGTCGTGGGAAATGGTAACTGTTTGAAGCTCTCTCCCATTATTCCAAGGGAAACCTGGTCAGCGCATTCAATTCTCCTCATTGTGTCTTCAGCAACGGTTATAAGGGGTAAATTTCTGCTTTCCTGCATTGTGATTTCCAGGCAAAGAAGATGAAGTTGATGACCATGATCTGGAGAGGTTCCTTGAGGAGGTTAGAAAATTGGGGATTCCAGAGGAAAATATTGTGGATTTCACCAAGGGTGGTAAGTGGAACTATATCTTTTTTCCCCCCTGAATCTTTCACCCCATATGTACATTCACAACCAGGAAACAAATCAGTTTGCTTATAATTTGTTCTCTTGCAAGTAATCTTTTATATAACCCATTACTTAAGAAATATTAAAATTACCGGAATGGGTAGTATTTGGTGGGTCTCTCATTCCTGCCCATTTGATTTCCCCCCAGACGGCTGTCAGGCCCAGTGAAAAAAAAAAAAAAAAGAGTGATGTCAACTCCACCTAATTGTAAGTAAACACACTCTGTTATGAACGCTGTTCCATCAAAGAAATCAGTAAAGACACTCTTCTTTTATATGTGTCAAAATTCTCATGTAACCATGTTTTGCCCCAAGGACTTACATTCTATCCCCAGAGAACTTTTTTTTTTTCTTCTTCTGTTACATTAGGCTACTTTGCATTTCTTGAGCCCTATTAAATTTCAGACTGGTTGGTTGATGAACGCCGAGCAGTTTTAGTGAGAAAAACTGAATTCTGAAGAAATGTGGGCAACCAGAGTCATCGGAGACAAGCAGGAAAGGCCACAAGCTGGTGGAAACTAACTTGTGTTCCCGTCAGTCCTGATCTCAAAGTTGTCCATGTGCTTCCCTCCCTGAAGGAGAACCGAGATTAAAGAGAGGTCACATTTTATGCAAGGCTGGTGTTTAGTCTCTCATGATTCTGACAGAACCAGTAAAGATCTTCCAACCACACTGTCTGAAACACACATGTGAGTTAACTTTCCCATTCAGAAGGTGATTATCTTCAAGTGAGATACTTGAACTTTTTCAACTAAGACAGCCTGCAGAAATGACACCGGTATAGGCTAACGCGTGGCTTTCCTTTTTCTGCTGATGCAAAATGGAAGGAAAGAAAGGAAATTTTTTTTTTTAAAAAAGTAGCTTCCAGGTGAATATGATAAGAAAGAAGTGGTACATAGGTACAATGGAATATTAGTCAGCCAATGAAAAGCATGAAACAATGCCATTTGCAGCAAGATGGGTGCAACGGAGATGATCACACCAGGTGAAGAAAGTCAGACAGAGGAAGACAAATATCGTGATGTCACTTATTATGGGAAGTGAAATATGGCACGAAGGAACTTATTTACCCAACAGAAGCCGACTCACAGATACAGAAAACAAACTTGTGTTTGCGTAATAGGAGGAGGCTGGGGAAGAGAAGGATTGGGAGTTTGGTGTTAGCAGATACAAACTGCTGTATACAGGATGGATAGATGAAAAATTCCAATTGTATATAGCACAGGAAAATATATGCAAGAACTCAAAACCAACATGTGGAAAGAATCTGAAAAATGATAGATATATGTATGTATAAACGAATCATGTTGTACACCTGTCTGAAACTAACACATCAATACTGAACTATCCTCCAATGTAAGATAAAATTTAAGAATTGATTTTTGAGGCCCCCAAAGACAAAGCTGGTGGAAATAGAGGGGTCTACTCCAATCTCAGAGTCTTTAGGCCATCTTTAGAGGAAGCATTCTCATGAGCATGGAGCCCATGTTCCTGACTCCTACAATGCATCCTGCAGATAAAGGATCCCACCATACATACACCCTGGGGAAAACTACACACAGATCCTCACCTGCATCGCAAGATGTGGAGTCCTGAGGTCCACCAGCCTTCTAACATTGGATCAGCTACCAGCTCCCTGTTCCCTGGACAACCTCCTGCCCAAGGGTCCCCTTGTGAGACATCAGGCAGTTGACTCTCTTAAACCTTTGGTTCTCTTTTATTCACCTACAGAGTCTGTGAGACCAGACACATCCTCTTCCCCATGAAATCAAGATCAGCAACACGAAGATGATCTTCCTGGTTCCCGATCAACATGATCCTTCTCTCTTCGCGCTCACACTCTCTTTCCCATCTCATCTCTCCTGCTCACTACTCACTTCCTGTCTGTTGGTGTTTGATTTCTGAGGGTTTAAATAAACTGGTTTAATACACACCTGACTTACGAGTGTCTCTATAGCAAGTGCCTGATTTTAAAACACACAAATTTGCATATCCAATTCAACTATCCAGAAAGATGTGTCTATAATAGGATAGTTGTTCCAGTGGAGACAATTCTGATGAGGGTTAGATAGAGATGTCCTAGAGTGTCCAGCACACAAGGATACAGAGAAGTACATTCAATCACAGGACAGGGGGCAGGGCTCTGGGTCCTCTTACTGTACCGGAGGGGACAGCCTGGTCAAGAAAGATGTCATATAAAGCAAGAAAGCATCATATTTGTCACAGGGAAAGGAGCTTATGTTTTCCTCTCTGAGCTTCATAGAGAGAAAGTGTAAGATGTCATGGGACACAACAGGAAAAATGTGTATTCCCATAGCACAAACCCTTCTGAAACTGAGCTCAAGGACTGATGTTTCTTAACCACTATATCACTAGTAACCGAAGCTCAGCAGCAGCTGAGACCTGGTCAGTCCATAGGATCGTGAAGTCAGATCTGCACTGTCTGAAGGAACAGGATGACTGACTGCCCAGTCAGGAAGCTGTCATTGTCCTCAACACCTAAAGTTGGTCTCCAGCCTCATATGCTTCAAAGAGCAGTTCAGTTCAGTCACTCAGTCCGACTCTTTGTGACCCCATGAACCGCAGCACGCCAGGCCTCCCTGCCCATCACCAACTCCCGGAGTCCATCCAAACCCATGCCCATCGAGTTGGTGATGCCATCCAACCATCTCATCCTCTGTCATCTCCTTCTCCTCCTGCCTTCAATCTTTCCCAGCATCAGAGTCTTTTCAATTGAGTCAGCTCTTTGCATCAGGTGGCCAAAGTATCGGAGTTCCAGCTTCAACATCAGTCCCTCCAATGAACACCCAGGACTGATCTCCTTTAGGATGGACTGGTTGGATCTCCTTGCAGTCCAAGGGACTCTCAAGAGTCTTCTCCAACACCATAGTTCAAAAGTATCAATTCTTCAGCGCTTAGTTTTCTTTATAGTCCAACTCTCACATCCATACATGACCACTGGAAAAACCATAGCCTTGACTAGATGAACCTTTGTTGGCAAAGTAATGTCTCTGCTTTTTAATATGCTATCTAGGTTGGTCATAACTTTCCTTCCAAAGAGTAACTGTCTTTTAATTTCATGGCTGCAATCACCATCTGCAGTGATTTTGAGCCCAGAAAAATAAAGTCAGTCACTGTTTCCACTGTTTCCCCATCTATCTGCCATGAAGTGATGGGACCAGATGCCATGATCTTACTTTTCTGAATGTTGAGCTTTAAGCCAACTTTTTCACTCTCCTCTTTCACTTTTATCAGAGGCTCTTTAGTTCTTCACTTTCTGCCATAAGGGTGGTGTCATCTGCAGATCTGAGGTTATTGATATTTCTCCTGGCAATCTTGATTCTGGCTTGTGCTTCCTCCAGCCCAGCGTTTCTCATTCCAATCCCAAAGAAAGGCAGTGCCAAAGAATGCTCAAACAACTGCACAATTGCACTCATCTCACACGCTAGTAAAGTAATGCTTAAAATTCTCCAAGCCAGGCTTCAGCAATATGTGAACCATGAACTTCCAGATGTTCAAGCTGGTTTTAGAAAAGGTAAAGGAACCAGAGATCAAATTGCCAACATCCGCTGGATCATCGAAAAAGCAAGAGAGTTCCAGAAAAACATCGATTTCTGCTTTATTGACTATGCCAAAGCCTCGACTGTGGGATGACAATAAACTGTGGACAATTCTGAAAGAGGTGGGCATACCAGATCACCTGACCTGCCTCTTGAGAAACCTGTATGCAGGTAAGGAAGCAACAGTTAGAACTGGACATGGAACAACAGACTGGTTCCAAATAGGAAAAGGAGTACGTCAAGGCTGTATACTGTCACCCTGCTTATTTAACTTCTATGCAGAGTACATCATGAGAAACGCTGGGCTGGAGGAAGCACAAGCTGGAATCAAAGAGCAGTGGATGTTAGGATTTGCAGGGCTTCGACATTCCAAATATTAAGGGCACAGCACACAGTTCAGCCCCCTCCATGGTATTTGAGCTGTATAGAATCAACAAGACCTAACAAACACTCAAGAGATAGAACTTATTCCAAGGGAAGGTGAAAGCTCATAGATATGGTCCAAAGCCTGGGGAAAAGTAATCCAAGACCTAAGAGGTATTTAAAAGAACAGAAGCAAAATGCAAAGGAGACAGGGAAATATATATGCCTCTGAAGGCAGAGTTCCAGAGAAGAGCAAGAAAGCCTTCCTCAGTAATCAATGCAAAGAAACAGGAAAAGAACAGAATGGGAAAAGACTACACATCTCTTCAAGAAAATCAGAGAGACCATGGGAACATTTCATGCAAAGATGGGCACAATAAAGGACAGGGATGATAAAGACTTTGCTGAAGCAGAAGAGATTAAGAAGAGGTAATGAAAATACACAGAACAGTTGTACAAAAGAGGTCTTAATGACCCAGGTAACCATGATGGTGTGGTCACCCACCCAGAGCCAGACATCTTGGAATGCAGAGTCAAATGGGCCTTAGAAAGCATCACTACGAACAAAGCTAGTGGAGGTGATGGAATCCCAGTTGAGCTATTTCAAATCCTGAAAGACGATGCTGTGAAAGTGCTGCACTTAACATGCCAGCAAATTTGGAAAACTCAGTGGCCACAGGCCTGGAAAAGGTCCGTTTTCATTTCAATCTGAAAGAAAGGTAGTGCCAAAGAATGCTCAAACTACCACACACTTGCACTCATCTCATATACTAGCAAAGTAATGCTCAAAATTCTCCAAGCCAGGCTTCAACAGTAGATGAACCATGAACTTCCAGATGTTCAAGCTGGATTTAGAAAAGGCAGAGGAACTAGAGATCAAACGGCCAGCATCCGTTGGGTCATAAAAAAAGCAAGAGAATTCCAGAAAAACATCTGCTTCATTGACCACGCCAAAGCCTTTGACTGTGTGGATCACAACAAACTGTGGAAAGTTCTTAAAGAGACAAGAATACCAGACCTTACCTGCCTAAGAAAACTATATTCAGGTCAAGAAGCAGCAGAGACAGTTGGGTGGACATAAACCCATACTCACCCTCAGCCAGCTCCAGCTCACAGTGGCTTGGTCTCCGCTTTAGCCGGCTGCTAGGGAAGATGCTGAAAGGTCCTGCTGGCCCAATGTAGAGGCTGTAAGGGATCGTGGGTCACTAATGCCTTGTGGCTAAGGACCCTGCCCCTGGATTCCCCCCAGGCCCCGGTCCCCCACTGACCTGTTGAGGAATGGGTGAGGGTGGTAATGCAGGGCCAGGGGGGGTGGGGCGGTTCCCAGGGTAGAGAGTTGCAGCAGTGGGGGACGGAGGGTGCTGAGTTCTGTGGTGGCCATGGCTGCCCCTGGGGGCCTGGTGTGGCCCAGGCTGATCACTGGCACGCCAGGGGGCAGCCTGGGTGGCGAGGCGGAGCCTCCGTGGCCCACCTCCTCCACCTTTGGGGGCCCAGGCGAGGCAGGCTTTGGGGGCAGGGCAGGCACCGGGCTGGGAGCACACACCATCTTGGCCTTCTCGGTCATGGTGGGGCCCACCTCCGCCTGGGCCTCGGGCGGGCACATGGACCCCGAGGGGGTGCTCACCTGTGGGAGGAATGAAGCCAGTGGGGAGGGAGGAGGCAGATGCCACCCCCTACCCTTAGCCCAACATAGCAAGCCTTCACCTGGAGGGAGACTGGGGTGGGGGTGGGGTGGCAGTCCAACGGGCAAAGGCAGATGGGAAGTGGGCCCAGAAACTCCCAGGACATGGGAGGGGGTCCAACACAAGGACAGGGGGTGCCCACTGAGGTGCAGGGCAGCACTGAGCTCAGCAGTGATGCTTCTGAGCTGTCTGTGACCCATGAGGCCTTAGTTGTGGAGCCCCTGAGCAAATTTCCCTTCTTCCAGAACCATCTCTGGCCTGGAGCCTGGAGGGAGGGGCAAGGCAGGGAACCCGTGACAGACCCTTTGACCACAGGATGCCCCCATAACCCTCAGATCCAAGACCCTTCATTGACACTATGGACCTTGCAAACTCTCCATGGCTGACTGACCTTCACTTACCACTGCCCCCGGGCTGACCATGGGGCCCTGGGCTATAACCCTGAGGCTCTTCTCATTGTCTCCGTGTCAGACCCTGAAAGTCCTCCATAATCCCTCCAATGACCCCCTCCCCCCAAATCTCCCCCTTACAAACCCCATGACTCCACTGCTGACACTATGACTCTGGATGCTAACCCTACTCCTGGGCACACAGTCATGCACAAGTCCTCTCTCTGGCTCTGGCATCCTCCCACCCACCCTACCCACAAGCAGTAACCACCCCTTCACACCCTGCCTCCACAGCCCTGCTCACTGCTGGCCTCGCAGCCCGGCATGTCCCGGCAACGTCAGGGATTGCTAGCCCCTCTGCCCTGTCTTCCCTAGCTAGACCCTGGGGAAGCTGCTCATTGGTTCCAAATTGAGCAAGGAGTACGTCAAGGCTATATACTGTCACTGAGCTTATTTAACTTATGTAGAGAGTACATCAGGAGAAACGCTGGGCAGGATGAAGCACAAGCTGGAATCAAGATTGCCGGGAGAGTATCAATAACCTCAGATCTGCAGATGACACCACCCTTATGGCAGAAAGTGAAGAAGAACTAAAAAACTTCTTGATGGAAATGAAAGAAGAGAGTGAAAAAGCTGGCTCAAAACTCAACATTTAAAAACCTAAGATTATGGTACCAGGTTTTATCACTTCATTGCAAATAGATGAAGGGAAATGGAAACAGTGATAGACTTTATTTTGGGGGGCTCCAAAATCACTGCAGACAGTGGCTACAGCTATGAAATTAAAAGATGCTTGCTCCTTGGAAAAAAAGCTATGAGAAACCTAGCCAGTGTATTAAAAACAAAAACATCACTTTACCGAGAAAGGTCTGTAGGGTCAAAGCTATGGTTTTTCCAGTGGTCATGTACGGAATGTGAGTAGGACCATAAAGAAGACTAAGCATCAAAGAACTGATGCTTTTGAATTGTGGTGTTGGAGAAGACTCTTGAGCATCCTTGGACTGCAAGGAGATGACACAGGTCAATCCTAAAGGAAGTCAACCCTGAATATACATTGGAAGGACTGATGCGGAAGCTGAGGCTCTGATATTTTTGGCCATCGGATGCAAACAGCCAACTCATTGGAAAAGACGCTGATGCTGGAAAGGATTGAGGACTGGAAAAGAAGGGGTTGGCAGAGGATGAGATGGTTAGATGGCATCACTGACTGAGTGGACATGAGCAAACGCCAAGACAGTGAAGGACAGAGAAGCCTGGTGTGCTGCAGTCCATGAGGACACAGAGAGTCAGACACGATTGAGCAACTGACCAACAACAAAGTCATATTTAATAGAATGAATGTTTCAGTTCCTACGTAGACACAGCTTCCAAATGGGTTAGAAGTGGCCAGTGAGAAAAGCATGCGTAATGAATATCTCCATGGCTTTGGTGATTGTAACAAAGACCAAGGGCCATGTTTGAATTAACTTAAATATTAAGAAAACAATTACAACAGTGGGGAATGTGTGTCCTGGACAGCATATTCCCGTTTGACCTCAAGATATAAAGGAAAATAAATCTTCCTGACCTTGAAATATCGGATGTATATTGTGATTTCTCATTCACTCTAAAGGTCGAGCGTCCAGAGTCTCTTAAGCATCTCCTAAAACAATTAAAATGACAAAATGCCACGAAAGCTCAGCCCTGCCAAGCAGGATATTGAAGATGACTTCAACGACCAAGGTCTTAAGGAGGAACAACCATTGGTTCATGACGTGTTACGCCAACATAACGATCCTATAAAAAGCGTCACAATTCGCATCCTCTCCAACCACTGGGACACCCTCAGCCTCAAAAGAAAGTCTACAAGTGACACGAGATGAAGGTTCTGTTCCTGACTCTTCTCCTTGGTCTGATTTGTTCCTCCCAAGAAGAGGAAGGTGAGCAAAGTCTCTCAGAGGTACCAGGGATGGTCTGATCTGGGAGGAGGTCTTGGGTGTGTGTGTGTGTGTGTGTGTGTGTGTGTGTGTGTGTGTGTGTGTGTTCCTTTTGTGGTTTTGCTATGTGGCTCAATCAGAAACTTGCATCCCTCCAACTGATCATTGCTCCATTTCCTGGCTCTACGCCTGTTCCACTTGGTCTTTGCATCACCTCTACTGTGTATTAATTGGCTCTTGAGCATTTTTCCTGCTCTTCTAACATGGGAAGAGGATCAGTCAAACAGCGGTTGGAGCTCTTGCATTTGACATCAGAGCTCAAACTCTCTCAGAAATGTCTTAATTCCTTCTTTCACTCTGACTTCAGTTTTACATTATTCTATGAATCCTGCTTTGATCCGTCGAGTTAGACAACATAAGCTGCTTTGCATGAGGGAAGAGGAACTCATGAAGAATGATGCTTGATGAAAGAAAAAGACAAGGACTAAAATTTCTAAGGGGAATTTTTGCTCTCAGCTTTCAGGAAAATGGAGAGTCCTGTGCATTGCATTCAGTGATAAACACCGTCCATTTGGGGTTTTCCCTTGTTAAACTTGAAATTGATGATAAAAAGGGCACAATAAAGATCGACGTTTTGTTGAGTAAGTAAAAATCACCCAGAAGGAAAACAGCTGTAAACCCCAAGCCTGAGGGAGGGTGTGTCTCCCCCGTCTGCAGGGAGCTCTCTGTATGATGTTGAGAGCATGACCCCATGAGCTGTGGGGCTGACCAGGGTCTCTGAGCTGGGGGTGCAGTTCCTCTGTGAGCCCCTGGGTTAAGTCCTGGAATCTTTCATCACCACTGAGTTTACTAAAGACTCACAGCCCCAAGGACCACTCAGGGAATGTCCATTACACTAGAGATGGTTTACTAAGAACATGCAAACTCGGGTATGCATATGGAGGAATAAAAACACTAAGAAAAAAACAAGTAATATTTCTCCTTGGAGTGATTTGTTTATAGACATATGAATATAGAAATATATATAATATATATGCATGTATTGATAGTATACCTGGATCAATTACAACCACATGTACTGATACAGACTCATACATACACACACACACACACACACACACACACACACATACTCTACCCTAGGAAACATACCTGTTTGTTT
This sequence comes from Ovis canadensis, assembly GCF_042477335.2. Lineage (NCBI taxonomy): Eukaryota > Metazoa > Chordata > Mammalia > Artiodactyla > Bovidae > Ovis > Ovis canadensis. The sequence continues at coordinate 2,525,650 of NC_091727.1, forward strand.
TCACTAAATTTTTAAAGATTATCTATCATCTTACTCTTTGCTGATGTTTTGTTTTTAAGTTTTTGAGGTTTATGTTTGAATTTTCACATGGCTGCTTTTTCAGAAGCTAGCTTTACTAAAGTGTACATGTATGTTAAGTCACTCAGTCGTTGTTCAACTGTGTGAAAACCCTCTGTACTGTAGCCCTCCCAAGCTCCTGTCTCCACGGGATCCTCCAGGCAAGAATACTGGAGTGGGTTGCTATGCCCTTCTCCAGCGGATCTTTCTGACCCAGGGATGGAACCCGGGTCTCTTATGTCTCCTGCTGTGGCAGGTGGGTTCTTTACCACTAGCACCACTTGGGAAGCCCCTTACTGAAGTGTCTTTATGTGTAATTATATGCACATTTGTGGAGGGCATAGTTCAAAGCATTTAGACAGGTGCACACCCTCTTCACGACCTCCACAGTCTAGATACAAAATTCCTCCATCTCTGCCAAAAATCTGTTTTTTCTTGCCATTAATGTCTCCTCCTTGAGCCGCAGATAACGATGGATCTGCTTATGCTCTCCCCTTCTAGAACCTCAGACAGCAAGATTATGCACCTTGCATCATTTTCTGCCAGCTTAAACACTCAGCAGAATGGTTACAATTTTATCTTAGTGTCTGCATATACAGGGAGTCACATTTCTCAAGCCAAGTGAAAGGACGTTGTTTGCACATAAAAAGTTGGGTATATTTTTCATGTAATAGAAAGTGGTTTTGTTTGTACTTTCTAGGTGGTTTGAGTAAGTTCAGTTTATCAAAAACAGTAAACACAATTCACTGTGGATATTGTTTTCAAAGGTGTTTGTTCGATAATGAATCTAATTGTTTTTGTTGGGTTGTTTTGCTTTTAATATTGGGTTCATGTGCATGCTTCCTCTGTACCAAATACACCCTTTATCACATATGGATTATATGAAATCAAAGTCTTTTTTCTTATACAGTTGACAATATATGCAGGCATGTGTATTAAGTCCCGTCAGTCATGCCCGACTCTTTGTGACCCCATGGACTGTAGCCCGCCAGGCTCCGCTGTCCATGGGATTTTCCAGGCAAGAATACTGGAGTGGATAGCCATCTCCTTCTCCAGGGGATGTTGCTGACCCAGGATCAAACTTGGGTCTCCTGTATTGAGGGGGATTTTTTTACCCTCTAACCCACTGCAGAAGCCCTGACAATATATACCTTCTTATATTCAGTTCAGTTCAGTTCAGTTCAGTTCAGTTCAGTTCAGTTGCTCAGTCGTGTCTGACTCTTTGTGACTCCATGAATCGCAGCACGCCAGGCCTCCCTGTCCATCGCCAACTCCCGGAGTTCACTCAGACTCACGTCCATCGAGTCAGTAATGCCATCCAGCCATCTCATCCTCGGTTGTCCCCTTCTCCTCCTGCCCTCAATCCCTCCCAGCATCAGAGTCTTTTCCAATGAGTCAACTCTTCGCATGAGGTGGCCAAAGTACTGGAGTTTCCGCTTTAGCATCATTCCTTCCAAAGAAATCCCAGGGCTGATCTCCTTTAGAATGGACTGGTTGGGTCTCCTTGCAGTCCAAGGGACTCTCAAGAGTCTTCTTACATTGCGTATACATAACTTCCTTAGGGCATATAAGCATGCTATGTGTACTTGTGTGTTTGCTTGTGTGTGTTTATGTGCCAATGTGTGTACATCCATACATGTATCTTTCAGTGTTTAAGCCTCTGTACGGGGTTATGACGGAAGAAAAGTGTGTTTGCTGAGAAAACGAAACACTGCAAGTTTTTCCTATCATATCCTCTAATGAACAGTGTCAGGGTTTGATGCTAAAGCGGAAACTCCAGTACTTTGCCCACCTCATGCGAAGAGTTGACTCACTGGAAAAGATTCTGCTGCTGGGAGGGATTGGGGGCAGGAGGAGAAGGGGACGACAGAGGATGAGATGGCTGGATGGCATCACCGACTCAATGGACATGAGTCTGAGTGAACTGCGGGAGTTGGTGATGGGCAGGGAGGCCTGGAGTCCTGTGATTCATGGGGTCGCAAAGAGTCAGACATGACTGAGCGACTGAACTGAACTGAGAGCCCCAGTGTCTGTCATGATGGCTACATGTCAAGTTTCCAGGAAGTATATATGTATTTTTTAAAAGGTGGATTCTTTTCATTTCTTCCTCTAACTCTAGATTTCTCCATGCTCATTTGGCTTTAAACATGACTTGCGTTGTCTTGGCGGTTAATTATGGAACTACTGCTCAGATTTAATATGTAGACGAGCCATCCTTGTCACTTGACAGTTACTTGGTCTTAGCGAATGTATTTCTTCTCTTTTGAAGGTCACATTTCTCGCAGGCACTAAGGTGACACCTCACTCTTAATCTTTGGGGAGAATCAAAGAAAATCCTAGTTATAGCTCATATTTTCATTACTTAGATCAATCACCATGAATATTTATTGTTTTAAGGTTGAATGGAAACTGGGAAAAAATGCATAGACAACAACATTTATGTTGTTTAAGTATGAGAGTTTCACTGCTCAGAGTATGTTTGGGTGGAAATCTTGGTGCAGCGTCTGTCTATAACCCCCACACCTGAATTCTACTCCTAGTAACAATCGGAGGGGTGAGCAGGCTCTGGTCCCTAAGATTTCCAAGCACTATACTTTGTCATGAGATAAGGGTTCAAACACACAGCTTGGAGGTCTCCTCCCAACTGTGAGTGTTACTCATTGAGCATAACCATGTGTAGACCTGTATTTCACATCATACTCATAGGACTTAAAACATTCTTATGAACTCATGTCTCAAGGGTCCATCTTGAGTCTGCATGTCAGTGTCCTTTACATTTTTAAATTTTACTTATTTTTTAAAAATTTATTTATTTTTTACTTTACAACACTGTATTGGTTTTGCCATACATTGACATGAACCTGCCAATTTTACTTATTTTTAATTGAAGAATAATTGCCTACAGTATTGAGTTGGTTTCTGCCAAACATCAACATGAATACCTTTTAAAAACAACCTTATAACATCTGAATTCATTGAAGGTATGTGTGGTGGATGAATTTGAACCCAAGGAAATAACCCTGAGTTCAACCGTAAAGGCAGCTCTCATTCAAAGCCACGAGGATGCTGGCTAAGATTTATATTCCTAAAGTCTTTATAACAGCCCTAAACTACCTTCCTAATTTTACATGGGCTCATGAGTACATATCTGACGACAATTTAAGAGTCTTAGGTCAATTGTATGAAAGAAAAGTGAAAGTGAAGTCGCTCAGTTGTGTCCGATTCTTTGCGACCCCACAAACTGAAGCCCACCAGGCTCCTCCGTCCATGGGATTTTCCAGGCAAGAGTACTGGAGTGGGCTGCCATTTCCTTCTCCAAGGGATCTTCCAGACCCAGGGATCGAACCTGGGTCTCCTGCACTGCAGACAGATGCTTTTACCGTCTGAGCCACCAGGGAAGCCCGATTGCATGAAAAGGTGGGATTAAAAGTCTTGCCTGCTTCCCTTGCTATCGTAAAAACTATAGGATTCATCTCACCCATGGAGTGAGGCACAGATCAACACATGATGCACCATTGCCAATATTCTCAACTTGCGACCATAAATCTAACTGATAATAAATTAAAGCAGAGATGTATATTTGTATCTTGTCTCTCTCTCATTTTGGTACAAATGAACTCAGAATCAGTTAAGCTTCCGACAGTGCTCTGGTGCTATGAGTTGTCAACCAGTTTGCATTTGGCAGGGAGACACGATTTGTTGGAATATTGGGTATGTATGATGTTCTAATATTCACGTCAACATGGTCCTGTAACATTTCCATTGTCAGGACTTTTATCCCTAAAATAAGGATATGGTGATAGTATCAATTATGCAATCTCCAGGACCTTGGACTTTATGTGCACTGAGTTAAATTCCAGAACTTAATCTCCCAAGAAAGATGAGTTTGTAGGGGTGGAAGTATCAGATCATCAGTCAGTTCAGTTCAGTTCAGTCGCTCAGTCGTGTTCAACTCTTTGCGACCCCATGAACCACAGCACGCCAGGTCTCCCTGTCCATCACCAACTCCTGGAGTCCATTCAAACCCATGTCCATTGAGTTGGTGATGCCGTTCAACCATCTCATCCTCTGTCATCCCCTTCTTCTCCTGCCTTCAATCTTTCTCAGCATCAGGGTCTTTTCAAATGAGTCAGCTCTTCACAGCAGGTGGCCAAAGTATTGGAATTTCAGCTTCAACATCGGTCCTTCCAATGATCATCAGGCGTTTCTAAAAAATTTCCACCTATTGACATTTAAGCAGGAACAAATTGAGTTTTACTAGAAATAGATTTTACTTTTAAAATATTTTTAATAGAGGAAATTACGATACTTAGTTGGTTTCTTTCTTTTTTTTTTTTTAACACTTTAATTAACTTCAAGCCATGGCTGTGATGCGGCTACTCTCAATTTCCTCAGTTTATACCAGTTTCCCAATACACTCTAAATGCTGAAACAGAAACTTGTACAATAAATCTTTGTCTTGTTCAATTTCTCAAGTGCTTTGTTCTTATAAACACTGACATCACCCCACATAGCTACACAGAAGCATTGAGAGGTGTGAACACCATTGGAACAACATGTGTCGATTTTGGGTAGAATGGTGGTTATTTAAAGAATACATCATCTTCAATTATCATGTACGACTGATAATGTGGGTCAGGCGAGAACCCTGTTTGCTTCTTATTTGGATCCAGAACAAGACAGGAATGGAGGTACAGATACTAGGAAGTTGGGAAAGAAGCAAGTTGGTTTCCCACTGTGAGGCATGGAGCCCCAAATTCATGGAGCTCCTGAGAGTCTTTGGGGTCCTGCTGATGATGTTGGTGGGGGGAGATCCATGTACAGAGTTGGACAGGGCTTAATTCTTAAGACAGACAGTAGACATCGGTGTCATGAGAAATGGTAACCGTTTGAGGCTTAATTTATAACAAGGGATGATCTGACTTGCACGCTCAACTTTTTGTTCTGTATTCAGAAAAATTTCTCTGGGTTCTAAGGGGCAAAATTCTGCTTTCTGTGTGGTGTATTCCAGTGAAAGTGAATGTTGAAGAGGAATCCTTGGCGATATTCAATGAGCTGATAGACAAGAACAAGATTGAAGAGAAAGATATTGTGAATTTCATTGAAAGTGGTGATGGAATCATACTTTTTCCTTAATAGATCATTCACTCGATCTGATCTGTAAACATGCTATCAAGAAACAAATCAATTTGCTTAAAATTTCTTTCTCCATAAAAACTAATTCATTACTTCAAAAAAAATGGTCTTAGGAATAGTGGGGAATGGTAATAATCGGTGGATATTTTTTTCCTGTCCTTTTGATCTTCCCCCAGGGGACTGTCCTTCCTGTACCCAAGAGACTTCAACAACCTCAGAGTAAGTCTCTTTCTGATAACATTCTACTGAATAAATTAATAAGGACACCTGGTGATTTCACACCTGCCAAATGCTGTAGGTAACGATTATTTGACTCAATAACTTACATTCTATCACTGGAGAATTTTGTCTGTTACATTAGGTACTTTCTCTTCTCTGGAGCCATATTACATTGCAAACAGGTTGGTTGATCCATGCTGAGAAGCTTTGGTGAGAAAGCTTTATCCTGCAGGAATCTTGCAGACCTGACTCATCACAGAGAAGAAGAAATCCCCACAAGTAGGTGGAAACTTAGTGTCCCCATCAGTCCTGACCCCGTGGTTGTCCACACACATCCCTCCTCCAGCAGAACTGGGATTAGAGAGAGCTCAGGATTTCTGCAAAACCAGGGTTTAATGTCGCATGGGCCTGACAAAACCAGTAACGGCCCTTCCGACCACACTGTCTGAAATGTGCATTTGGTTTAAATCCCTCCTCACGAGAAGATTTTCTTAAAGTGGGATCTTTAAAATTTCTCAACTAAGACAGCCTCAGAAAATGACACTGATCTAGCCTAATGTGTAGCTTTTAGTTTTCTGTTGGGAAAGAAAAATAACACACAAGAAAAGCAAAAGGAAACACTGGCTTCCAGATGAATGTGATAAGGAAGATATAGTGCATATATTTAATGGAATATTACTCAGCCATTAAAAAAAGCATGACATCATTCCATTCACAGCAATGTGGATGGACCTAGGGATTGTCATACTGAGTGAAGTCAGAAAGAGAAAGACAAATATCATATGGTATCAGTTATGTGTGGAACCTCAAATATATCATGAAACAATTTATTTACAACAGAGAAAAAGACACACAGATACAGAAAACAAACTTACAGTTGCCTGGTGAGAGGATGTTGGGAAGAGAAGGATTGGGAGTTTGGAGTTAGCAGATACACACTATTATATACAGGGTGGATAGACAACAAGGTCATACTGTATAGAACAGGGAACTATACGCAATACTCTGCAAATAACCTAAATGGGAAAAGAATACAAAAGAAATAGATATTAATATATATTCATATAAACTAATCAGGTCACTATAGCCCTGAAAGTAATACAAAGTTGTTAATGAACTGTGCTGCAATACAAAATAAAAATTAAAAGTTAACTCTTGAAGACCCCAAAAAGAAAATTCATGCAATTACAGGCATGTGGTCCAATCACAGAGCCTAAACATGCACTCTGAAATCATAGCTCCTACAATCCACCCCCAATAGGAAAGGTCACCCCATATGTACATCCTGGGGAAAATTCCACAGGGACCCCCACCTACATCAGAGATGTGGAGTAGTGAGGTCTGCCAGGATTCAGACATTGGATCAGCTCCCAGCTCCTGTACCCTGCACAGCCTACTGCCTGAGGCTCACCCCTGCCAGTCATCACACAATCGACTCTACTAAACCTTTGCTCCTGTTTCGCTCACCTACAGAAAGAGTCCCTGAGGCCAGACAAATGCTCGTCTCCATGGAATCAAGATCCACAATACGAAGACGACTTTCCTGGTTCCTGAGTAACACGATCCTTCTCTCCTCACACTCACACTCCCTCTCCCATCTCGTCTCTCCTGGCCACTAATCACGTCCTGCTTGGTGGTATTTGATTTCTGAAGGTTTAAATAAATTGGTTTAATATACAGCTGAGTCTCCTGTGTGTGGACCAAAAGCCCCCATTTTACAATACACAAATATGCACATTAAATTTAATTATAGGGAAACATATGCCTATAATAGGATAGGAGTTCCATCAAAGACAATTCTGGGAAGAAGTAAAAGGAGATTCTCTAGAGGTGTCCAGTGGGGAAGGAGAGGAAGGACTAAGCCATCCTGGGACAGGGTTGTTGACCCTCTTACTGTCGTGGAAGGGGGCAGGCTGGTCAAGAACAATGTCCCTGGAAAGCATCTCTTGGATCATAGGGAAAGAACTTGTGTTCCCTTCTCTGAGCTTCATAGAGAGTGTAACAAGCCAAGGGCCACAACAGGAAAAGTGCCTATTTTGACAGCACCTGGACTTCTGTAATTGAACTGAAGCCCTGATTTTACTTAAGGACTTAGATCACTAGCAATCAGAGGTGGCCGGGATCTGAGCCTTGGTGAATTCATAGCAACAGGAAGTCAGGGCAGTGCTTGTAGGAACAAGATGATTGACAGGCTAGACCGGAAGCTGTAACTGTTCACGACATCTAAAGACAGCTTTCCAGCCTCTTATGCTTCAGAGGGCAGCGGATGGTAGTGCTTCCAAGGAGAGGCCATTCCCATGGTCCTGGGGAGAGCACACAGATCAGCTATCCAGGGTGCTCGAGGTGTTTATAATCTGAAACATCAACCATCCTCTAGATATAGAATATTCCAGGGGTTGGGGCAAAGCAAGCAGATTTGGTCCAAGAGCTGGGAAAGGAATATTAGACCTCAGTGATATTTAACAGAATCAATGTTTTAGCTCCTATATAGACACGACCTCCAAGTGGGCTACAGCTGGCCAAAGTCAAAGGCACCGATCATGAATGTTTCCATGGGTTAGTTGGTAGTAACAGAGGTCAAGGGCAATATTCAAGTTTTCCCACGTGTATAGCAGAGTGTATGCTGTTGGACTTTGGACTCTGGTCTTCACAGGTGGTCTAGAAATGTTGGACTGGATAAAAAAAATAGGCAACTGAACACTAATTAAGATGGGGAATCTCTTAAGTAATATTGAAAGGAAGACCTGGCATAAATATGTCAAAAAATTTGAAGTACACACATATGGTTTTATGTATATTCATATACACATAATATACATATATACGTATGACTTGTGTATTTGTGATGCCAATATTAATATGGAAAAACCAAATCATCACATCAAATGCAACAGATACAATCATGAGGAAGCTATAAACAGATTTATATTACCAGAAATAACACTTCTGATGAAATGCACACATTACTTGGAAGATGTGTTACTAATTTTGACATTGACAAAAAAAAACCCCAAAACTTTTACTGTCTTTAATCCACTAAAGAAATTGAGTTGAATGTTTGATAAATTTTCAGGGTTGCTGCTGCTGCTGCTAAGTTGCTTCAGTCGTGTCTGACTCTGTGCAACCCCATAGACGGTCTCCCACCAGGCTCCCCCGTCCCTGGGATTCTCCAGGCAAGTACACTGGAGTGGGTTGCCACTTCCTTCTCCAGTGCATGAAAGTGAAAAGTGAAAGTGAAGTCACCCAGTTGAGCCCAACTCTTGGCTCCTCCATGAACTACAGCCTACCAGACTCCTCCATCCATGGGATTTTCCAGGCAAGAGTACTGGAGTGGGGTGCCATTTCAGGGCTAGAAGATTTAGTTAGAAATTTTCTAAGGAGAAATACCACTAAACTGACAGAAAGTCACCCACAGACACATGATCGTGACTTCATATCAAAGTATTTTCATTTCTAATTTCATCCTCAATCTTTTAGACAGAATTAAAGACTTTCACTTTTCACTTTCATGCATTGGAGAAGGAAATGGCAACCCACTCCAGTGTTCTTGCCTGGAGAATCCCAGGGATGGGTGAGCCTGGTGGGCTGCCGTCTATGGGGTTGCACAGAGTCGGACACAGCTGAAGTGACTTAGCAGCAAAGACTTCCAACAGGTTTTGTTAAGTCCTATATACCCAGAGAAAACATTAATTCCAAAATGTACATGTACTGCAATACACAGCAGCAGTATTTCTAATAGACATGGACATGGAAGCAACATGAATGTCCCCCAACAGAGGAATGGATAAAGATACACTTGTTGTTTTTGTTTACCCACTAACTTGTGTCTGACCCTTGGCCACCCCATGGACTATACCTCTCCAGGCTTCTCTGTTCATGGGATTTCCCATGCAAGAATCCGGGACGTACACAATGGAATACAACGCAGCCATGTGCAGAGATGTGGATGGACCTACCGAGTGTCATAGAGTGGGACGTATGTCCGAAAGAGAAACACAAATTCAGTATCTAACTTATGTGTATGGAATCTATTAACAGAAAAGGGGTACAGACGAGCCTAGTTCCAGGGCAGAAGCAGAGACACAGGCAGAGAGCACAAACGTAGGGATACCAAGGGGGAGACGGGGGTTGAGAGGACGTGGGAGACTGGGCCTCACATATGTAAACACTGCTGATACTCTGAATAAAGTAGGTAACTAAAGAGACCCTACAGTCAGCGCAGGGAGCTCTGACTGTGATCGGAATGGGAAGGAATTCCAGAGAAGAGGGGATATATGTGTATGTAGAGTTCACTGACCTTGCTGTAAGGCAGAACTAACACAATGCTGTAAAACAGATACACGCCAACAAAAATTTCACACTTCTACATACACATGCATGCCGTGTCATAAATAGACCAACATACCAACATACGGAAGACCAGCCTTTGCTTTACACATACATGAGAATCACCAGGAAGAGAATTATACTTTGGTTCAAGGAGCAGTATTTGTAGAGACCGTGTTAATTTATCAGTTCAGTTCAGTCGCTCAGTTGTGTCCAACTCTGCGACCCCATGGGCCGCAGCATCCAGGCCTACCTGTCCATCACCAACTCCCGGAGTCCACACAAACCCATGTCCATTGAGTCATTGATGCCATCCAGCCATCTCATCCTCTGTCACCCTCTTCTCCTCCTGCCCTCAATCTTTCCCACCATCAGGGTCTTTTCCAGTGAGTCAGCTCTTCACATAAGGTGGCCAAAGTATTGGAGTTTCAGCTTCAGCATCAGTCCTTCCAATGAATATTCAGGACTGATCTCCTTTAGGATGGACTGGTTGGATCTCCTTGCAGTCCAAGGGACTCTCAAGAGTCTTCTCCAACACCACAGTTCAAAAGCACCAATTCTTTGGCGCTCAGCTTTCTGTATAGTCCAACTCTCATATCCACACATGACCACTGGAAAAACAAAGGCTTTGACTGGATGAATATTTGCTAGCAAAGTAATGCGTCTTGTTTTTTTAAAATGCTGTCAGGTAGGTCATAGCTTTTCTTCCAAGGAGAAAGCATCTTTTAATTTCATGGTTCCAGTCACCATCTGCAGTGATTTTGGAGCCCAAAATAATGTCTGTCACTGTTTCCATTGTTTCTCCATCTATTTGCCATGAAGTGATGGGACCAGATGCCATGATCTTAGTTTTCTGAATGTTGAGCTTTAAGTCAACTTTTTCACTCTTATCTTTCACTTTCATCAAGAGGCTCCTTAGTTCTTCTTTGCTTTCTGCCATAAGGGTGGTGTCATCTGCATATCTGAGGTTATTGATATTTCTCCTGGCAATCTTGATTCCAGCTTGTACTTCATTCAGCCCAGCATTTCGCTTGATGTACTTTGCATATAAGTTAAATAAGCAGGGTGACAATATACAACGTTTCAGTACTCCTTTCCCAATGTGGAACCAGTCTGTGTTTCCATATCCATTTCTAACTGTTGCTTGTTGCCCTGCATACAGATTTCTCAGGAGGCAACCCAGAGGTGCAGTGGGTTATAACAAAGAAGGTACTTAACTCAAAGATCTAATGTTGCTAATACAAGGCCTACTACTTGCTTTTCTATATACCAACTATATCTAAAAATAAAGGATATGAAGATTTGGCAAGTAGTTCCATCTAGTGAATAATTTTAGACAGTTTCTTGTGTTTGAGATATTCAAAGGCTTTGGTGTAGTCAAAAAAGCAGAGGTGTTTATTCATAGAGATCTAATTTATAAGTTCAGTGTTTTATATTTTCCGTTCTGACAGTGTCATAGCTGCTATTACATTGTATTTATTTCTAAATGTTTGAACACCACAATTAACAAACCAGTTAATGGATTTTGTACATATCAATTGTTTCATAACTGCCTTAAATGTTATGCCTTATTGCCAGGGTCCAGCCCCGGTGGATACAGGGAATTTGAAGGGTGGATGGTGTTGGCATGGAAAGACTTATTTATTTATTGATATAAGATTAGATTAAGAAACAATAGTGTAGTAGGAGAATTAAGTGGCAGAAGAGGGCTGAATAGCTTGGATTACGGGGAAGGCCAATAAAATTCCAGACAAGGAATCTGCACCATCTATGTTGGGCCACCGGCCCTAGCTTGAATATCTAAGGGTGCCTCGCCTTAGGCTCCCTTTTGCCCGGGTCTTAACAGCCAGGGCAAGTAAGTAGACTTGGCAGGTCTCCGCGCCCCAGATGGAACTTCAGCCTGAAATTAAAGTAAAGAGCAGAGGGAGGAAAAGGGAGAGAAGAAGAGAGAGAGAGACACGGGGGGAGCCAGATTCCCAAGAAACCAGGCCGAGAGACTCGTCCAAGAAACTGGGTCCAATCCTTTATTGTTCAGAAGGCCTTTTATACTTTTGATAAAACATGGAGATCAATGGCTAACACAAAATTATGTAGTGTTCGTAGCCCAGACTCTTTCTGTATATCATTTTGTATACAAAAGGTCTCAGGCCTTATCTTCTGGCCAAGAGGCTTGTTAACACTTTTTGGCTCTCTTCCTTAATGAATGTTAATTTCATTTCCCCTGAAGTGTTTTTCTTTAATCTGCATCCCCTTAAAGCATTAAAGTTACATCTCTATAGAACAGAGGTGCAGTGGGTTATAACAAAGAAGGTACTTAACTCAAAGATCTAATGTTGCTAATACAAGGCCTACTACTTGCTTTTCTATATACCAACTATATCTAAAAATAAAGGATATGAAGATTTGGCAGCAAGCACTGACTCAACAAATGAAACCTTTAATCAGTCCTATTTAAAGATTTTGACTCCTCGGAAGCCCCTACATTCCTAGGATGTTTTAAGCTTCCTGTGCCTCCTGCAGTCAGGAGGCCTCAAACAATCACACGCGCAGCTGTATGAGTCCTGCAGGCAGGCTAGAAAGCCATCAGAGGGGTATTTGGATTGAAACACTCTTTCAAATGCAGAAGACTAAAGCCCTGAATTGACTTTTCCCAGAGAGTGTCAGAAGAGTGGAAAAGCAGAGCACAAAACCCGGCAGATTTTTGTTGGGGTACATGCTTAGGAATTTCCAGAGGGGCCCCTGAAGTCTGAGCACGCCTTGCATATGTCAGCTTCCTTCCTCATGACTTTGTCACGGGCGGGATTCCTCACACTGGCTTCCGGCACCTTATGAAAGCGAATGCACGTCTAAGGACTTCTTTGCTGATTCAGTGTTTAGAGCTTTGCCTTCTAATCTCTGATTTTCTAGCTATTATCTCACACGCCTTGTGGCCACAAAACCATAAGTAAAACAGAAGCATTATGGTAACAAATTCGATAAAAATCTAAAACAGTCTATATCAGAAAAAAAAATCTATTAAAAACCAGTGAATGCATTTGTAGAATTTTGATCATGTAACCAACCAAGGCCACTGTTCAAAACACATTAGGATTTATATTCTTAAGTCAAATATTGTATTCTCACAAATTCAGACTTAACCCACTCTTCCAACTATTTACAGAGCATCATGCAAAACCTTCTCTAGGGGATATCCCCTCACTGTAAAAGAGGAACCTTACACACTCTAACTTTCCACCTTCCTCTGGTCTCATCCTACAACTTCTAAAGAGCAGTTGTTTTGGCAATTGTTTATTAGCTTGTATTAATATGTATCTGAAGCCTTTCACAGGAAGACTGTTCTCTGGATGACGTACTGAGCCTTTCTGCTTCGTGCTGAATTCTGAAGCTTAGGCTCTTGTTGGCACTAAATCTGTATTTACTGAATTCAGGCCAAAGTGTGCACATGAAGAACCTTACAGAGCGCACATTCTTTACGACGCATATTGAGGCAGAAGTTTAGTGGACATTGTGTGGAACTTACTTTCTAGTATTTTACTGCCAGATAAAGGAGAGAGCAAGGCACACTGCAGAGAAAGTAACTTTTCTCTCCTGCGGTGCACACATCTTGAGAAACACTAGCCTGGAGTTTTCCACTGTTGGTACTGTGTCTCGTTTCCAACATGACATCATCTAACACTCACCAATTATTAGGCGTGGAGAGGTGGAAAAATGCAACTCCTATTCATTTGATAGTGAAACGGTTTGATTAAGGACTATGTCCAGGTGCTGACGGACTGAAATACCTAGAATGGAATTAGGTGTCCAGCTTTCAGTTAATCTATAACGCACGATGAAAAGGAAGCAGACACTGACCCATAAAAAGCAGTCCTGGAACACAGAAGCAAAGGTGCCCAGTGGTGAAACACAATGGAGCCTTTCTCCATGGAAACTGCCTTCTCTGACATTTCTAGGAAATCTCCTTCTGTCCACATCAACCTGCAAACCCAAAAGGTTCTGCAACTGTTAGGAAGGTCATGGACATTTCAGACAAATGGGGCACCCTTGGGAACTATGAGAAATGTCCAATGTAGGTCTACTGAACCTTGGTCATGAATCCTTGAGGGAAATGGGTATCTTTGGTGGCCAAGGTCAAAAGTTACCTTGCAGTGTTTGGATAGGAGTTGTGCAATCTAAGAAAGAAAAACAAGGATTACAGAGAAAAGAGGACAGTAAGAGGCATTAAATCTTCTAGGAAAGAGAGGCTTCATAGTCACAGAAGCTTGAACAAACTAGAGAAAGAAACACCAGGAGACATTTCAAGCAGGGATTGTCATTATTTTGGAGGAGGGGTTACAACAGTACTGTTTGAGTAAGAGACAATTCTGTTTTATTTACCAGTTTGTTACCTACATTTTGGGCAATACTGATGAACAGAGAATTTAGAATAAAGACTCCATGACTTCCTTCAGTTAGAAATAACAGAACTGTCCCAACGTGTTGGAAGCATCCCTTAGAGTAACTATGGTTACTCTCCCCTTGATTGGCAGTCAGAAAGGTCTTCGTGAGATGCAATGGGCCTAGGACACATTCCCTGGAGACACGTGTGGGTTAAGAATCTAAAAGGAAAGCCTGAGGATGTTGGAGGTGTGTAAGGAGAGATGTAAGGGTTTCGTCGGGAGGATAAGGTGTGTTGGCTGGGTTCTCATTCCGGCCTGAAATTTTCTGCATCAGGATGGCCCTGGTGGACCAGTGGTTCAGACTCTGCCCTTGCAGTGTAGGGGGCACATCTTCCATCCTTGGTTGTGGAACTAAGTTCCTAAGTTGAAAGGAAATATAAAGAAGAGAGTCTTTGGCTGTTTCACTGACCTTGACAATAACTAGATGTACAGAGTTAGGAAATGGGTTTCTTTTTTTTTTTTTCCTTCAAAATTCTAGAAATTATAAGAACTACTGTCTTACTTTCTTGTTTGCCTGGGAAACAACTGCGTCAGTGAATAAATGAAATATCACAGATTTGATGGATAAAGGGCATCTGGAAAGGGGGAGGTGGAGATGAACTGCTGACCTGCCTTCTTCGCCCGAGGTGAAGGGACACAGAAAGCATGCTTCTCTTACCTATAAGGAGGACAGAGCCCGCCGTGGGGCAACAGGAGGTGATGAACGCTTTGAGCAATGATCCTCACCTCAGAGAAATGGGAGGTTTTCCAAGGTTCTCTTGGAAATTATTCTACTATGTGAACCCGCACTCTCAATTTTACTTCTGGAAAATAAAATATCATTCATCTCGTCAATGTTAGAAAAATAATACAGGAGTGGGGGATGTGTGTCCTGCACAGTTTATCCCATTTTTGGATCTCAGGATAGAATGGAAAATAAATCTTCCTGACCTGAAATGTTGGATGTGGACTGTGATTTCTCGCTCACTCTTAAAGGTCAAATGTCTAGATTCACTTAAGCATCTCCTAAAACAATCCTCATCATTCAACGATGAAATGTCGTAAAAGTTCATCCCTGCAAAGTAGGATATTGAAGATGACTTCTGGATAACATTTTTCTTAAAAGGGACAAGCACTGGTTCATGACGCGTCACACCAACATAAAGATGCTATAAAAAGGGGCACAGTTCTCATCCTCTCCAGCTGGGACACCCTCAGCCCCGACAGAAGAAAGTCCACGAGAGACAGGATGAAGGCTCTGTTCCTGACTCTTCTCCTTTGGTTTGTGGGGCCCAAGAAGAGGAAGCTGAGCAAAGTGCCTTAGAGGTATCAAGGATGGTGTGATCTGGGAGGAGGTCTTGGGTGTGTGTGTGTGTGTGTGTGTGTGTCCCTTTTGTGGTTATGTTATGTGGATCCATAAGCAGCCCGTCTCCCTCCAACTCAATACAGCTCTATTCACTGGCTCTAAACCTGCTCTGTTTCATGTTTGTATCGTCTCTGCTGTGTATTAATTGACTCATGCATTTTTTTCCTTCTCTTGCAGCACAGAAAGACGATCAACCCAACAGCTGTTGGAGATCTTGCATTTGACATCAGAGCGTTGCTCTCTCAGAAATGTCTCCATTCCCTCTTTCACTCTGACTTAACTTTCTACATTATTTTATAAATCCTGCTTTGTTCAAGGCAGTTTGATAACATGTGCTGATTTGCACAAGGGGTGGGACACTCAGGTGGGTAATGTTGGGTGAAAGAACAAGACACAGATGGAAATTTCTAAGGGGAATTTGCTCTTAGCTTTCAGGAAAATGGATCACTGTGTATCTTGCCTCCACCAACCCAGAGAAGATCGCTGAGAATGGGCCGTTCAGGATTAAGTTCCTTAAAATTGAGGCCGGTGATGCAAAGAACACAATCATCTTTGAATTTTGCATTAAGTAAGTAAAAATAACCCAGAAACAAAACAGCTGTAAACCCTGAGCCTGAGGGAGGGTGTGTCTTCCCCGTCTGCAGGGAGCTAGCTCTCTGGATGATGTTGAGACCAGGATGCCTTGAGCTGTGGGGCGGAGCAGAGTATCTGAGCTGGGTGGGTAGTGCCCCTGAGAGCCTCCAGGGAATGTCCTGGAGCCCACAGGACATTCCATTCCTGCGGAATCTGTAAGAGACGGTTCTCACTGAGCCCAGAAGCTGAGGGCTGGGGAAGATCACACAGTGAGCTCTGCCCACGGGGTGTCCTCATGGGAGATTTCATCACTGCCGAGTTTACTAAAGCCTCATAGCCCCAAGGACCACTCAGGGAATGTCCACGACACGGCACATTGTTTACTGAGAACATGCAAACTCAGGGATGTATATGGAGAAATAAAAACATGAAGGAAAAAACAGCTATGAAGTTTATGCTTCAAGATTTGGTTTATAGATATATAAACATGTAAATGTTCATATATTATATATCATACATGCCTATATTTAATAGCTTACATACCATCGACTGCAACCACACATACAGACACAGTCACACACACACACACGCACACACAGATCCTGTCCCAGGAGATATACATGTCTGTTTTCACTAATTTTTTAAAGGAATATCCTATTGTCTTTCTCTTTGCCGTTCTTGCAATTTTCGAGTTCTATGTTGTGAATTTTCATGTGGCTTTCATTCTGAAATCAACGTTACTGAAGTGTGTGTATGTGTAATAAATATGCACCCTTGTGGAGGCCACAGTTCAATGTGTTTTGACAGGCACACACCCTTTTCATGACCTCCATAGTCCAGGTATAAATTTCCTCCATCTCTGCCAAAATCTTCTCCTCGGCGCTAATTTCTGCCCCTTGAGACACAGGGGACGAGGGATCTACTTATTCTCTCCTCTTGTAGAACTTCAGACGACAAGATTATGAGCCCTGCCTCATTTGCTCAGCTTCTATCACTCAGCGTCATGATTTACAAATTGATCTCTGTGCCTGCCTATGCAGGGAGTCACAGTTTTCAAACCAAGTGAAAAGATATTCTTTGGATGGATTAAATTTTGTATCAGTTCAGTTCAGTTCAGTTCAGTTGCTCAGTCATGTCCGACTCTTTGGGACCCCATGAATCGCAGCACGCCAGGCCTCCCTGTACATCACCAACTCCTGGAGTTCACTCACATTTATATCCATCTTGCAGTGATTGGAAAATGGTTTCCTTCCCTTTCCTTTCCAGTTGTTTTGTGTTTTGAATAACTTTCATTCTCATAATGATTAATAACAGTGAAATTAATTCATTGTGGATATTCTTTTGCAAGGTGTCTGTATAAAAAGTAATCCAACACTTGCTGGGCTATTTCCCTTTTAATATATGTTCTGTGTGCATGCTTCCTATATGCCATTTATACCGTTTTTCACACTTGACATTGTTGCAGTCAGCTAAGTCATTTGTTATATGGTTGTCAATGGGTGGATGCGTACTAAATCTCTTCAGTCGTGTCCGACTCTTTGCGATACCATGGACTGTAGCCCATCAGGCTCCTCTGTCCATGGGATTCTCCAGGCAAGAATACCAGAGTGGGTTGCCATTTCCTCCTCCAGGGGTTCTTCCTGACCTTGGGATTAAACCCATGTCTTCTCCCTCTTCTGGCAGGTTCTTGACCAGTAAGCACCACCAAATGTTATATATACCTACAATTTCCTTATGACATACAAGCATTTCATATGTATGCGTGTGTCTGCTTGTTCGTGGGTATGTTGGATCGTGCATGTGTATATACATGTTTCTTCAGTGTTTAACCCTCTTTTTGTGTTGTGCTGGAAGAAGAGTGTGTGCTTTGATAAAATTGACCGTTTCTTTCTCTAATTTTTGTGATTTATTTTTCCTATCACATTATCTAATGAGTCATCACCAGGTTTTGAAACCCACAACGTCTGTTGTGATGGCTACAGCTCTCTGTTTCCAGAAATATATATATATATATATTTATATATTTTTCCAATCTGTATTCTTTTCATTTCTTCCTAAAATTGTAGATTTCTCCATGGTTATCTGGCTTTTAATGTGACTTGCTTTGTACCTGCAGTTTATTTGGAACTACTCTTCAGATTTAATGTGTAGATAAACCATCCATGTCACTTGATCACTACACCACCTTAGAGAATATATTTCTTCTCTTTCAAAGATTAATTTGCTCACAGGCACTAAAGTGACCCCCCACACTGAATCTTTGGGGAGAAATGAAGAAAATCTTGATTGCATGTCAAATTTTTTTCATTTCTTTAATCAACCACTGTGAATATGTTTTGTTTTTAAGGCGTGATGGAAAATGGGAAATAGTACCCATCACGGGAAAGAAAGAAGATGACAACACTTATGTTTTCGAGTGTAAGTATGACTGTCTCACTGGTCAGAGTACGTTTGGGTGGAAATCTCGGCACAACTTCCTTCAATAACCCACACACCTCAATTCTGCTGCTGCTGCTAAGTCACTTCAGTCGTGTCCGACTCTGTGCAACCCCATAGACGGCAGCCCAACAGGCTCCCCCGTCCCCGGCATTCTCCAGGCAAGAACACTGGAGTGGGTTGCCATTTCCTTCTCCAATGCATGAAAGTGAAAACTGAAGATGAAGTCTGTCAGTCGTGTCTGACTCTTCATGACCCCATGGACTGCCGCCTACCAGGCTCCTCCATCCATGGGATTTCCAGGCAGAAGTACTGGAGTGGGGTGCCATTGCCTTTTCCGTGCCTGAATTCTACTAACAATTAAAGGGACTGCAGGCTGCAGTCCCTACGATTTCTATGCACGTCACTTTGTCATGGGACAAGGGTTCAAACACTCAGTTTGGACGTCTCCTCCCAAGTGTGAGTGTTACTAAGCGAGAATAATGTGTAGACATGTATTCCGTATGGTTCTCATAGAAAATTTACAACAGCCTTACAAACTGACCTGTAATGGGGTCTATCTTGAGTTTCCGCATCACTGTCATTCACCTCTTACAAACAATCTTAAAATATCTTAATCCGTTCAAGGAATTTCAGACAAACTCTAACCCAAGGAAATCACCCTGAGTTCAATCAAAGAGGCAGCTTCTGTTCAAAGCAATGGGTATTGTGCTAAGATTTACACCTGTAATTCTTTGTGATGGCCCTAAACATCATTTCTGATTTTACATGACTAAGGGGTACATAGTAAATTTGCTCAGTCATGTCTGACTGTTTGTGACTCCATGGACTATACAGTCCATGGAATTCTCTAGGCCAGAATACTCAACTGGGTAGCCCTTTCCTTCTCCGGGGAAGCGGTGCATATTTAACTATAATTAAACTGTATCAGGTCAATTGTACAAGAAGGTGAGAATAGAAAAGTCTTGCTGCTTTCTTTGGTGTCCTAACAACTGTAGCATTCACTGACCCATGGAGTGAGCACAGATCAACACAGGATGCACCCTTGCTAATAATAATAATAACTTTGCCACAAGAAGGCTATCTGACAATATGTTAAGGCATGGTTGCATATACGTATCCTTTCTTTCACAGATGAAGGTACCACGAAATTTATAGTTAAATACGCATCGTGCAACGTTCTGGTAGTATGTGTTATCAACATTGATGAGGAAGGCAATGAAACAAAGCTGGCTGCAATATTGGGTAAGTGTGAATCCCCCATATGCACACAGACATGGTCATGTAACATTAACAATGTCAGCACTTTAATCCGTAAGATCAGTATGTGCTGAGCACATTGTTTCCGTGGTCTGCAGAATCTGCCTCTTCTGTTTCACTCAGGTCAGGACACTAGAACATCATCTAAGAATAAAGAGTAGCTCCTAGGAGTGGAGGAGAAGAGATAGTCAGATATTTCTAAACAGTTTCCATCTGGTGGAATAAAAAAAAAAATTAAAAACTGAGTTTCCTAGAAATTTCTAGCAATTTTTTCCTTAAATTAAAATATTTGTTTTTTTTTTAAAGTTTTAAAAACATTTAAGTTCTTAAATTTAAAAAAGAAATCTAATTAGAGGAAAACCAAAATATTGTGTTAGTTGTTAGTTTTTATTTAAAACTTCAATTAATTTCCACTCATGGATATAATGAGGATACTCTCAATTTTTTCATTTGATACCAGTTTCCCAGTGCACTCTAAGCCTTGGAGCAGAAACTTTCATAATAAATCTTTGCCTTGTTCAATTTTCCAATACATTGTTATTATTAGCACTGACAGCAGCCTGAATACCCACACAGAAGCCCTGAGAGGTGTGTGTACACGTTGGAATGATATTTGTGTATTTCAAGAAAGTTACTGGGGAGAACATTGAGCTAATTAACAAATAGATCACCACCAGTTACTACATGTGATGTGGTGAACGTGTCTCTCTCAGGACAGAACCTTGTTTCCTATATATTTCGATCAGAACAAGGCCTGAGAGGCAGTTACAGTTTCTGGGAAGTTGGTATAAAGGCAAGCAGGTTCCATACTCTGAGGTGTGGGCCCCAAATTCATGGAGCTCCTGTGAGTCTTTGGGTCCAAAATCATGGAGCTCCTGTGAGTCTTTGGGTCCAAATTCATGGAGGTCCTGTGGGTCTTTGGGTCCAAAATCATGGAGCTCCTGTGGGTCTTTGGGTCCAAATTCATGGAGCTCCTGCAGGTCTTTGGGTCCAAATTCATGGAGGTCCTGTGGGTCTTTGGGTCCAAATTCATGGAGCTCTTGTGGGTCTTTGGGGTCCTGCTGCTGATGCTGTGGCGGGGGGAGGTCTAGTTACGGAGCTGGATGGGGAATGACTCTTAAGACAGACAGCAGACATCTGAGTCAAGGGAAATGGTTACTGTTTTAGGCTTAATTTATAACAAGTCACGATCTGATTGTACACTCAACTTCTTGTTCTGTACTCAGAAAGTTCCTGGGTTCTAAGGGGCAAAATTCTGCTTTGTGTGTGACATTTTTCAGTGAAAGTCGATATTGAAGCAGAAGTCTTGGAACTGTTCAAAAAGCTGATAGCAGTCAAAGGGATTGAAGAAAAAGATATTCTGAAGATCTTCGAAAGTGGTAATAGAATTATACTTTTTCCTAAAGATATTGTTCACTTGATATGTAAATATATGACCAAGAAACACATCAATATAGATAACATTTCTATCTCCATACATAATGCTTTACATAATCACTTATTTAAAAAAAACCATCTTGGAATTATTTGGGTATGGCAGTTCAGTGGATGTTTCTTTCCTGTCTTTTTGATCTCCCCGCCTCCAGATGACTGTCCTCCCTGTGGAGAAGGCACTGCTGAGTGTAAGTGAAAATAGCCTCTGATTAACGTTCCATTAAATAAATCAATAAGGACACATTTGCAGGTAACAATTTTTGTCCCGATAACTGACATGGTATTGCTTGGGACATCTTTCTGTTACATTAGGTAATTTCTCTTCTCTTGAACCATATTAAATTTCAATGTTTTGGTTGATTAATGCTGAGCAGGTTTGGGGAGAGAGGCTTATCCTGCAGGAATCTTGCAGACCAGAGTCATCAGAGAGAAGCAGGAATCCCCACAAGTTGGTGGAAACTATCAGTGTTCCCATCAGTCCTGACCTCATGGTTGTTGACACACTTACCTCCTCCAGGGGAATGGGATTAAAGAAAGCTCAGGATTTCTGCAAGATTAGTATTTAATCTCACATGATTCTGACAGAACCAGTAAAAGGCTTCCAACCACACTGAACATGGATTTTTATATTCCCCCTCAGAAGAAAGCATTTAAATTGAGGTCTCTAAACTTTCTAAACGAAGACAACTTCAGAATACAACACTGACCTAGTCTGAAGTGTTTGTTTCAATATTTTTCTGGACAAAAAATAAAAGACAAAGAAGCTTCCAGGTGAGTATGAGAAGAAAGAAGTGCTGTATATATTCAATGGAATATTACTCAATCATAAAAAAGAACAAAAACTAGTGTTTGCACCAACATGGATGGGTGTAGAGACTGTCATACTTAAATGAAGTAAGTTGAAATAGAAACATAAATATCATATAATATCACTTATATGTGGTATCTAAAATTTGACACTGAGGAACTTATTTACAACACAGAAAGAGACTCAAAGAATCACAGACTTGTGATTGCCAAGGGGAAGGAGGCTGGGGAAGAGAAGGACTGGGAGTCTGGGGTTAGCAGATTCAAACTATTACTTACAGGATGGATGGATAAAAGTGTCTAACTGTATAGCCCAGGGAAATATATGCAAGACTCTGCAAAATCCTAAGTAGGAAACGTACCTGAGTAAGAGCGGATACTAATGCATGTACATAGGAATTATATGCTGCACTAGTATAAACTATTCACTTTGCTGTACCCACACTAATACAATATTGTAGATGAACTATGCTCCATTACAAAATAAAAACTAAAAAATTTTAATTTTTGAAGACACAAAAGACACAACATGTGGAATTAGAGGCATATGCTCCAATCACAGACCTGAACATGCATTCTGAAATCATAGCTCCTAGAGTTGATCCCAGATGGGAAAGACTACCCCACAAGCACATCGTGGGGAAATTCCACATGGACTCCAACATCACAGAGATGTGGAGTAGTGAGGTCCACCAGGATTCTGACGTTGGATCAGCTACCAGCGCCTGTACCCTGGACAGCCTGCTGCCCGAGCCTCACTTCTGTCAGCTGTCATGCAGTCGACTCTCCTAAAAGGTTCTGTTTTATTCACCTACAGAAACAGTCACTGAGGCCAGACACGTCCTCGTCTCCTCGGAATCAAGGTCAACAACACAAAGACGACTTCCCTGGTTCCTGATTAACACGATCCTTCTCTCTTCACATTCACACTCCTTCTCCCATATCATCTCTCCTGGTCATTAATCACATCCTGGGGGGCGGATCTGATTTCTGAGTGTTTAAATAAATTGCTTAATTATACAGCTGAGTTACGTGTATCTGTGCTGAATGTCTCCACTTTAAAACACACAATTCATTCAGTTCAGTTGATCACTGTGACATCATGGACCGCAGCATCCAGGCCTCCCTGTCCATCACCAACTCCCGGAGTCCACCCAAACTCATGTCCGTTGAGTCAGTGATGCCATCCAACCATCTCATCCTCTGTTGTCCCCTTTTCCTCCTGCCCTAAATCTTTCACAGTATCAGGGTCTCTTCACATGAGCCAGCTCTTTGCATCAGGTGGCCAAAGTATTGGAGTTTCAGCTTTAACATCAGTCCTTCCAATGAACACTCAGGACTGATCTCTTTTAGGATGGACTGGTTGGATCTCCTTGCAGTCCAAGGGACTCTTAAGAGTCTTCTCCAACACCACAGTTCAAAAGCATGACCTTCTCTGAAAGTCCATGGACTGTAGCCCACCAGGCTCCTCTGGGAATCTCTACTCAAGACTACTGGAGTGGGTTGCTATTTCCCTTCTCCAGGGGATATTCCTGATGCAGGGATCAATCCTGAGTCTCCTGCAAAAGATTCTTTCCTGACTGAGCCACCAGTGAACCCTGGGTCAGTTTATTATTTCATGAAATCAGTGTGATGTTTCCAGGAACAGGGTCAGGCTCCGTCAGGAAGTTGTAACCGTTCACAGAATCTAAAGATGGTCTTCAGGCCTCATAGACTGCAAAGAGCAGAGGATTGTAGGATTTCCAAGGACTGGGCATTCCCATTGTCATGGGCAGAGCACACAGATCAGCTCCCCATGGTGTTTGAGATGTTTACAATGTGAAACACCAACCATCCTAGATAGAGAATGTTCCAAGGGTTGAGTCAAAGCTCAGAGATTTGGTCCAGGAGCTGGGAAAGGAATACTAGACCTAAGTGACATCTAACAGAATAAATGTTTTAGATCCTACATAGATCCTCCAAATGGGCTGCAGTTGGCCAAAGTCAAAGGCACCAGTAGTGAATGTTTCCATTGCTTACTTGGTAATAATGGAGGTCAAGGGCAACGTTAAAGTTTTCCCATGTGTACAGCAGAGTGTAGGCAGTTGGACTTTGGATTCCAGTCTTCACAGCTGGTCTGAAAATGCTGAACTGGAGAGTGGATACAGAGACAGGCAACTGAACAAATTAAGATGGTGACTCTCTTAAGAAAAGTTGAAAGGAAGACCTGGCATAAACAGGTCAAAAATTCTGAAATATCATATACACATATATGGATTTATGTATATATATGTATACACATATTATATACATATAATGGTGTGACTTGTGTATTTGTGATGCCAAGATTAATACGGAAAAACCCAATCATCACATCAAATCCAACCGATACCAATGATGAGGTTGATGTTGCTTTATTTTTTTGGTTTCCAAAATTACTGCAGATGGTGACTGTAGCCATGAAATGAAAAGACGCTTGCTCCCTTGAAGAAAAGTTATGACCAATCTAGACAGCATATTAAAAAGCAGTAACATTACCCAAGATGGTGGAGTAGAAGGGCATGAGCTCAGCTTCTCCTGCAAGAACTCCAGAATTACAACTCACTGCTGAACAACCATTGACAGGAGAAAGTTGAATCCCACCATAAAAAAGATACCCGACATCCAAGGGCAAAGGAAAAGATCCAGCAAGACGGTAGAAGGGGCGAAATCACGTTTAGAATCAAACCCCATACCTGCCAGAGACACTTGGAAGGCTCAAACAAAGCTTGTGCGCACCAGGACTCAGACACTCCACAGAGACTGAGCCAGAAGTGTGTTTCAGCGTCTCCTGTGGAGATGCAGGTCAGCAGTGGACTGCTGCAGGGGCAGGGGCTCCGGAGACAGCAGACCTGAGAATGGCATAAGCCCTTTTGGAGGAGGGTGGCATTAACCCCACCATACAGCCGCCAGAACATGCAAAGGACTGGTGACACAGACTCTTGAAGTGCACGAAAAAAAGCGTGTGTGCACCAGGTCCCAGGAGAAAGCAGCAGTGACCCCACAAGAGATTGAACGAGACTTGCCCGTGAGCATCCAGAAATCTTCCATGGAGGCCTGCTGCAGAGTTGGGGGTACTGAGTGAAACATTGCATGCAAGGGACCTTTTGAAGGAGGTCACCATTATTTTCATTACCTCCACCTCAGTTTTGCCTCATGTCAAACAGGGAGGAAACACAACCCTGGCTATCAACAGAAAATTGGGTTAAAGATTTACTGGGCATGGTCCCACCCATCAGAACAAGACCCAGTTTCCCCCTCAGTTAGTCTCTCCCAGCAGGAAACTTCCATAAGCCTCTTGTCCTTCTCCATCAGAGGGCAGACAGATTGAAAACCATAATCACGGGAAAATAAACAATCTGATCACATGGACCACAGCCTTGTCTAACTCAATGAAACTATGGGCCATGCTGTGTAGGGCCACAGAGGATGGACAGGTAATGGTGGGAAGTTCTGACTAAACACGGTCCACTGGAGAAGGGAATGGCAAACCACGTCAGTAGTCCTGCCTTGAGATGCCCATGAACATTATGAAAAGGTAAAAAGATAGGACACTGAAAGAGGAACTCCCCAGGTCAGTAGGTGCCCAATATGCTACTGGAGATCAGTGGAGAAATAACTCCGGAAAGAAAGAAGAGACGAAGCCACAGCAAAAACAACACCCAGTTGTGCATGAACCTGGGGATGGAACTAAAGTTCGATGCTGTAAAGAGCTTTATTGCAAAGGAATCTGGGATGTTAGGTCCATGAATCAAGGCAAATTGGAAGTGGTCAAACAGGAGATGACATGAGTGAACATCGACATTTTAGGGATCAGAGAACTAAGATGGACTGGAATGGGTGAATTTAACTAAGATGACCATTATATCTACTACTGTGGGCAACAGTCCCTTAGAAGAAATGGAGTAGCCCTCATAGTCACAAAAGAGTCCAAAATGCAGTACTTGGATGCAATCTCAAAGACGAGAGAATGATCTCTGTTCATTTCAAAGGCAAACCATTCAATATCACAGTAATCCAAGTCTATGCCTGGACCAGTAATGCTGAAGAAGCTGAAGCCAAATGGTTCTGTGAAGACCTACAGAAACTTCTAGAACTAACACCCCAAACACATGTCCTTTTCATTATAGGGGACTGAAATGAAAAAGTAGGAATCAAGAAACACCTGGAGTAACAGGCAAATTTTGCCTTGGAGTACAGAAAGAAGCAGGGCAAAGATTAATGGAGTTCTGCCAAGAGAATGCACTGGTCATAGCAAACACCTTCTTCCAACAACACAAGAGTATATTGCACACGTGGACCTCACCAGATGGTCCATACTGAAATGAAAATGATTATATTCTTTGTAGACATAGATGGAGAAGCTCTATACAGTCAGCAAAAATGAGACCGGGAGCTGACTGTGGTGCAGATCATGAACTCCATATAGCCAATTCGAGGCTTAAATTGAAGAAAGTGGGGAAAACCACTAGACCATTCAGGCATGACCTAAATCAAATCCCTATGATCATGGACTGAAAGTGAGAAACAGATTCAAGGGATTAGATCTGATAGACAGAGTGCCTGAAGAACTATGGATGGAGGTCCATGACATTGTACTGGAGGCAGTGATCAAGACCATCCCCAAGAAAAAGAAATGCAAAAAGGCAAAATGGTTGTCTGAGGAGGCCTTACAAATAGCTGTGAAAAAAAAGAGAAGTGAAAGGCAAAGGAGAAAAGGAAAGATATTCCCATTTGAATGCAGAGTTCCAACAAATATCAAGGAGAGGGAAGAGAGCCTTCTCCAGTGATCAATGTAAAAAATAGAGGAAAACAATAGAATGGGAAAGACTAGAGATCTCTTCATGAGATCATAGAGATCTCTTGAAAATTAGAGATTCCAAGGGAACATTTCATGCAAAGATGGGCTCAAAAATGGACAAAAATGGTATGGACCTAAGAGAAGCAGAAGGTATTAAGAAGATTTGGCAAGAAAACACAGAAGAGCTATAAAAAAAAAAAAAAAAGATCTTTCATGGCCCAGATAACCATGATAGTGTGATCGCTCACCTAAAGCCAGACATCCTAGAATGCAAAGTCAAGTGGGCCTTAGGAAGCATCACTGCGGACAAAGGTAGTGGAGGTGATGGAATTCCAGTTGAGCTATTTTAAATTTTAAAAGATGATGCTGTGAAAGTGCTGCACTCAATATGCCAGCAAATTTGGAAAACTCAGCAGTGGCCACAGGACATACAAGCTCTGATTTCATTTCAATCCCAAAAAAGGCAATGTGAAAAAATGCTCAAACTACCGCACAATTGCACTCATCTCACATGCTAGCAAAGAAATGCTCAAAATTCCCCAAGCCAGGCTTCAACAGTACTTGAATTGTGAACATCCAGATGTTCAAAATTTAGAAATGGCAGAGGAACCAGAGATCAAATTGCCAACATCCTTTGGATCACAGGAAAAGCAAGAGAGTTCCAGAAAAACTACTTCTGCTTTACTGATGCCAAAGCCCAACATGACTTTGTTGATGAAAACAAATGGTGGAAAATCCTTCAAGAGATTGGAACAGCAGACTACTTTCACTGCCTCCTGAGACATCTGTAAGCAGGTCAAAAAGCAACAGTTAGAACCGGGCATGGAACAACAGACTGGTTCCAAATGGGTAAGGAGTACATCAAGGTGGTATATTGTCACCCTGCTTATTTAACTTATATGCAGAGTACATCATGAGAAATGCTGGGCTGGATGAAGCACAAGTTGGAATCAAGATTGCCAGGAAAAATATCAATAACCTCAGATATGTAGATGACACCACCCTTATGGCAGAAAGTGAAGAAGAACTAAAGAAAGAGGCTCTTGATGAAAGTGAAAGAAGAGAGTGGAAAAGTTGGCAGAAAACTAAGATCATGGCATCTGGTCCCATTACTTCATGGGAAATAGATGGGGAAACAATGGAAACAGTGACAGGCTTTATTTTTTGGGCTCCAACATCACTGCAGATGGTGACTGCAGCCATGAAATTAAAAGACACTTGCTCCTTGGAAGAAGAACTATGATGACCCTAGACAGCATATTAAAAAGTAGAGACATTACTTTGCCAACAAAGATTTGTCTAGTCAAAGCTGTGGTTTTTCTGGTAGTCGTGTATGGATATGAGAGTTGGATTATAAAGAAAACTCAGCTTGAAAATATTGATGCTTTTGAACTGTGGTGTTGGAGAAGACTCTTAAGAGTCCCTTGGACAGCAGGGAAATGCAACCAGTCCATTCTAAAGGAAATCATTCCTGAATATTCACTGGAAGGACTGATGTTGAAGCTGAAGCTCCAATACTTTGACCACCTGATGTGAAGTGCTGACTCATTGGAAAAGACCCTGATCCTGGGAAAGATTGAAGGCAGGAGGAGAAGGGGATGACAGAGGAGGAGATGATTGGATGGTATTAGCAACTCGATGGACATGAGTAGGGTCTAGAGATGGTGAAGGACGGGGAAGTCTGGCGTGCTGCAGTCCATGGGGTCACAAAGAGTGGGACATGACTGAGCGACTGAACAGAGCTGATGTTACTGGAAATAACACTCCTGAGGAAATGTACAGATTACTTGAAAGATGTGTTACTAAATCTGATATAGACAAAAAATAATACTTTTTCTGTCTTTAATCCAGTAAAGGAATTGAGTATAATGTTCAACAAATTTGCAGGAAAAGAAGATTTAAATGAAAATTGTATAAGAAGAAGAAATATCAACAGTTAGATATAGTCACCCGCAGACACATGCTCCTGAGTTCCTATTATTCTTCATTTTAATTTCATCCTGAGTCCTCTAGCCAGAATCAAGGCCTTCTAACAGATTTCCATAGATTCTACATACCCAGAGGAAAGAGTAATCCAAAATAGACACGCAGCCTAATACGCAGCACCACTAAGTACAATAGCCAGGATGTGGAAGCAACAGAAATGTCCACCCGCAGAGAACTAGATAAGGATGTAGCTGCTGTTGCCATTGTTTAGTCGGAAGTTGTGTCTGACTCTTCTGCACTGCAGGGACTGTAGCCCCCCAGGCTCCTCTGTTCATGGGATTTCCCAGGCAAGAATACAGGACATAGCAAATGGAATACTCCTCAGCCACGTGCAGAGCTGTGGATGGACCTACAGAGTGTCGTAGAGTGTGAGGCAGCTCAGAAAGTGAAAAAGAAATACAATGTATTAGCTCGTGTATCTGCAATCTAGTCATAGGGAAGGGGTACAGATGAGCCTAGTTGCAGGGCAGAAGCAGAGACACAGGCGGAGAGCACAAACTTCGGGACACCAAGGGGGAAGCGGCTGTTGACAGGATATGGGAGACTGGGATTCGCATATATACACTACTGATACTGTGTGGAAAATAGGTAACTAATGAAGACCTACTGCACAGCACAGGGGACTGTACTCAATAGGCTGTAGAGATCTGAACGGGAAGGAATTCCAGACAAGAGGGGCTGTATATACATGTATCATTGATTCACCTTGCTGTATGGCAGCACTAACGCAACAGTGTAACACTACGATACTCCAACAAAACTTTTTATAACAATTCTATATATGTATATGCATGCTTTGTCGTTAACATGCAAACATCCTGAGCAGCAGCCTTTATTTCACACATAATGAGAATTAAAATATGAAGAGCATTATATTTTTGTTTGCGGAATTAATTTTGCAGATTGTGTTCATTCATAGAGATCTAATTTGTGGATCCAATTTTTTTTTATATTTTGCTCTATGATTGTGTCATAGTTACTAGAAAGTGAAAGTGAAGTCGCTCAGTCATGTCCAACTCTTTGCGACCCCATGGACTGTAGCCCACCAGGCTCCTCCGTCCATGGGATTCTTCAGGCAAGAATACTGGAGTGGGTTGCCATTTCCTTCTCCAGGGGATCTTCCTGACCCAGGGATTGAACCCGGGTCTCCCGCATTGCAGGCAGACACTTTAACCTCTGAGCCACCAGGGTCATTTCAGTTACTAGAACAGTGAGCTTATTTCCAAATGTTTCAACACCACAATCAACACTCCAGTTGATGATGTTCTTATGTATCAGTTGCTTTAGAATGTCTTTAAATGTAATGCCTTATGGAAGTGAATGCAGTT
Organism: Ovis canadensis; assembly: GCF_042477335.2. NCBI lineage: Eukaryota > Metazoa > Chordata > Mammalia > Artiodactyla > Bovidae > Ovis > Ovis canadensis. The sequence goes on from NC_091727.1 coordinate 2,555,812, forward strand.
CTAGGGACTTCTCTGGCTGCCTAGTGGTTAGAACTCTGCCTTTCAATGCCGGGGACATGGGATCTATTCCTGGCTTTCGAACTAATATCTCACATGCCTTGTGGCCAAAAAAACCGTAACATAGAACAGAAGCAGCATTGTAACAAATTCAAAAAAATTTTTAAAATAGCCCACATAAGGATTAAAAAAAAAAAAAACAACTTTAAAAAACAATGAACCCACTTGTAGAACTTTGATACCTACAACCAATCAAGGGCACTGTTCAAAACACATTATCATTTATATTCTCAAGTCATATTGTATTCTTCTCACAGAGTCACATTGAACTCACTCTTCCAACTATTGACAGAGCATCACACAAAACCTTTTCCATGGAATAGTCCGTCTTTCCAAAATAGTTCCCATACACCCTCTAACTTTCCACCTTTCTCTATGCTCAAGCTACTGCTTCTAAAGAGGGATTCACTTGGCAATCGTTTGCTAGCTTGTATGAATGTGTATCTTACTCCTTTCACAGGAAGACTGCTCAGTGGATGATGTACTGACTCTGCTTCCTGCTGAATTCTGCGGCTCAGGCTCTTGTTGGCACTAAATCTGTATTTACTGAAACCAGCTCAAAGTGTGGACCTGAGGCATCTTACAGAGCACACATTCTTCATGATGTGAATGTAGGTATAAGTTTAGCGGACCTTGTATGGAACTCATTCTCCAGCAGTTTACTGTCAGATAAAGGAGAGATCAAAGCCTGCTGCAGAGAAGGGTGCTTTTCTCTCATCTGGTGCTCACATCTTGAGAAGCAGTAGTCTGGGGTTTTCCACTGTTGATGTTGCACTTGGTCTCCACCCTGACCTCACCTAACCCTCACTAAACAGTAGAGTCTTGTGGAAGGGGTGGAAAGGTTCATTTCCTATTTTAATTGACAATGAAGTGGTTTGGTTATGGGCTATGTCCAGGTGCTGATGGACTGAAATACCTAGAAAGGAATTACGTGTCCAGCGTTCAGTAAAACTAACACATGTGATGATATGAAAACATGCACTGACCCATAAATGCCAGTACTGGAATGCAGAAGCAAAGATGCACAGTGGCAAGTTACAATGGGGCCTTTCTCTATGGGGCCTTTCTCTATGGGGCCTTTCTCTACGGGGCCTTTCTCTATGGGGCCTTTCTCTACGGGGACCTTTCTCTACGGGACCTTTCTCTAGGGACCTTTCTCTACAGGGCCTTCCTCTATGGGACCTTTCCCTACGGGGGCCTTTCCCTATGGGACCTTTCCCTACGGGACCTTTCCCTACGGGGCCTTTCCCTACGGGGCCTTTCTCTACGGGGCCTTTCTCTATGGGACCTTTCTCTATGGGGCTTTTCTCTATGGGGCCTTTCTCTCCTGAACTGGTCCTTTCTGACATTTCTAGGAAATTTCCTCCCATCCACAACAACTCTCAATTCTAAAGTTTCTGCAAGTATTAAGAAGGTGATGGAAATCTCAGACAAATGGGACACCTTTAGGAACTATGTGAAGTGTACAATGTAGGTCCATTGAACCTTGGTCACGAAACGTTGAGGGAATTGGGTGTTCTTAGTGGCCAAGGTCAAAGGTTTCCTTGCATTGTTTTGACAGGTGTTATGGCAATGGCACCCCACTCCAGTACTCTCCCCTGGAATACGCCATGGATGGAGGAGCCTTGTAGGTTGCAGTCCATGGGTTGCGAAGAGTCGGCCACGACTGAGTGACTCACTTTGACTTTTCACTTTCATGCACCGGAGAAGGCAATGGCAACCCACTCCAGTGTTCTTGCCTGGAGAATCCCAGTGACAGGGGAGCCTGGTGGGCTGCCGTCTATGGGGTTGCACAGAGTCGGACACGACTGAAGTGACTTAGCAGCAGCAGTAGTAGCATGCAACATAAAATAGGAAAACAAAGATTACAGAGAAAAGAAATTGTAAGACAAAGTTAATCATGTAGGAAAGAGAGTCTTTGTACTCATAGAAACCTGGAGAAGCTAGAGAAAGAGGCACCAGGAAGACATAACAAGCATGGATTAGCATTGTTTGGAGGAGAGGTTACAAGAGTACTGTTTCAGTAACACCATTCTGTTTTTACTTATCAATTTTTACCTACATTTTTGCCAATACTGATGAAAAGAGTTTGAGATAGACATCGCCTGAATTCTCTTATTTACAAAATAACAGTTTTGCCACAACCTGTTTCCATCATCTCTGAGAGTGCTTTGTTTAATCTCCCCTTGATTAGCAGTTAGAAAGGTGAACTTCAAAAGATGTGATGGCCCAGGATACATTCTCAGGGGGACAGGTGTTGGTAAGAATCCAAAAGGAAAACCTGGGGATGTTGGAGGTGCCTAAGGAGAGATGGAAGAAGGTTCATGCCGGGAAGAGAAGGTGTATCAGCTGGGATCACATCTCTGCTTGAAATTATCTGAATGAGGACAACCCTCGTGGTCCAGTGACTCACACTCTGCTCTTGCACAGCAGGAGGCAGGAGTTCCATCTCTGGGTAGGGAGTTAAGTTCCCAGGTTGAGAGGAAATACAAAGAAGAGATTCTTTGACTGTTTCACTGGTCTGGATAATAACGAGACATATAGAGTTAGGAGATTTTTTTTTTTCTTTAAAATTCTTGAAATTATAAGAACTACTGTCTTGCTTTCTTGCTTGCCTAAGAAAAAACTTAATCAATGGATAAATGAGATATCAGCGATTTGATGGATCAAGTGTGTCTGGAGAGGGGGAGACAGAAGTGGAGTTCTGACATGCCTTCTTTACAGGAGGTTAAGGGGCACAGAACGGATCCTCGTCTTAGTTATAAGGAGGACAGAGCCCGCCGTGGGGCAGGAGAAGGTGATGAATATTTGTGCTGATGTGATCCTCATCTCAGAGAAATAGGAGGCTTTCCAAGGGTCTCTTAGGAAGTCATTTAGCTGTGTGAAACCACACAGTCAGCTTTACTTCTGGAGAATAAAATATAAACCATCTCCTCAACCTTAACGAATGAATGCAGGAGTGGGGGATGTGAGTCCTGGACAGTTTATCCCATTTTGATCTCAATGTAGAAAGGAAAGATGAATATTCTTGAGCTGAAATATCACTTGTGTATGGTGATTTTCCACTCACTCTAAAGGTCAAAAGTCCAGATTCATGTAAGCATCTCCTAAAACAATCCTTTCTGTTGGGATGATAAAATGCCGTGAATGCTCAGCCCTGCCAAGCAGGATATTGAAGATCACTTCTCTGTAACCCTGGTCTTAGAAGGGACAACCATTGGTTCATGAAGAGTCACAACAACGTAAGGATGCTATAAAAAGTGGCACAATTCGCATCCTCTCCAACCACTGGGACACCCTCAGCCTCGACAGGAGAAAGTCCACGGGAGACACAAGATGAAGGTTCTGTTCTTGACTCTTCTCCTTGGTGTGGTTTGTGCCGCTCAAGAAGAGGAAGCTGAGCAAAGTGTTGCAGAGGTACCAGGGACGGTCTGATCTGGGAGGAGGTCTTGGTTTGTCTGTATCCCTTTTATAGTTTTGCTCTGTGGATTCATAACCCGAGTCATCTACCCCCAGCAATCCATTACTCCATTTACTGGCTTTGTTCCTCTTGTGTTTGGTGTCTGCATCTCTACTGTGTATTAATTGACTCAAGTCATTTTTACTGCTCTTGTAACACAGAACGGGGAGCAGCCAAACAGGGTTGGATCGGAGTTCTTGCATTTGACATCCGAGCTCAAGCGATCTCGGAAATGTCTCAGTTCTGTCTTATCCTGTGACTTTAGCTTTACATTATTTTATAAATTCTGCTCTGCTCAGTCGAGTTAGATAATGAATTGTACAGGGGATGGGAAGCTCACGAGGGATGGTGCTTGATGAAATAAAAAGATTAGGACAAATATTACGAAGGGGATTTTGCTGCAGCTTTCAGGAGAATGGAGAACCGTGTACTTTGGATCCACTTGTACAGAGAAGACTGCGGATACCACAGCGAACGGGACAACCAGGCTTTACGTCTGTAAAGTTGTGTTTAACAGTGACGAGGGCACAGTAGAAATCTACCTTTGTGTTGAGGAAGTAAAAATCACCCAGAAGGAAAATCTATCAACCCTGGTCTGAGGGAGGGTGTCTGCAGGAAGGGAGCCGTCTGGGTGATGTTGAGTGCATGACACCCTGAGCTGTGGGGCTGAGCAGAGTCTCCGGGGGCGGGGCGGGGCGGGGCGGGGCGGGGCGTCGTTCCCCTGTGAGTCTCCAGGAAATGTCCTGGAGCCTTAGCCCAGAGGGAGGTCCCAGAAGCTCCACTGGCATCAACTCATTAAAGGAAAGAGGAACACGGCAGCGGGGAGAGGCTCCTGTCCTGGTGCCCACAGTCCCCACCAGGGTCTTGAGCCCTTCCTGTGGAATCTGTAAGAGACCATTCCCACTGTGCCCAGAAGCCGAGGGCAGGCGGAGAGCGCATAGTGAGCTCTGCCCTCGGGGCGTCCTCACGGGAGGTTTCATCACCCCTGAGTATACTAAAGACTCACAGCCCCAACAACCACTCAGGGAATGTCCACGACACAGCAGAGGGTTTACCAAGAACGTGCAAACTCAGGGATATTTATGAAGGAATAAAAACACTAAGAAAAAAACAAGTAAGTGGTGTCTGCTTGCAGAGGTTAGTTGATAAATATATAAATGTATAAATATTTTTATATTATCTATTGTACATGTATATATTTGATAGCATACTTACCATCAAATGACAGCCACACATACAGACAGAGCCTCACAAACACTCTCATACAGGATACTTTTGGTCCATTGTCATTAATTTTTTAAGAATACCATATTATCTTCCTGTCTGCTGTTTTAACAATTTTTGTGCTTGCTGTTTGAATTTTGAGTACACGCACGTGTATTTATGTATAATTATATGCACCTTTATGGAGGGCATAGTTTAATGTGCTTTGAGAGGTATACACCTTCTTCACGACCTAGACAGTCCAAATCTCAAATTCCTCCATTTCTTTCAAAAATCTCCCTTTCCTCACCACGAAATTCTACCCCTGGAGCAACAGGTAGCAATGGATCTCCTTATTCTCTCCTCTTCTAGAACTTCGGACGATAAGATTATGAGTCCTGGTTGAGTTTCCCAGCTTCTGTAGCTCCCTCAGCATGATGTTGTAAAAATGTATCTCTGTGAGTGCATTTGCAGGGAGTCACCTTTTTCAAGTCAAGTGAAAAAACATCGTTTGCACATATATAATTTTGGATGTGCAATGAGAGCTCAGTCAGTTCAATCGTGCCCGACTCTTGGCAACGCGATAGACTGTAGCCCGCCAGGCTCCTCTGTCCATGGGATTCTCCAGGCAAAAATACTGGAAGGGGGTTGCCATGCCCTCCTCCAGGGGATCTTCCCGACCCAGAGACTGAGCCTTGGTCTCCTGTGGCACCTGCATTGCAGGCAGATTCTTTACCCCTGAGCCACTGGGGAATATTTTGCAGCTATAGAAAGTGATTTTGTTCCCACATTGTGGTTGTTTTGACTAACTTCAATGCATTTTCATCATGACTAATGACCACAAACACAATTCATGGTGCACATTCTTCTCCATGTTGCCTATTCAAAACTTCATCCAATTCTTGTTGGATTATTTTCCTTTTAGTATTTCTTTCTTCCGTAAGCTTCCCATGGGCCAAATATATCTTTTATCATACAGGACATATATGAAGTCTGTGAAAGTCCTGATAATGGCTGACAACTTAGACATATTGTATATAAATATGTATATATATAATTACCCCCACCTGTCATATAAGCATATCACGTGTGCTTCTGTTTGTGTGTGTGTCTTTGTGTCAATATATGTGCATACATACATGAGTCTTTCAGTGTTTAATCCTCTTATGATGTTGTGATGCAAAAAGTTTGTGTTTTGGTAAAATTTAAAATTTCCTTCTCTAATGTTTGGTGATTTTTTTTCTATCATATAATCTAATAAGTCATGGACAAGGCTTTGAGAACCCCCAAAGTCTGTTGTGATGGCCTCACCTCTCCATTTCTGGGAAGTATTTGTTAGAAAGCTGTATTGATTTTATTTTTTCCCTAAATTCTAGATTTCTCCATTAAATTGGCTTTCAGCAGGACTTACCTTGTATTTGCATATTTATTTATTTATTTTTTTAATTTTTAAAATTTTTATTTTTACTTTATTTTACTTTACAATACTGTATTGGTTTTGCCATATATTGACATGAATCCACCATGGGTGTACATGCGGTGTGGTTGCATTTTTATCTGTACTTTATCTTTGCAACTACTGCTCAGATGTAATGTGTAGATAAGCCATGCTTGTCAGTTGATAGTAACGTGACCTTCGAAAACATCAGCTTGTTCACAACCCCTAAGGTGACACCTCAGACTTAATCTTTGGGGGAAACAAAGAAAATCCTAATTGCATGTCACAGTTTCTTCATGTTTTAATCAATCCCCTGAATATGTTTTTAAGGTTGAATGGAAAATGGGAAAAAATAACAGTCACGGGAAAGAAAGAAGACGATAACACTTACATTTTTGAGTGTGAGTAGGAACTCCGGGAGTTGGTGACGGACAGGGAGGCTTGGCGTGCTACGATTCATGGGGTCGCAGAGTTGGACATGACTGAGCGACTGAACTGAACTGAACTGATGGGTGCTTCAGTGACCAAAGTATGCTTGGGTGGAAATATTAGCACAACTTCCTTCAGTAACCCCACTCACCCGAATTCTACTCCTACGAATAATCAGAGGGGTGAGCAGGCTACAGTCCCTAAAATTTCCAAGCACTTTACTTTGTCATGGGACAAGGGTTCAAACACACGGCTTGGAAGTCTCCTCCCAATGGTGAGTGTTACTCAATGAAACAGAGGAGCCTGGTGAGCCACAGTCCACTGGTGTGGCAGAGAGACAGAATGACGGAGCGAGTAAACACGGACACACTCAATGAGAATAACATTTGTCGACCTGTATTTCATACGGTTCTTATAGGTCATTTGCAACAGCCGTACGAACCCACGTCTCAAGGGTGCGTCATGAATTTGTGCAACAGTGCTTTCACTTTTAAAAACAATCTTAAAATATCTTATTCTATCTAAGGTACGGCGGATGAACTTGCATGCAAAGAAATCATCCGATGTTCAACCTTTAAAACAGTTTCTGTTCAAAGTCATGGGGATGTTGGCTAGGATTTACACCTCTGTCTTTTTTACAATGACCCTGAGAAAGGTCCGTAATTTTACATGGCCGAAGGGGTAATAATGTAACTATTATTTAAGTGTATCAGGTCAACTTTCTGAGAAGATGGAAATAAAACTCTCTTGCCTGCTGTCCTTGCTCTCATAACATGTAGCATTCACCCCACCCGTGGAGTGAGACACAGATCAGTACAGAATGTACCCACTCTAACACCCTCATTTTCCAAAATAAAGCTACCTGACAATGAATTAAGGCAGGGTTGCATATATGGATCTTTTCTCTCTCTCACAGATGAGGGTACAAAAAGACTGAAAGTTGCTTATTTGTCTGACACTGTTCTGATACTATGTGTTTTCAACGTGGATGAACAAGGCGTGGAGACACCGTGTGCTGTAATATTGGCTGGTATGTATGATCCCCTCATAGTCCCATCACCACTGTGAGGAAACGTTTCCACTGTCAGCACTTTATCCATGAAAGAAGGATGTGGCAACAGTATCCATTCTGCAGTCTACAGGACCTAGGTCTTTATGTTGAGTGAGTTAAGAACCGTGGAACAAAATCTACCAAGAGAGAGGAGTTAGTAGGGGTGAGGAGGTCAGAACCTCAGGCACTTCTAAATAATTCCTAAATGTCGACATTAAAAAAAATTAAAAAAAAATAGCGTTTTATTAGAAATACTTTTGGGGTGGGAGGTGGGAGGGGGGGTTCAGGATTGGGAACTCATGTACACCTGTGGCTGATTCACGTCAATGTATGGCAAAACCAATACAGTATTGTAAAGCAAAATAAAAATTAAAAAAGAAATTAAAAAATGAGATTAAAAAGTTTACTTTGTGCTGGAGAATCAATAAATATTTTTATCCCACTTAAAAAAAAAAGAAATACTTTTTTCTTACCTTTTTAGTTTTCATTGGAGGAAAATTGCAATACTGTGCTGGTTTCTGCTTTTTCTCCCTTTTTTAATGCAGCAGGTCATTTCAAGCTGTAGCTATAAGGAGTCTAATCTCGATTTCACCATCTTATACCAGTATTCCAATGCAGTCTAAGCTTTGGAGCAGAAACTTTTAAAATAGCTCTTTATTCTGTTCAAGCTTTCAGATGCATTGTTCCTAGAAACAGTGATATCTGCCCAAATACTCACACAGATCACTGAGAGATTTAAGTACCATTGGAACAACATGTGTCTATTGCAGGAATGCTTCAAGTTAGAACGTTGGGTTAATTAGAGGATAGATCATCTCCCATTATTATGTCTGACATGGCGAGAGTGTATCTGTCAGGGGAGACCCCTGTTTCCTATGTATCTGGGTCAGAACAAGCCCTGAGTGGCAGGTACAGATTCTAAGAAGTTGGGCAAGGAGCAGATCGGTTCCATACAGTGATGGGAGGCTCCCCAAATTCATGGAGCTCCTCTGAGTCTTTGGGGTCCTCCTGCTGATGCTGGAGGGGGAAGGGTCTAATTCGAGAGCTGGATGGAATTAATTCTTAAGACAGAAGGCAGATATCTGAGTCATGGGAAACGGTAACTGTTTGAGGGCTAATTTATTCCAAGTGAGGATCTGACCTGGACACTCAACTTTTTGTTCTGTATTGAGAAATTTCTCTGGGCTGTAATGAGCTAAATTCTGCATTCTGTGTGTTTTTTTTTTCCAGTTAAAATAAGTGTAAACCAGGAAGTCATGGACATATTCAATAAGCTGATCAGTGAGAAAGATATTAAAGAAGAAAATGTTGTGAATTTCATTGAAAGTGGTTAGTATGCTTTTCTTAAATATATCTTGCACCCGATACAGAAACATACTGTCAGAAAAAAATTTATTTCTTTAAATTTTTTCTGCATAAATAATCTTTTATATAATCTCTTACTTAAAAAATAAAATTTGGAAATCCTGGGGAATAGTAGTAATTGATGAATTTTTTCTTCCTGTTCTTTTTATCTTCCCCCAGAGGACTGTCCTCCCTGTGTACTACTAGAGACCAGAACAACTTCAGGGTAAGTGAAAAGGGTCTGTGATTATTGTTATTTCATTAAATAAATCAATAAGGACACATGGTGATTTCATGACTGCCAAACTCTGTACATAACAATGTTTTAGGTCCAACACCATACATTCTGTCACTAGAGAAGTTTTTCTGTTTTAGTAGGTATTTTCTCTTTTCTTGAGCCATATTAAATTGCAGACTAGTTGGTTGATTAATGCTGAGCAGCTTTGCTGAGAAAGCCTTATCCTGCAGGAATCTCGCAGACCAGAGTCATCAGAGAGAAGCAGGAAAGGCCACACAGTGGTGGAAACCGATTAGTGTTCCCGTCATCCTGACCTCATGGCCGTCCGTCACTCCCTTCCTCCAGGAGAACTGGGATTAAAGTGAGCCCAGGTTTCCTGCAAAAGCAGTGTATAATCTCACACGATTCTGCCAGAACCCGAGGGCCGTCCAAGGACACTACCAGAAACATGCATTTGAATTACATTCCCCTTTAGAAGGTGATTTTCTTAATGTGAGATCTTTAAACATTCTAAACTAGGACAACCTCAGAAAATGACACAGATCTAGGCTAAAGTGTGGCCTCTGAATTTTTGCTGAGGAAAAAAAAAAAAAAAGAAAAGAAAAAGGAAAGAAAAACACTAGCCTCCAGGGGAATACGATAAGAAAGATGTGGTGTATATTTTCCATGGAATATTACTCAGCCACAAGAGGGAAGAAATCATGGATTTGTAGCAACATGGAAGGGCGTAAAGATTGTCATACTAAGGAAGAAAGTCAAAGGAGAAAGATATCACGTGATACTACCCGTATGTGGAATATAAAATATGGCACGAAGGAAGTTATTGCAAAGGAAAGATGCACAGACAGAGAGAATGGGCTTGTGGTTGCCAATGGGTGGGGTTTGGGTAAGAGAAGGAAGGGGGGTTTGGGGTTAGCAGACGCAACAGTTTTACACGGGATGGATGGACCACAAGGTCCAAGTATATAGCGCAGGGATCTATACGCAACACACTTTAAAAACCATTATAGGAAAAGAATCTGAAAAAGACTAGATCTTACTGTACGTACGTGTAAACCACTTGTTGCTGTTCCCCTGAAACTAACACAAGATCGCTAACCAAATAGACTTCAATATAAAGTAAAAATCAAAACACCAATCGTTGAAAACCCAAAAGACAGAACTTGTGGAATTAGAGGTGTGTGCTCCAATCTCAGAGGCTGACCATGCATTCTGAAACCATTACTCCTAGAATCAATGCCCAATGAGAAAGATCGCCCCATATGTACATCCTGGGGAAAATTCCACATGGACCCCAACATCACAGAGGTGCAGAGTGTTGAGGTCCACCATGATTCGGACATTGGATCAGCTTCCAGCTCCTGTACCCTGCACAGCCTACTGCCTGAGGCTCACCCTCATCACATAGTCGATTCTACTAAACCTTTGCTCCTGTTTTGCTCACCTACAGAAAGAGTCCCTGAGACCAGACGCACCCTCGTCTCCATGGGATCAAGACCAACAACACAAAGACGACTTTCCTGGTTCCTGAGTAACACGATCCTTCTCTCCTCACACTCACACTCCCTCTCCCATCTCGTCTCTCCTGGCCACTAATCATGTCCTGATTGGTGGTGTTTGATTTCTGAGGGTTTAAATAAATTGGTTTAATATACAGCTGAGTCGCCTGTGTGTGGAACAAAAGTTCCCATTTTACAATACCCAAATATGCACATTAAATTTAATTACAGGGGAACATAAGCCTATAATAGGATAGGGGTTCCATCAGAGACAGTTCTGGGAAGAAGTAAAAGGAGATTCTCTAGAGGTTCCATGGGAGAAGGAGATAAAGGACTAGGTCATCCCGGGTCAGAGGACAGGGTGGTGGATCCTCTTACTGTCATCAGGGGGTGGGGGGCAGTGTGGTCAAGAAAGATGTCCCTAAAAAGCACCTCATGCATCACAGGGAAAGAACTTGTGTTCCCTTCTCTGAGTTTCATAGAGAGTGTAACAAGCCAAGGGCCACAACAGGAAAAGTGCCTGTTCTGACAGCACCTGGACTTCTGCAGTTTAACTGAAGCCCTGATTTTCCTTAAGGACAGGATCACTAGCAATCAGAGGTGACCAGGTTCTGAGCCTTGGTGAATTCATAGTAACAGGAAGTAAGGGCAGTGCTGGCAGGAACAAGATGATTGACAGCTAGACAGGAAGCTGTAACTGTTCACAACATCTAAAGATGATCTTCCAGCCTCTTATGCTTCAGAGAGAAGTGGATGGTAGTGCTTCCAAGGAGAGGCCATTCCCACAGTCATGGGGAGAGCACATGGATCAGCTCCCCAGGGTGCTCAAGGTGTTTACAATCTGAAAGATCAATCATTCTCAAGATACAGAACGTTCCAAGGGTTGGGGCAAAGCTCATGGATTTGGTTCAAGAGCTCAGAAAGGAATGCTAGACCTAAGTGATATTTAACAGAATATGTGTTTTAGTTCCTACATAGACATGACTCCGAATGGACTCCAGCTGGCCAGTGTCAAAGCACCAGTAATGAATATTTCCACGGCTTAGTTGATAGTAACAGAGGTCAAGGGCTGTGTTTAAATTCTCCCACCTGTATAGCAGAGTGTATGCTGTCTGACTTTGGACTCTGATCTTCACAGGTTGTCTGCAAATGCTGGATTGTGTGGATCACAGAAAACTGTGGAAAATTCTGAAAGAGATGGGAATACCAGACTACATGACCTGCCTCTTGAGAAACCTATATGCAGGTCAGAAAGCAACAGTTAGAACTGGACATGGAACAACACACTGGTTCCAAATAGGAAAATGAGGACGTCACAGCTGTATATTGTCACCCTGCTTATTTAACTTATATGCAGAGTACATCATGAGAAATGCTGGGCTGGAGGAAGCACAAGCTGGAATCAAGATTGCCAGAAGAAATATCATAACCTCAGATATGCAGATGACACCACCCTTATGCCAGAAAGTGAAAAATAACTCAGGAGCCTCTTGATGAAAGTGAAAGAGGAGAGTGAAAACGTTGGCTTAAAGCTCAACATTCAGAAAACGAAGATCATAACATCTGGTCTCACCACTTCATGGGAAATAGATGGGGAAACAGTGGAAACAGTAGCTGACTTTATTTTGGTGGGCTCCAAAATCACTGCAGATGGTGACTGCAGCCATGAAATTAAGAGACACTTACTCCTTGGAAGGAAAGTCATGACCAACCTAGATAACATATTAAAAAGCAGAGACATTACTTTGCCAACAAGGTCCATCTAGTCAAGGCTATGAGCCAGGACCCAGCGTGAGGGATTCCACCCGTGACAAGGTCATGCGGCAGAGCTCTGATGGCAAGGCTAATCAGACCTCAGGTTTTTCCCCTGGAATTTCCTGAGCATCCACCCCCTCAAAAAATAAGAATCTGCCTGCTTTTCTACTCTTCTGACATTCTCTGGAAAAAGTCAATTCAGGGCTTTAGTCTTCTGCATTTGAAAGAGTGTTTCAATCCAAGAACTCCTCTGATGGCTTTCTAGCCTGCCTGCAGGACTCATACAGCTGCACATGTGATTGTTTGAGGCCTCCTGACCGCAGGAGGCACAGGAAGCTTAAAACATCCTAGGAATGTAGGGGCTTCCGAGGAACCAACATTAGAATAAGACTGATTAAAGGTTTCATTTGTTGAGTCAATACTTGCTGCCAAATTTTCATATCCTTTATTTTTAGATATAGTTGGTATATAGAAAAACAAGTAGTAGACCTGGTATTAACAACATTAGATCTCTGAGTTAAGTACCTTCTTTGTTATAACCCACTACACCTTTGTTCTATAGAGATGTAACGTTAACGCTCTAAGGAGATGCAGATTAAAGAAAAACACTTCAGGGGAAACAAAATTAACATTCATTAAGGAAGAGAGCCAAAAAGTGTTAACAAGCCTCTTGGCCAGAAGATAATGTAAATCACCTGAGACCTTTTGTACACAAAAAGATATACAGAAAGAGTCTGGGCTGCGAATGCTACATAATTTTGTATTACCCATTGATCTCTATGTATAATCAAAAGTATAAAAGGCCTTGAAGGACAATAGAAGGAGAGCCAGTCGCTGGACTGGTTTCCCCCGTGTCTCCTCTTTACTCTAATTTCAGGCTGAATTCCCATCTGGGGTGTGGAGGCTCACTATGTCTACTTACTTTTTAAAGCTTACTTTTAAGCTTTTAAGATGGCTTTTAAGATCCGTGAGAGAGAGAGCCCAAGGCGGGGCACTCTCCGATATTCAAACTGGTGCCAGTGGCCTAACAGAGATGGTGCAAATTCCTTGTCTGGAATTTTACTGGTCTTCCACGTAATCCAAGCTATTCAGCCCTCTTCCTCCACTTAATTCTCCTACTACACTATTGTTTCTTAATCTAATCTAATATTAATAAATAAACAAGTCTTTCCACGCCAACGCTGTCCCCCCTTCGAATTCCCTGGATCCACCGGGGCTGGACCCCAGCAGCTATGGTTTTTCCTGTGGTCATGTATGGATGTGAGAGTTGGACTGTGAAGAAGGCTGAGCACCAAAAATTGATGCTTTTGAACTGTGGTGCTGGAGAAGACTCTTGAGAGTCCCTTGGACTGCAAGGAGATCCAACCAGTCCATCCTAAAGGAGATCAGTCCTGAGATTTCTTTGGAGGGAATGATGCTAAAGCTGAAGCTCCAGTACTTTCGCCACCTCATGCGAAGAGTTGACTCACTGGAAAAGACCCTGATGCTGGGAGGGATCGGGGGCAGGAGGAGAAGGGGACGACAGAGGATGAGATGGCTGGATGGCATCACGGACTCGATGGACGTGAGTCTGAGTGAACTCTGGGAGTTGGTGATGGGCAGGGAGGCCTGACATGCTGTGATTCATGGGGTTGCAAAGAGTCTGACATGACTGAGCGACTGAACTGAACTGAATAAGAATAGATACACAGATATGCAAATGAATACAGATTAAGGGGGAGTTTGTCTCTTAAGAAATGCTGAAAGTTGAGCCCTGGCCATAAATTATGTCAAAAATTCTGAAACATTATATGCACATATATTAATTTATGTATATACCTATATATATATATATATATATATATATACACACACACAGATATAGATGTGTGACTATATGTACCCATGATGTCATATTAATATGGAAAAAATGAGTCATCACCTCAAATCCAATGGATGATGATCAAGAGGGCACTATAAAACAGTGTTAGCTTACTGGAAATAATACTCCTGATGAAATGTACACATTACGTGAAACTTGTGTTACTTATCCTGATGTAGACAAAATAAACTTTTACTGCCCTTTAATCTACTAAAGAAATTGAGTAGAATACTCGATAAATTTGCAGGGCAAGAAGATTTAATTGAAATGTTTGAGAGGAATAGAAGAAATATTTCCTAAGCTTACAGAAAGCCACCCACAGAGACACGTTAGAGTTCATATTAAAGAATTTTCCATTCTCATTTGATCCTGCGTCCTCTGGACAGAATTAGGTGCTTCTGACAGGTTTCATGAAATTCTATACACCCAGAAAAAACATTAATTCCAAATGGACACGCACCCCAGTATACAGCAGCACTGTGTACGATAGCTGGGACATGGAAGAAAACATGAATGTCCACCAAAAGCGGAACGGAGAAAGGCGTGCTTGTTGTCCCTGCTGTTTAGTCGTAAGTTGTGGCCAGCTCTTTGCCACCCCGTGAACTATAGCCACCCCATCCCCAGGGTCTTCTGTTCATTGGATTTCCCAGACAAGAATACTGGACATGCACAGTGGAATACTACTCAGCCATGTGCAGAGCTGTGGATGGACCTACAGAGTGTCACAGTGTGTGAACTAAGTCAGAAAGTGAAAAAGAAATACAGTATATTAACTCACACGTGTGTTCAATCTGTGAATCTATGAATAGAAAAGGGGTACAGATGAACCTAGTTCCAGGATGGAAGGACAGACACAGACAGAGAGCACAAACATATGATCACCAAGGGGGAAATGAGATGTGGAGTGATATGGGAGACTGGGACTCTTGTATGTATACGCTGCTGATAGCATCTCTAAAATAGAGACCAGAAATGGCAACCCACTCCAGTATTCTTGCCTGGAGAATCCCATGGACAGAGAAGCCTGGTAGGCTACAGGTTACGGGTCGCAAAGAGTCGGAAATGACTGAGCAACTTCACTTTCACTAATGAGAACAGGCTGCCCAGCACAGTGAATGCTACTCGGTGCTCTGTGCTGACCTGCATGGGAAGGAACTCCCAAGAAGAGGAGATACATGCGCATGTCTAGTTAATTCACCATCCTGTCTGGCAGAAGTAACACAGCCGCATGGAACAGCTATACTCCAGCAACAGTTTGACAGTTCTGCATACACATGCATGCCGACTCATTAGGAGACCAACATACTAGCGTGTTGAAGAGCCGTCTTTGTTAATTTTTTTTTTAGGTTTTTAAAAAATTTATTTTTTTTTGTATTGAAGGATAATTGCTTTCTAGAGTTTTGCTGTTTTCTGTCAAACCTCAACATGAATCAGCCAGAGGTATACATATATCTCCTCCCTTTTGAAACTCCTTCCCACCTCCCTCCCCATCCCAGCCATCTAGGTTGACACAGAGCCCCTGTTTGAGTGTTCCGAGTCATACAGCAAATTCCCCTAGGCTCTCTATTTTACACTTGGTAATAGAAGTTCCCATGTCACTCTCTCCATACGTCTCACCCTCTCCTCCCCTCTCCCCATGCCTATAAGTTTATTCTCTATGTCTGTTTCTCCACTGTTGCCCTGGAAATAGATTCTTCAGTACCATTTTTCTAGATTCTGTATAGATGTGTTAGAATACAGTATGTATCTTTCTCTTTCTGATTCACTTCACTCTGTATAATAGGTTCTAGGTTCATCCACCTCACGAGAACTGACTCAAAGGCATTCCTTTTTATGGTTGAGGAATATTCCATTGTGTATATGTACCACTGCTTCTTTATCCATTCATCTGTCGATGGACATCTAGGTCGCGTCCATGTTCTAGCTACTGTAAATAGTGCTACAGTGAACAATGGGATACATATCCCTCTTTCAGTTTTGGTTTCCTCAGGGTATATGCCTGGGAGTGGGATTGCTGGGTCATATGGTGGTTTTAAGGGATTCCCTAGTGGCTAAGATGGTACAGACTCTGCTTGTAATGTGGGAGACGCCGGTTCGATCCCTGGGTCAGGATGATCCCCTGGAGAAGGAAACGGCAACCCACTCCAGTATTCTTGCCTGGAAAATCCTATGGACGGAAGAGCCTGGTGGGCTACAGTCCATGGGTCACAAAGAGTCGGACACAACTGAGTGACTTCGTTTTCACTTTCATGGTGGTTTTACTCCAAGATTTTAAAGGAGTCTCCATACCATCTTTCCTAGTGGCTATATCAATTTACATTCCCATCGACAGCATTCCCTTTTCTCCACATCCTCTCCAGCATTTATTGCTTGCAGACATTTTGATGAGGGCCATTCTGACTGGTGTGAGGTATGTCTCATTGTATTTTTGATGTGAATTTCTCTAATAATGAGCGATGTTGTGCATCTTTTCACATGTTTGTTAGCCATCTCTATGTCTTCTTTGGAGAAATGTCTGTTTAGGTCTTTTTCCCACTTTTTGATTGGGTTGTTTGTTTTCCTGGCATTGAATTGTATGAATGGCTTGTATATTTTGGAAATTAATCCTTTGTCAGTTGATTCATTTGCTATTATTTTCTCCCATTCTGAGGATTGTCTCTTCACCTTGCTTATAGTTTCCTTTGCTGTGCAAAAACTTTTAAGTTTAATCAGGTCTCGCTTGTTTACTTTTGTTTTTATTTCTGTTACTCTAGGAGGTCGGTTGTAGAGGATCTTGCTTTGATTTATGTCATCGAGTGTTCTGCCTATGTTTTCCTCTAAGCGTTTTATAGTTTCTGGTCTTACATTTAGATCCTTAATGCATGTCGAGTTTATCTTTGTGTATGGTGTTAGGAAGTGTTTTAATCTCATTCTTTCACATGTAGCTGTCCTGTTTTCCCAGCACCATTTACTGAAGAGGCTGTCTTTGCCCATTGTATGTTCTTGCATTCTTTGTCAAATATAAGGTACCCATAGGTGCATGGGTTTATTTCTGGGCTTTCTATTTTGTTGCATTGGTCTGTATTTCTGTTTTTGTGCCAGTACCACCCTGTCTTGATGACTGTATCTTTGTAGTATAATCTGAAGTCAGGAAGGTTGATCCCTTGAGCTCCATTCTTCTTTCTCAAGACTGCGTTGGCTATTTGGCGTCTTTTGTGTTTCCATATGAATTGTGTGAAATTTTTTGTTCTAGTTCTGTGAGAAATGCCATTGGTAATTTAATAGGGATTGCATTAAATCTGTAGATTGCATTTGATAGTATAGTCATTTTCACCATATTGATTCTTGCTACCCAGGAACATGGACTATCTCTCCATCTGTTTATGTCATATTTGATTTCTTACATTAACATCTTAAAATTTTCTGTGTACAGTTTTTATGACTCCTTAGGTAAGTTTATTCCTAGATATTCTATTCTTCTTGTTGCAGTGGTGAATGTGATTGATTCCTTAATTTCTCTCTGAGTTTTCATTGTTAGTATATAGAAATGCAAGTGATTACTGTGTGGTGATTTTATATCCTGCAATTTTGCTAAACTCAGTAACTAGCTCTAGTAATTTTCTGGTACTATCTTTAGGGTTTTCTATGCACAGTATCACCCACGCCAGTGTTCTTGCCTGGAGAATCGCAGGGACAGGGGAGCCTGGTGGGCTGCCATCTATGGGGTTGTACAGAGTCGGACACAACTGAAGCGACTTGGCAGCAGCAGCAGCATGCGCAGTATCATGTCACCTGCAAGCAGTGAGAGCTTTACTTCTTCCGTTCCAATCTGGATTCCTTTTATTGCTTTTTCTTCTCTGATTGCTGTAGCTAGGACATCCAGAACTATGTTGAATAACAGTGGCGAAAGTGGACTGCTTTCAGTTTTTAACCATTGAAAATGATGTTTGCGGTAGGCTTATCAACCATGGCCTTTACTACACTGAAGTAGGTTCCTTCTATGCCCACATTTTGAAGAGTTTTAATCATAAAAGGATACTGAATTTTGTCAAAGGCTTTTTTGCAACTATTGAGATTATCATATGGCTTTTATCTTTCAATTTGTTTATATGATGTATAACGTTGATTGACTTGCATATATTGAAGAATCTTTGGACACTTGGAATAAACACAACTTGATCATGGTGTATGAGCTTTTTGATGTGTTGCTGAATTGTGTTTGTTGAAATTTTGTAGAGTATTTTTGCATCTATGTGATATTGGCCTGTAGTTTTCTTTCCTTGTGTTGTCTTTGTCTGGTTTTGGTATTAGGGTGATGGTGGCCTCATAGAATGAATTTGGAAGTGTTCCTTCCTCTGCAATTTTTTGAAAGAGTTTTAGAAGGATATTCATTCACTGTTCTCTAAATCTTTGATAGAATTCAAGAGTCTGTTCTACACATAAGTGAGAATCAAAATTTTCAGGTCAGGAAGCAACAGTTGGAACTGGACATGGAACAACAGACTGGTCCCAAATAGGAAAAGTAGTACGTCAAGGCTGTATATTGTCACCCTGCTAATTTAACTTATATGCAGAGTACATCATGAGAAACGCTGGGCTGGGGAAGCACAAACTGGAATCAAGATTGGTGGAAAAAATATACGTAACGTCAGATATGCAGATAACACCTCCCTTATGGCAGAAAGTGAACCCTACAACTTTTAAAGAGGAATTGATTTGGCAATTGTTTGTTAGCTTGTAGTAATATGTATGAATCCTTTCACAGGAAGACTGTTCCCAGGATGATGTCCTGAGTCTGTCTGCTTCCTGCTGAATTCTGCGGCTCAGGCTCTTGTTGGCACTAAATCTGTATTTACTGAAACCAGCTCAAAGTGTGGACCTGAGGCATCTTACAGAGCACACATTCTTCACGATGCGCATGTTGGTATTAGTTTAGCGGACATTGTATGGAACTCATTCTCTAGCAGTTTACTGTCAGATAAAGCAGAGACCAAAACCTTCTGCAGAGAAGGGAGCTTTTCTCTCATCTGGTGCTCACATCTTGAGAAGCACTAGTCTGGGGTTTTCCACTGTTGATATTGCGCTTGGCCTCCACCCTGACCTCACCTAACACTCACCAAACAGTAGAGTCTTGTGGAAGGGGTGGAAAAGTTCATTTCCTATTTTAATTGACAATGAAGTGGTTTGGTTATGGGCTATGTCCAGGTGCTGACGGACTGAAATACCTAGAAAGGAATTATGTGTCCAGTGTTCAGTAAAACTAACACATGTGATGATATGAAAACACGCACTGACTGATAAATGCCAGTACTGGTACGCAGAAGCAAAGGTGAAAAGTGGCGAGACACAATGGGGCCTTGCCCTATGGGACCTTTTCTATGGGACCTTTCTCTATGGGACCTTTCTCTGCAAGACCGGTCCTTTCTGATATTTCTAGGAAATTTCTTCCCATCCACATCAACTCGCAATTCTAAACGTTTCCACACGTACTAGGAAGGTCATGGAAATTTCAGACTAATGCAGCACGCTACGGAACTATGTGAGATGTACCAAGTAGGTCTACTGACCCTTGGCCACGACTCCTTGAGGGAACTGGGTGTTCTTAGGAGACAAGGTCAAAAGTTTCCTTGCACGGTTTCCATAGGAGTTGTGCAGTCTAAGATAGAAAATGATTACAGAGAAAAAGAGAAAATAAGATAAAACCAGTCATCTAGGAAAGAGAGGCTTCACGGTTACTGAAACCTGGCCAAACTGAAAAAAGAGACACCAGGAAGACATAACAAGCACGGCTTAGCATTTTTCGGGGGAGAGTTTACAAGAGCACTGTTTCAGTAAGACGATTCTGTTTTTATTTATCATTTTTTTTAACCTACATTTTTGGCAATACTGATGGAAAGAGTTTGGGATAAAGGTCCTGTCCTATGAATTCCTTTATTTACAAAATAATAGGATTGCCACCACCTGTTGTAATCATCTCTGAGAGTTCTATGTGTACTCTCCCCTTGATTGGCAGTTAGAGAGGTCTAACCCTTCTAAGATGCGATGGTCCTAGGATGTATTCCCTGGGGACATGTGTTGGTAAGGCTCCAAGAGGGAAGCCTGGGGATATTGGAGGTGCCTAAGGGGAGACGTAGGGTTATGGCAGGAGGATAAGGTGTGTTATCTGGGATCACCTTCCTGCTCGAGATTATCTGAATCAGAATGACCCTTCTGGTCCAGTGCTTCAGACTCTGCCCTGGCACTGAAGGGGGTATGGGTTCCATCTCTTTTTGAAGAAGTAAGTTCCCTGGTTGAAAGGAAATACGAACAAGAGATTCTTTGGCTATTTCACTGACCTTCATAATAACTAGGCATACAGAGTTAGAAAATTTGCTTTTTCTTTTCTTCAACATTTTAGAGATTATAAGAACTACTGTCTTGCTTTCTTGCTTGCCTAAGAAACACCTGAGTCAATGAGTAAATAAGATATCACAGATTTGATGGGTAAAGGGTGTCTGGAAAAGGAGAGGTGGAAAGGGATTGCAGACTTGCCTTCTTCACAGGAGGTTATGGGGCATTTGGATGGGTCATCCTCTTAGCTGTAAGGAGGACGAGCCTGTGATGGGGAAAGAGGGGGTGATAAATGCTTTGTGCTGACTTCCTCCTCACCTCACAGAAAGAGGGGGCTTTCTAAGGCTCTCCTAAAAAATCATTTAAGTCTGTGAAAGTACACACTCCTATTTACTTTTAGGTAATGAAATTTAAACCTCCTCCTAAGGTTAAGGAAGCAATGCAGAAGTGGGGGATGTGTGTCCTTGACAGTTTATCCCATTTTGGAACCCAGGATAGAAGGGAAAATAAATCTTCCTGACCTGAAATATCAGACGTGTATTGCGATTTCTCACTCACTCTAAAGGTCAAATGTCTAGATTCACTTAAGCATCTCCTAAAACAATCCTCATCATTCAATGACAAAATGTCATAAAAGTTCATCCCTGCAAAGCAGGACATTGAAGATGACTTCTGGATAACATTTTTCTGAAAAGGGACAAGCATGGGTTCATGACGCGTCACACCCACATAAGGATGCTATGAAAAGGGGCACAATTCTCATCCTCTCCAACCACTGGGACACCCTCAGCCTCAACAGAAGAAAGTCCACGAGAGACAAGATGAAGTTTCTCTTCCTGACTCCTCTCCTTGGTGTGGTTTGTTCGGCCCAAGAAGAGGAAGCTGAGCAAAGTGTCTCGGAGGTAGCAGGGATGGTCTGATCTGGGAGGAGGTTTTCGGAGGGTGTGTGTGTGTGTGTATGTGTGTGTCCTTTGTGGTTTTGTTATGTGGATCCATAATGTGAGCCATCTCCCTCCAGCTGAACACTGCTCCATTTACTAGCTCTATTCTTGTTCTGCTTGGTCTCTGTATCATCTTTACTGCATATTAGTTGCTTCTTATGTATTTTTTCCTGCTCTTGTAACAGAGAAAGAGGGTAACCCAAACGGCTGTTGGTGCTTCTTGCATTTGACACCAGAGCTGACAACTTATTCTTATCATGTATTATATACATATAATTTCCATATGTCATGTTAGTTAGTGTATCATATGTGTTTGCATGTGTGTATGTAGGTGTCAACACATGTGCATACATACATGCATCCTTCAGTGTTTAATCCTCTTATAGTGTTGTGATGGAATCAGAGTGTTTTGATAAAAGTAAACATTTCTTTCTCAACTTTTAGTGATGTTTCCCTGTCCTATTCTCTAGTGAGTCATTGCCAGGCTTGTGGGAACACCCAAGGTCTGTTATGATAGCCACACCTGTCTGCTTCTGGGATGTTCCTTAAAAAGATGTGTTGTTTTTATTTTTTCATAAATTCTAGATTTCTCCATAATTATTTGTCTGTCCATGTGACTTACTTGGTATTTGCAGTTTGTCTTTGGAACTATGCTCAAATTTAATGTGTAGACCAACCATCCTTCTCACAAGGTAGTGATTTGACTTTGAGAACATATTCTCTTTTCAAAATGGTTCACAGGGACTAAAGTGACACCTCACACAACCATTCTGGTGAGACAAGGAAAATCCTCACTATATGCCAATTTTTTTCTACATTTTAATCACCTACCTTGACTATCTTTTGTTTTTAAGGTCTAATGGAAACTGGGAAATAATACATGTCACGGGAATAAGGCAAGCTGATGGCACCTGTGCTTTGGACAGTAAGTTTGACAGTTTCACTGGTCAGAGCATGGTTGGGCAGAAATCTTGGCACAACCTCCTTCCATCACACCCCACTCCTGAATTCACCTCTGACTAACAATCAGAGTAGTGAGCATGGTCTTCTCCCGAAGATTTCCAAACACGGTCATGAAATTAAAAGACGCTTACTCCTTGGAAGAAAAGTTATGACTAACCTAGATAGTATATTCAAAAGCAGAGACATTACTTTGCCGACTAAGGTCCGTCTAGTCAAGGCTATGGTTTTTCCTGCGGTCATGTGTGGATGTGAGAGTTGGACTGTGAAGAAGGCTGAGCGCCAAAGAATTGATATTTTTGAACTGTGGTGTTGGGGAAGACTCTTGAGAGTCCCTTGGACTGCAAGGAGATCCAACCCTCCATTCTGAAGGAGATCAACCCTGGGATTTCTTTGGAAGGAATGATGCTAAAGCTGAAGCTCCAGTACTTTGGCCACCTCATGCAAAGAGTTGACTCATTGGAAAAGACTCTGATGCTGGGAGGGATTGGGGGCAGGAGGAGAAGGGGACGACAGAGGATGAGATGGCTGGATGGCATCATGGACTTGATGGATGTGAGTCTGAGTGAACTCCGAGAGTTGGTGATGAACAGGGAGGCCTGGCGTGCTGCAATTCATGGGGTTACAAAGAGTCGGATACGACTGAGCCACTGAACTGAACTGAACTTACTTTGTCATGAAACAAAGTTTCAAACACACAGCTTGGAGCCCTGCCCCCAATTGTGAATGTTACTCAGTGAGACAGAGAAGCCTGGTGGGTCATAGTCCATGGGGGTCGCAAAAAGTCAGACATGACTGAACATAAGTAAGCTTGCACACACTCAGTGAGAAAAGCATGTAGACGTGTATTTCATATGGTTCTCACAGATAATTTACAACAGCCTCATGAAGCGACATCTCAAGTGTGTATCTTGAGTTTGCACAGCAGTGCATTCCTTTTAAAAAACAATCTTAAGCTATCTTTTTCTCCCCAAGGTATGGTGGATGGACTGAAATGCAAGGAAATCATCCCGAGTTCAACCAAAAATGCAGATTCTGGTCAAAGCAATTAGGATGACGGCTAAGATTTATATCCCTAAATAGTTTATAACAACTCTAAACAAGTTCCCTAATGTTACATGGCCTCAGGGGAACATATCTGAGTCCAATTTAAGTGTATCAGATCAACTGTATGAAAAGGTGGAAATAAAAAGTCTTGCCTGCAGTCCTTGCTTGTCATAACAACTGTAGCATTCAGGCCATCCATGGGATGAGACAGACATCAATACAGGATGCACCCTTGCACATACCCTTATTTGCCACGATAAATATGCCGATAAATTATGGTGTTGTTGTATATATTTATTTTTTCTCTCTCTCACAGATGAGAGGATAAAAGAACTTAATGTTTTTTATGAGTCTAACACCATTCTGATACTGTGTATTGTATACGTGGATGAAGATGGCATGGTGAGACAATTGGTTGTAATGTTGGGTATGTATGATACCCTTATTTTATCATACTAGCATCATACTATTACTGTACATTGTTAAGAAGCATTGCCATTTTCAGTACTTTTATCCATGAAATCAGGCTGTGGTGATAATATGCGTTATGTAGTCTACAGAACCTAGGTCTTTATGGTCATTGAATTAAGGACCCTGGAATGTAATCTACTGAGAAAGAGAAGCTCATAGGGGTTTCTAAGTAATCCCCACCTGTTGCATTAAAAAAAATAAAGCTGCAATTCACTAGAAACAGTTTTTGAAAAATTTAAAAAATTTTTAATTAGAGGAAAATTAGAGTATTGTATTAGCTTCTATTTTTTTTTTAACCCTTCAATAAATTTGAAGCCATGGATATAATAAGGCTATTCTCAATTTGTTCAGTTTACACCAGTTTTCCAACATAGCATAAGCCTTGGAAAGGAAACTTTTATAATAAATCTTCATTGTGTGCAACTTTTCAAATGCATCGTTCTTAACGAACACTGACATCAGTGCATAGAACCACAGAGAAGCACTGAGGAGGTGTGTGCATCATTGGAACAATATGTCTCTATTTCAGGACCAGTACTGGGGAGAATGGTGGGTTAATTGAAAAGTAGATCATCTCCCATTACTCTCTCTGACATGGCTTGTGTGTATCTGTTGGGGGAGAGCCCTGTTTGCTATGTATTTGCAAGGCAGGTACAGATTCTAGAATGTTGGTCAAGGAGCAGGTCGGTTCCATAGAGTGATGGATGATTCCCAAATTCACGGAGCTCTTGCGAGTCTCTGACTTCCTGCTGCTGATGCTGGGGAGGGGGTTTAGTTACAGAGTTGGACGGGGATTCATTCTTAAGACAGACAGAAGACATCTCAGTCATGGGAAATTGTAATTGTTTGAGGCCCAATTTATATCAAGTAAAGATTTCACTTGGACACTCAAGCTCTTGTGTTGTATTCAGAAATTTCCCTGGGCTTAAGGAACAAAATTCTGCTTTCTGATGGTGTTTTTCTGTTAAAGTAAATATTGAAGATGAAGCCTTGGCAAGATTCAAAGAGCTGGTAGAAGAGAAAAAGATTGAAGAGAAATATATTGTGAATTTCCTCAAAAGTGGTAATGGAAATATATGTTTTCATAATATATCCTATCAGGAAACAAATCAATTTATTTAAAAATCCTTTCTCCATAGATAATCTATAAAATATATTACTGAAAAAAAGAAAAGGAAGAAACCTTGCAAATGGTAAGGAATGGTAGTAATCAGTGGATCTTTTATTCCTGTCCTTTCAATCTTTCCCCAGATGATGGCCCTCCCTGTGGACAACAAGGCTGGATACAAGTGTAAGTGAAAATGGACTGTTATTAGAGTTGTTCCATAAAATGAATGAAGAGGACCATGCGGTGGTTTCACACTGGCCAAATTTTGTAGGTAATGTTTTTTTGTCCTAACAACTTACATTTTATCACTGGAGAACTGCTTTTGTTACAAGACATAATGTCTCTTCTCTTGAGCCATATTAAAGTGCAAATGAGTTGGTTGATTAACGCTGAGCAGCTTTGGTGAGAAAACCTCATCCTGCAGGAATCTTGCAGACCAGAGGTATCAGAGAGAAGGAGGAATGGCCACAAGTTGCTGCAAACCAATTAAGTGTTCCCACCAGTGGTGACCTCATGCTTGTCCACACACAGCCCTCCTCCACAGGAAGCGGGGTTAAAGAGAGGTCACACTTTGTGCAAGGCCAGTGTTTAATCTCTCAGGATAATGACAGAAGCAGTAAATGCCTTCCAACCACACAGGCTGAAACATGCATTTGGTTTATAGTCCTACTTAGAATAACATTTTCTTAAAGTGTGATCTTTAAACTTTCTACAGTAATACAGTCTCAGAAAATGACAATGATTAAGGCTAAAGTGTGGGTGTCAATTTTCTGTTGAGAAAAGAAGAAAACATTAGCTTCTAGGTCAATATGATAAGACAGAGGTAGTGCATATATTTATTGGAATATTACTCAGCCATAAAAAAGCATGAAACCCTACCATTTGCAGCACCCTGGATGGACATACTGATTGTCAGACTGAGTGAAGTAAGTCAGAAAGACAATGGCAAATATCACATGATATCACTTATATGTGGAATTTAATATGACATGGAAGAACTTATTCACAAAACAGAAACAGACTCATATATATAGAAAAAAACTTGTGGTTGCCAGGTCTGAGACACTGGGGAAAGAGAAGGATGGGGAGTTTGGAGTTACAAGAGGCAAAGTGTTATATACAGCATGGATGAACAAGGTCATAAGTATAGCACAGAGAAGTATTCGCAACACTCTGTAGAAAGCTCAGTGGGAAAATAAGCTGGTAAAGAATCGATGCGTGTGTGTGTGTAAGCTAATCACATTGCTGTACACCTAAGACTAATGCAACAGTATCAATCAACTATACTCCAACATAAAATAAAAAAAATTACAAAAGTAATTCGCAAAGACCCGGAAGACAAAGCTTGTGGAATTAGAGGAGCTATTCCAGTCAAAGAGTCTGCAAACCATCTTTAGATGACCCATCCACATGAACAGGCACCATGAAATCATTACTTCTACAATGCATCTGTAGATAAAAGATTCAGCCATATGTACATCCTGGGGAAAATGCACATGGTGCCCACCCACATGACTGAGATGTGGAGTGGTGAGGCCCACCGGGATTCTGACATTGGATCAGCTCCCAGCTCCTGTACCCTGGACAGCCTACTGCCCGAGGCTCACCCCTGTCAGCCATCCCACAGTTGACTCTGCTAAACCTCTGGTCCTGTTTTATTCATCCACAGGAAGAGTCACTGAGACCAGACCCGTCCTCATCTCCGTGGAATCAAAATCAACAGCACAAAGACGACTTTCCTGGTTCCCATTTAACTTGATCCTTCTCTCTTCACACTCACACTCCCTCTCCCTCCTCATCACTCCTGGTCACTAATCACATCCTGTCTGGTGCATTTGATTTCTGAGAGTTTAAATAAATTGCTTTAGTATCCAGCCGAGTTACGTATATCTGTGCTGAGTGTCCACATTTTAAAACACACCATTATGCAAATTGAATTTAATTATCCAGAAACCTGTGCCTTTAATAGGATCAGTGTTCCATCTGAAGGTTTCTGAGAAAGATTAAAAGGAGACATCCTAGAGGTTTGCAGAGGAGAAGGTGAAAAAGGACTAAACCATCATGGGACTGGAGACAAGGTTCTGGGTCATCTTACTGTAGAGGATGGGGCAGTCTGGTCAAGAGAGATGTCCCTAGAAAACATTGCATTCATGACAAAGAAAGGAGCTTGTATTCCACTCTCTGAGCCTCAGAGAGAGAAACTGTAAGATGCCATGGGCCACAACAGGAAGAATGCATATTCTGACAGCACCAGCCCCTCTGTAAGTGAGTTGAAGGACTGATATTTCTTAATGATTGGATCACTAGGGATGCCAGTTGCATCAGTTCAGTTCAGTTCAGTCTCTCAGTCGTGTCCGACTCTCTGCGACCCCATGGACAGCAGCACGCCAGGCCTCCCTGTCCATTGCCAACTCCCTGAGTCCACCCAAACCCATGTCCATGTAGTTACCATCTCATCCTCTGTCGTCCCCTTCTCCTCCCACCTTCAGTCTTTCCCAGCATCAGGGTCTTTTCCAATGAGTCAACTCTTCGCATCAGGTGGCCAGAGTATTGGAGTTTCAGCTTCAGCATCAGTCCTTCCAATGAACACCCAGGACTGATCTCCTTTAGGATGGACTGGTTGGATCTCCTTGCAGTCCAAGAGACACTCAAGAGTCTTCTCCAACACCACAGTTCAAAAGCATCAATTCTTCGGCGCTCAGCTTTCTTTACAGTCCAACTCTCACATCCACACATGACCACTGGAAAAGCTATAGTCTTGACTAGATGGACTTTTGTTGAGAAAATAATGTCTCTGCTTTTTAATATGATATAGACCTCAGTTGTGTCCTTCTCTGTGCTTCCATGGACTATACCCCACCAGGCTTCTCTGTCCATGGGATGGTCTAGTCAAGACTGCTGGAGTGGGTTGCCCTTCCTTTCTCCCAGGGATCTTCCTCACCCAGGGATCAATCCTGAGTCTCCTGCATTGCCAAAGATTCTTTACTGCCTGAGCCCCCGGTGAACCCTGGATCAGTTCATAGGATCGTGATGTCAGTACAGTGTTTGCAGGAACAGGATGATTGACAGCTCATTTAGGAAGCTGGCACTGTTTCCAGAATCTGAAGAGGGGCTTCAGGCCTCATAATCTGCAAAGAGCAGAGGATGCTAGTGCTTCCGAGGAGAGGCCATTCCCACTGCCTTCAGGAGAGCACACAGCCCAGCTCCCCATAGTGCTCAAGGCGCTTACAGTCTGAAAGATCAAGCATCCTAGATACAGAATGTTCCAAGCGTTGAGCAAGAGCTCAGAGATTTGGTCCAAGAGCTGGGAACAGAATACTAGACCTAAGTGACAGGTAACAGGGTAAATGTTTTAGTTCCTACATGGACTTGGCCTCCAAATGGACTACAGTTGGCCAATGTCAAAGGCACCAGTAATGAATACTTTCATGGCTGAGTTTGCAGTAAAAAGGTCCAAGACAGTGTTTAAATTCTCCCACTTGTACAGCAGAGCATATCCCATTAGACTTTGGATGCTAGTCTTTAAAGGCAGTCTGGAAATGCTGGATTGTATGAGAGGATACGCACATAGGCAAATGAATACAGAGTAAAGGGGTGAGTCTCTTAAGAAATGCTGAAAGATAAGACCTGGTATATAATAGATGATTATGTAAGCCCATCAGGCTCCCCCCATCCCTGGGATTCTCCAGGCAAGAACACTGGAGTGGGTTGCCATTTCCTTCTCCAATATATATATATACATCAGTTCAGTTCAGTTCAGTTCAGTTCAGTCACTCAGTCGTGTCTGACTCTTTGTGACCCCATGAATGGCAGCACGCCAGGCCTCCCTGTCCATCACCAACTCCCGGAGTTCACTCAGACTCGTGTCCATCGAGTCAGTGATGCCATCCAGCCATCTCATCCTCTGTCATCCCTTTCTTCTCCTGCCCCCAATCCCTCCCAGCATCTAAGTCTTTTCCAATGAGTCAACTCTTCGCATGAGGTGGCCAAAGGACTGGAGTTTCAGCTTTAGCATCAT